>NW_004567114.1:35493865-35549874 GCF_000260355.1 Condylura cristata | reverse complement strand
CCGCTGCGCCACCAGGGAGGGCCAATAAATAAATGTTTTTTAAAAAAAGAATGCTCAATGAGAGCCCAAGGACTATCTGTAAAGAGTGAGGAACTGAAGACCAGCATGAGCAAAGGACAGCAACAAGGCAAGCTACTGATTCTCTGAAAAGCAATCCAGTGACACCTGACTAGGACAACACACAGCATGGCCACACACAGAATAGTGAGGCGTGGAAAAAGCAATGACTAGCAGTCCCCAAACAGGATAGGCAAAGTAAGAAGGAGCAAGACACCACTAGGAAAACTACATCATGTATAGTATCTGGCTACTAATCCCTAGTCACAGCGCTTCAAATGGCATGCTATGATCAAATGGATCACTAAATCATTCAATTACTGATAAGTCTGACTGAACATAAGATCTTTTTACGTGTGATCTAGAGAGAAAGAGAAACAGGAGGTCGTATGAAGACTGCTTACTCTAGGGAAACTGGTAACATTAAGCCCATAAAAGCTTGAAGTTGAGGGCAAGATCCAAGGTGACTCCAAGAGGCAGAGCTCCTAAAAGCCATGCCTGAAATAACCAAACAGATTTGCTGTTGCCATATTAGTTCACTTAACACGCAGTCAATATTTACCAACAAATCTAGTTTAGCAGAAGTTTGATTATGCCTTAAATTGAAAGCTCCAAAGGGCAGGAATTCTGATTTCCTGGTTCACTTGCACAATAGCACTGAAAAGCAGTAGATAAGGTCTTCAAACAATGTCTTTGTCTCCCTATCACTTTTTGTTTTTCAGTTTGTTTGCTTGTGATCTATGTGCAGACAATGAAAGCTAATATTTATTGAATGCTGGCTGTGTGCCAGGCACCATGCTAAATGCTATGCACATATTAGCTCACTTAACCCTCACAATAACCATATGAAGGAGGATTTATGATTGCACGCCACCCCCAGCCAGATGAAAGACCCAGGCAGGGAGAAGCTTGTATTCATAGTCTGTCTCAAGCTCCAATTCCATCAGCTAGTAGTAAGCGTACTTCTAGCTAATTCCAGGTATGCTTAGCTATTTCAGGTTTAAAATCAGTTGAAGAGGGCCCTCCCCAGTGGCACAAGGGGTTAAAGTGCAGCACTATGAACCCATTTGCAGCCACTTCAGCATGAGTTCAATCTCCAGCCAGGGAGGTGACCCATACGGCACAGCAGACCCCTGCTGTCTCATCCACTGCTCCCTTCAGTAGTGTATTTCAGTCAATCTGCCTGTTCTGTTCCCTACTCTGTCTCTGGTGAATCCTCTCACCCCTCCCCCTGCACTTCTGGCCTATACCCCAGTGTTTGTATGTATAAATAAATAGATCTTTAAAAAAAAAAAAAAAAGAAGCAGTTGAAGAGTTTCTCCTCACCCCTCCTGGGGTTCAGGCAGCATCCTGACACCTGGGAGGAGGCATCAGTCCCTGTCACCATCACTTACCCAATACCAGTTTCTTCTGAGATGTTTGGCCCCATTTAGTCCTCCCACTGATGGATGACCCTACAGGGCCCATATTTGCCCAGGGTTTGAATTCACTCCAGTCACATAGTATATCCTCACACCATGAGTGGTCTTTCTGTCTGGAGACCCCTTCAGACCCAGCTACTCTTGTTCTGCTTCTTGACTAACTTCCACATCCTTGAGTGATGTGAAACACTGTCTGTTCTCCTCAGATCAGCTCTGCCAGCCACCCAGGCAAGCTATAGGGGCTTCTCTGTGTGACACATTCCATTGCCTTCTCCACACTCTTTTGGGGACATCTCACCAGTGAGGTTGGGCTCCCGGAGAAGTGTCCCAAGAGTAAACACTGTAAGAAATGCAGGCAAAAGTCCTAAGACTTCCTCTGTCCCAGCCTTGAAAGCCATAGTCCTCTACCCTCCTCAACCTGGAGGTCAAAAAACAAGTTCCAGGACCAAAGCAGTTTTAAGGGAAGGGACCACACAAGGGAACGGGCCATGATCACGGGGGGCCATCTTGGAAGACTACCTTCAAACAATGACTTCAATGTTCATGAGGGTTTAGGAGTGATAATACATGTTCAACTATCAAATAACATTGATATTTTGCTAAAAATTAGTCCGTTTTAGAAGTATACATTTGGCAACTAACTACTCTCTAGTTTTTTCATTCCATAAATACTTATTAAGTGCCTGTTATCAAGTCGATCATTGTGCTGGGCCTTGAGGATACAAGGATGAAGGATAAATTAGACACGGAACCTGCCCTCTTAGAGTTTAAAATTTAGCAACTGCATCACCAAAAAGAAGAAGGAGAAGAAGAAAAATTACATAGAACCTATTGGACAACAAAGGAAATGGAGTCCGTTCTCCCAAAAGTAGAGTAAAGGAATGTCAGGAAATGTCAGAGTGAAAGGACTTATGAGGGGAGTCTTGACAAATTAGATAAACTTCAAATCCCTTAGCAATTGTTTGGAAGAGTGGGGCGGGGTGGGAGGAGGATGAGAGGACAGAACCAGCTAGCAAAAGCAAAGGTGAAGAGGCTGACTGCATAATGCTTAGGGCTACAGTTCAGAATTCAGGGGGGCTTAAGGCACAGCAGCAATCTTGTGCAAGCCTGCACAGATGTGTTTAATTTTGTCCATAGGTCACGTTTGTTTTTCTTTTTGTTTTCATAATGAACTATCACACAATATTTTATTTTAATTTTTAAAAATAAATGTCTAGCATTTAGTAAGCATGAAGCTTAACATGACAATTCAGCTTCTCATGGGCAGAAAAACGGCAAATTTTGCTGCACTGGGCCCAAGTTCCCACCCAGCAACAATGGAGAGAGCCAGAGCAGCTGTGTCCTTTAGAAGGGATATGAAGTCCACAGTTCACAATGCTCCTTCCTAATCCCCACTGTTCTCTCCTCTGCAGATCTTCAAGTCAGAAACCCCCTCTCCCTACCTCCACAAGAAAGCTGAGATGCATAGATGGGAGGACACCAATTAGCAAATAATCTGAAACCTTGCTGTGTTCTGGGTTTGAACTTCATCCTCTCCACAGTGCAGTTAGTAAAGGAGTGACATGATCAGCTTGCATCTTTTTTTTTTTTATGCTTACAGAACTGGGGTACAGGCTAGAGGTGTGGTGGGTGAGAGAATTCACTAGAGACAGAGTGGGGAGCAGAAAAGGCAGACTGACAAAGTACACTGCTGAGAGTAGCAGCGGGCAGGTCAAGAGAGGTCTGCTGTGCCATGTGGGTCACCTGGCTGGGGGTCGAACTCATGCTGCAATGGCTTTAACCCATTGCACCACCAGGCAGAGCCCAGCTTTGCATCTTTAAACAATTCCTTTGGCACCATCAAAAGATTAGCATGGAGAAGGCATTGGAAACGTTTATGAGCAGCAGCAAGTAGGCTGGTGGAAATTCTCTCAATATCCCAAGTGAGAATGGATTAGGTCTCGTCTGGGGCAATAGCAATGGGATTGAAGAGAAGGGGTCCAAAATAAAAGGTATTATGGAGTTGCCAGGGCAATGCCTGGTCATCAGTTAAATGTGGACATAGGGACAGGGCAGCTAAGATGACGCTTGGGTGTGGGTTACAGTGATATAAAGGAAAAGCAAGTTTGAGGAGGAGATAAGACCAGTTGCAGACCTGTGAGCTTTGCAGCCTGAGGACCATGAAGGAGGGAGACAGTTGTGTAGATTAGTCAGGAATTAGGAAGAAAGGTAAGGGCCAGAGTGTAAAGACTAAGGATCTCTACCTTCCAGGAACTACAGGCAGAGGATCAATGAGACAGTAAAGGGACAGTCCAGGAGTTAGGAAAGAGCCAAGCACAGGCCCCTGGGGAATGCCAGTTCCAAAGACCGGAGGAATCTGGACAGAGTTTTACGAACTCTGAAAAAGACGACACTCTTAAAGAACTGAGGGACTCAGAAACCACAATTACACACAACGGAATACAACTCAGCTACAAAAAAGGATGAACTCTTGCCATTTTGACAAAGTACATAAAACTGGAGAGTATCATGCTCAGCAAAATAAGCCAGGAAAAACACAAATACCAGAAGGTCTTACTTACAGGTAGTGTTTAGAGAAACATAACCAAGGGTCAGTCAAAAGCAAACCAAAAATGAGCTTTTAGCATCTGACTGCAAAAACTAAGGCGGCCAGAGGGGGAGGGTGATGAGAGTATTGGGGGAAGATGGTCTGAGTAGGGGGGAGAGGAAGCCGAATGGAACATAACCAGTGGTGGGCAAAATTCCTGTGTGGAGATTTGAACTTATAATACCCAAAAGTACAACATAAATCAACTTTATCTTAATAAACGTAATTTTTTAATGATGGCAAAAGTATATCCAAACAAGATTTTAAAAAGAATAGAGGGGAAAAGGGATTTCAATAAAAGATCACTTATGAAAACGAAAGAGCACACAAAGGTCACTGCAGGCGCCCACTGAAGGTGAAGGGGGATGTTATCAGGAGGGGACCTTCTCAGAAGGTGTTACAGGAATGCCAGAAGTGTGGCCAGAGTTCCTAGTGTTGATGGGATCAGTGTTCAGGATGAAGGTGGGAAATGCCAGAAATTACTTTATAAAAGACTCTAGTACAAGAGGGAGAGTATATTTAAAAGTGTTCCCTGAGGGCCCTCCCTGGTGGTGCAGCAGGTTAAAGCCCAGCACTAAGAAGCTAAAGCCACTTGAGCATGAGTTCAAACCCCGCCCCGGAGGTGACCCACATGGCACAGCAGACCTCTTCTGTCTTGCCCGCTGCTCCCCTCAGCAGTGTATTTCATCAATCTGCCTGTTCTGCTCCCCACTATGTCTCCAGTGAATCCTCTCACCGCCCCTTCACCTCTGGCCTGTACCCCAGTTCTGTATGCACAAATAAATAAATCTTAAAAATTAAAAAAATTGTGTTCCTTTAACTAGCGTACATTTTTATACCTTTTCAATGCCCTGCTGATTCAATGACTTCAACTGATTCAGTTTAGATACAATGATTTGATTTTGCCTAATACAGTCCACCCACCCTAAAACAAATTTCAGGATTAAATGTTCAAACATGTATTCCCTCTTGTATTATCAACAAGTTTTACAATACAAGATGTTTCTTGTATTTTTCTCTTTTGTTGTCAAGAGATTTCACCAACAGAAAGTTCTATGATAATCAAACGCAATTTGAACTGGGATTTATCTTCTTATCCTAACAGTAAGCAAGAAAATAAAAATCTGGTTCTATTATTAAAGGGGAGACAAAGTTCTGATTTTCTGACTTGGACCTTCTTTCTGAATGAACTTTTTTCTTGTTTAACTTAACAAAGGATAAGTTTTTTAAAACAGGTGAAAAAGTTGGGTCTCTGGAAGCAGAACTTTTTATTGAAAAACTAGCCTACAGAATAAATATGATATGGGCTTAGTGTGGGAAGGTTTGGGGGATATTGCTTCATTAGTATGTGTGTGCACGTGCATTTTAATATTGGAAAAACTTGAATTCTTCCATAGGTTCTGAAAAGAAGTCAATAGCAGAAAGGTCAAAGAACGAGAGAATGGGTCTTATGAAGAAATATTGCCTCCTTCCAGCGGGAGGGAAAGAGATGGCAATTTCATGGCTACATGTGATAAGTGCAAATTTTCTCAGCCACCAGCTGAGAAAGTAGGGAAAGGAAGAGCTACTCATTTAGGAGAGTGGAGAAGGCGAGGGTAGGAGGTATTCACCAAACATGAAGACACAGACAAGCACACATGGGGCCCCAGTCAAGGAAGCTATGTTTACTTCTGTCCTATTTAGTAGAGAAATTTTTTTTTTTAAAGATTTATTTATTTGTGCATACAGAACTGGGGGGGCCAGGGGCGGCGAGAGGCTTCACCAGAGACAGAGTGGGGAGCAGAACAGGCAGATCGACGAAGTGCACTGCTGAGGGGAGCAGCGGGTGGGTCAGGAGAGGTCTGCCACGCCATGTGGTCACCTCCAGGGCAGGCGGGAATTGAACTCATGCGGAAGCGGCTTTAGATTCTCAGTGCTGTGCTTTAACCCGCTGAGTCACCAGGGAGGGCCGTAGAGAAATGTTTTTAACTGCCCTCTATTTAAATTGAATAAGGAATATTCCTTAAGAGAATAAGGAACAGACAAGGTGTTAATTTGCGGGGCAATTAAGAGGGTGGTCTTGTAATTATTCATTCGGTTATTTATTCATTCAACAATATTTAGTGAGACACCATTAAGAGCCAAATGCTAGTCTAGACGCTATTACCAGTAATTAACAAAACAGACAAAAAGCACTGCCTCACAGAACACACATTCTAGTCCTCTCCATATAGGCCATGATTGCTGAAGTTCCTAAAAAGTGTTTGTTTGGCTTTGGCTCGGTTTGATTTGGTTTTAGGCCAGCTTCTGCTGCTACAGAGCGTGCCAAACAGCAGCCTCTCTTCCTAATAAAGGGCTAAAGCACAAAGAACAAAAGCGAGCCAGATACCAAAAGGTTGGTTACTCATTCAAGTAAAAGTGGAAGGGCATTTCAGAAAAAGAATGGCATAATTCAGATTTGGCCAGGTCTCCAGATTTAACGGTCTCTGAAAGAATTAGTGTTCTCTAATAACCCAGTTGACAGCTCATGTTCAGAATGTGATTTTCTGGTTAAGGCGCTAGGCACGAAACTCCTTCTGGCTAAGCGGCAGACAGACGCTGTAAAATCCCTGCAGGGTCCCCCCAGGTGCTTGCTGCGGAAGCTTAAAGGGGCAAAGGGATGTGGCTATATCCTTTTTGGTCAAGTTTCAGGATAAATAGATTTGAAGGACACAACTGCAACCAGGATTTGGCCACCTTGGGAAGCAACGTAGTGTTTGAACAACATCCTTCCCAGACGGCAGGCCGCTCAGACCGGGATCGTCAATCCAGGCATTTGGCACAATGGTTTATACTAGCAGCCAAGTGCATAATTGCCAGGAACTGGCCAAATCCACAGAGACACCAGTCACTTCTGAATGCTGAAAAATGTTTGTAATATACAGTAATAAATGTAAGCTTGACTCATTTGCTCAGATCGAGTCCCCCGCTGGGAATTTCTGCAGGGAGGAAGATGTTTACTGAAATCCTACTTTCTCCTCTGCCATCCTCCATTCCAGGAAGAGCAGAACTACTATCTGGTTGGCCTTGCCAATTTCTGTTCTATATTTTAGATCATTAATATGGATGCTTTAAAAATACATGTTTCCACTTCATCTGAATTTACTTCAGCACAAAGTAATGAAAGTCGTACTTTCTGTCCACATTTTAGATTACGTGGGAAATGAGAAAAGAATTACTGCAAGACAAACATTACTGTAAGAGCATCATAATCTTCTGAAATGAGTATCCCCAAACCATTGAGATGAGGAGGGGGGACAGATGGTGGCTGCACACCCTTGTGGGGAGCTGTCTAGCCCATGACTTCCCTGGGCTTGAAGCAACCGGGAAGGGTAAGGAGCCCCGTCTCAAGGGCTGGCCCAGCTTAGTCCTAATGTGAAAGGGGAAAAGCTAGTTGACTCTTCCAGACTTTCTTCCCAGCCCTTTTATGTAAAGTCTTATCCTTCAAGTTCAGAAGTCTGAATTTCCCAAAGATTGGTTTGCCCCAAAGACCTGACTCATACCAAACAAACTCTGGACTCAGAGTCAATTCACTCATTTTCAAGTAGCAATTCATTGCACACACTACAGACAAGGAGACTGTAACTCAGGTGGTTGGGACCAAGCTCACAAGAACAAATGCAGAGCTAGGACTTGTACCCTGGCCTTTAGACTTTAACATGCTTGCCCTTTATGCTCAAGTACGAAGCCTTCTTGCTGAGAACCCAGCATGCAATAAGGGGTTCCAAACTGATTTTCAAAAACAAGACTGTGGGCCCTCCCTGGTGGCACAACAGGTTAAATCTCAGCACTGTGAAGCTAGCTGCAGCCCCTTCAGCACGAGTTCAATCCCTCACCAGGGAGGTGACCCACATGGCACAGCAGACCTCCCCTGTCTCTCCCGCTGCTCCCCTCAGCAGTGTACTCCATCAATCTGCCTGTTCTGCTCCCCACTCAGTTTCTGGTGAATCCTTTCACTACACCTGCACCTCTGGCCTGTACTCCAGTTCTGTATGCATAAATAAATATATCTTTAAAAAAAAAAAAAGACTGTACTTGCTGGGGGGGGGGAGGCGAGCAGGGGGAGATGGGAGGGGCAGGGGAGGGAGTGCATCCCTGCAACAGGGTAAAACAGGCCATGTGGAGAAGCTGGTAGTGGGCATCAGAATCATATGACTGACAGTAGCCAGTGTGCAGCCCCTAGCTGGCCAGGGACAGGTTCCATTAGAGCTAAGATATGAAGGAGATAGAAACTGTCTCAAAAGGCAGAAGCCAGGTTAGGAAAACTGAGCACAAGGGCATACGGTGGGACCATCACAAGTATTAACTTCCCACGGAGTTTCAGAGCCCGCTACTCCAGCTGTCTGATCTCCCTGCGGAAGGAAAGAAACCATCCAGGACCAGAGCAGAGATGGGCCTGTAGGTGGAGCCAAGTGGCTGCTAGCCGGGCTGAGAGATTAGGTGGGCAGCACCCAGTGAAGAGCGCTGTGAGGCCAGCACCAGCCTTCTGGGCCCACAATTCCTCTCTACATATCCTATTTCTAGACTGTTTTAGATATGATGCTAATTCTGTCCTGTTTCTGGAAAACTTTCCTAACAATGACGTGAGAGAGAGTGGCCATGTAATTTACCACCCAGACCTAGAGATTTTTGAAAGCACAAGGGCAAACTATTCCTAATAATGCTAGTACAAGAGTCACAAAGGAAGGCTAACTCAGCCCAATCTGGACCCTCAGCTGCCCTAGCCTGAGACCAAGTACTCAGGCTGCAGATATGCCTGGGCAAGCTGGCAGAGGGTGACATCATCTTGCTAGGGTTGTTTACTAGCAAGGCCAAGACCCTCCCAGGAAATAACTCGCCCAGTACAAACTGGTTTAAAAAACATCAAAACAAGGGCAAAGGACAAGGATGAATCTCAGTAGATTCTTGTGACCAGCACTGGACATGATGTCCTGGGTGGGATGCAGATTTTTTAAAAGTCACAAAACTAAAAAGAGTTGCTTCATTAAAATTTCCATGGGACACAGAAGATTCAAGAAAGAGCAACATCCTATGTTAGCAATTTCAGCAGCAGTGACAGAGAAAATGCCATTGGCACAGTGATTGAGTGGAACGTCAGTGAGTGGTCCCAGTACCTTTGATGGGTGTCTGTGTGGCCGGTGCACCAGGCTTGGGTCACTAGCCCAAGACTTTACTCTAATAAATGAGCTTTAGAGTTGAAGACAGTTAAATGCTGTGCTTCTGTATCTCAGAGTGCAGTGAGATTATTTGTGAGGACTCATTCATTGGACTATTATGAGTTAAGAGCAAGGGGCTACAGTCTCACATAAGGATAGAGAAAAAAACCTAGGGAAGCCTCATTTCACAAACAATTACTGTGATTTTAATTCTTAGCCCCTAAGTGATGCTTAGGAAACTTAAATAGTGTTGCTTCCCTCAAAGTGTAAGCTGCTCATTGCTGTCTAAATGTGGGAATTTTCTTAATTCAGGGACACTCAGAGGCTGTAGACCCTACTGTAGGGTGTACAGTAGGCATTGCAAAATAAATGCCTTGCAATGATACCATTTATAAAATAATGCAGATACTAACATACTAAATACTAACATACTAAAATATTTTGCAAAGGTTCCTAAAAATCATAAACTTTTGTAACCCCTTATAGAATGATATCCACTGATTCCCTCTGAATCCCAACTGGTCAGTGTAGTCTTTCAACAATTTAAAAGTAGTCACTTTAAAATAAAATTATTCACTCAACCAAATGGATAAAATGGAAAAACAAAAACAAAAAACAGACAATACTTAACATAGCCAAGATGTTGACCTAGAATTCTAACACAATGTCAGTGGAAAACCCTTTGGTAGTATCCACTGAGGACGAACATATTATGCACTTCCACTCCACTGTACTCCCAACAGCAGGGTGAAGAAAAGATATAAGCAAGAATGTTCCTATCAGCCCAACACTGGAGACTACCCAATGTCTGTCAACAGTAGATTGGACAGAAATTGCAAAAAATACTCTCATGAAACTGAACAACTACACACAACACATAGATGAATCTCAAAAATACTAAGTAGAGAGAAAGAAGCCAGACACAAAAGCTTCCACTTATATACAGTTCACAAACAAGCAAAATTAAGCAATAGTGTTAAAAGTCTAAACAGGGGTTCCCTTGGGAGACCTGACAAAGACATACAAAGTGGCTTCCAGGGGCTGGTAATATTTTGTTTCTTCTCCTTTACGTAGGTGTGAAATTTTATTGAACTTATTATTTGTCACTTCTGCTACATTCTATTAGTCAAACTAGTTACTAAGACCAACCCAGATTCCAAGGGAGGATTATGGCACTACACTTCAGGATGGGGCAAGGCAAAGTCATACTGTAGAACATGTGCAATGAGTGACATTATTATATCTTCTTCAATTACAAAATAATTGGCATTTTCTGCCCAAAAATAGATGACTGGGTCAAGAAGATGTGGTCCATATACGCAATGGAATATTACAAAGCAATCAAAAAAGATAAACTCATGCCTTTTGCAGCAACACGGATGGAGCTGGAAGGGATCAGCTCAGTGAAATAAGCCAGAAAGAAAAGAAAAATACCAGATGGTTTCACTCATAGCAGGAGTGTAAGGGACCGGGGGAAAATATATCTATATATATATATAGAGAGAGAGTAATTGTAATGAAGTAAAAATGAACATCAACTTACAACTATAAACCATATACACTCTACAGGGGAAGAGAAGTGAACAGGATCAAAACTGTGTGGGAAGAGCAAATGGGCACATGGCGAAGTGGTAGTGGGAAGTCCATGGGAATTACAACTTGATAATGTAAAAATATATATATTTTTTAAAAATTGACATTTTGAACTTTAAATCATATTTTAAATAAATTTTACAATGCACTCCAGTTATCTGATGCAAGTTAGAATTCAGCATCTTTCTACAGTAAAACAGAAATCTTAGGAAGATAAGGAAGAAATTAAGCACAAAATGCTCTAGTGTGGGTCACATGCCTTTCCTGGAATAATGTGACCAGAGATCAAAGTACAAGTAGCTGGCCCTCCCTGGTGGTGCAGCGGATTAAAGCACAGCACTAAGAAGATTAAGCCACTTCCGCATGAGTTCGATTCCCGCCTGCCCTGGAGGAGATCGACATGGTGTGGCAGATCTCTCCTGACCCACCTGCTGCTCCCCTCAGCAGCGTACTTTGTCGATCTGCCTGTTCTGCTCCCCACTCTGTCTCTGGTGAATCCTCTCACCCCCCGCATCTCTGGCCTGTACCCCAGTTCTCTATGAACAAATAAATAAATCTAAAAAAAAAAAGTTCAAGTAGCAGTCAGTCTCAATCATGTGCCAAATAAGACCACATGACATGGGAAAAGGGTAATTCAGCAAAGTGAGGTAAATCTCCTGAGCTGATGCATATGGCTTAGATGGGACAGTCAATGAGGGGCCATGGCTGTGGTCTGTCAAGAATGGGGAAGGATGTTCTCTCTGAGCTCCATTAAACTCCAAGATTCCAGTGTTCTCTCCTGAACACACATGTCACAAGCATTAGTTTTAATATGTAAGTGTGAAAACATGGATCTGGTTGTAAAACATATATCCCAAAGCAACTAGTGATGGCTAACTCGTTTAATTTCTCTTTGAGCACCTCTGAAATATTCATCTATTATTAACATGTGTTAATACTTTTCCTACTGGTAGTTTGAAGAAACTTCCACACTGCTTTGACCACATGTGTTTCTGTTAACAGCCATGAGTCACACTCCAAAAAATTAACTGAAGACTATAGGTGTGCCAGGATGGACCTAATTCCCTCCCTCACCTCTCAAGGGACAATCTTGGGGATTACAGAAAAACCAGGTAAACGTGATGCCATTTAAGCAAATGGCTCAGCTTTGTTGGTTTACGTGGGCCCCTCTAGAATAAAGAGAACAGCCAAAGCAGAGAATATATTAGTACATAATGAAGTCAGGACCCCGACTTCACAGAAAGTAGACCTAAATCATGTTATTAGAAGAAATACATATTTCTCTCATAGATTAGACCAGGGGTAAGAAAATTATGTCTATAAAGGGTCACATAGTAAATACTTTAGGTCTCCCATGCCATGCAGCTCTGTGTGATGGCTCCATTCTACTACTGTAGTGTGAAAGCAGAGAGACAACATGTAAATAAATGAGTGGGACTGTGTCCCAAAACATTTTACAAGAACAGTTTTGTGGGATGGGTCCAAGGGCCAGAGCTTGCCAGCTCCTGGATTAGATCACAAGGTGATGTAAGAAGCTTAAGGAAAAAACCTGGACACAGCCCTGCTGGTGTCAAGAACAAATAGAAGTTGAAACACTCCCAGCTTACGCCAGTCCTCCATTGCTTCTTGCTATGGACCCTAAATTCTACTCCCCTATCTGCAGAATGAACAGGCTGTTCTCACACCCAGCTGGGACGTTCATTAATTCCAACAAGGAACTTCCATTCGGAGACAATGGTAGGGACGACTGATGCTAGAGATGAAAGGCATCTGTGGAGACAGCACTGGGAGAAGTGCAGAGAACACAAGAGTGAAGGAGAATCAAACATTCTGAAAAACACCCGTAAGGACTTTCTGAATCCCAGGTCCCAGGCTTTCTTTGAGTCTCTTTTAAGTCCTTCAAAAAAGAAGCTCTTAAACTTCCCAGAAGGCCCACCTTAATTTCCTACCTCCCTCAGCCTCACTCAAACAGACCAAAAATTCTTTCTTTAAATCTCAAGTGGTCTACCCTCTCTCTTTTTTCAGGTGTTTCTCAAATGACATCACATCGAAGACACCTTTCTTGCCTTTTCTATCTAGAATAACATCCTTATCAGGTTTCACTCATTTTAAGTTTTTTTTTTTTTCGCAGCACTATCTATCTCTCCCAGTAGCATTTAGGCCCCATAAAGCCAAGGATTTTGTTTAATTCACTCCGTATTCCTAGCATCTAGAATACTATATAGGATACAGTCGGTGCTCAATAAATATTTACTGAACAAATGGATGAATCAAGACTAACATGTCTGATGATTAATTTTATGAGTTAATTTGGCATGATAATGGTGCTCACGTATTTACTCAAACATAATTCTGTATATTTGTATGAGGTGTCATGGATGAGATTAACATCTAAATTGACAGACTCTAGCAAATCAGATTGCCCTCCATAATGCAGGTCTACCTCATCCAGTGACTTCAGGAA
Source organism: Condylura cristata (assembly GCF_000260355.1). NCBI lineage: Eukaryota > Metazoa > Chordata > Mammalia > Eulipotyphla > Talpidae > Condylura > Condylura cristata. The sequence goes on along the minus strand of NW_004567114.1, from coordinate 35,536,578 downwards.
TGAATACAGCACATGCCTGACCTGCTTGAGCCTAGAGAATTCTGCAGCAGGACTCCTGTGTACTCAGAATGCAACACTGTCTCTTTCCTGGGCCTTCTCCCTGCATATCCCAGACTGGCCAATCCTGAAGATTTGGAACTTGCCAGGCTTCATAATTAAGTGAGCCAATTCCTTAAAGGAGATTTTTTTTTAAAGATTTATTTATTTCTTCTAACAGAACTGGGGTATAGGCCAAAGGTGTGGTGGGTGAGAGGATTCACCAGAGACAGATTGGGGAGCAGAACAGGAGCATCTACTGAAATACACTGCTGAGGGGAGCAGTGGGCGGGTCAGGAGAAGTCTGCCACACCATATGGGTCAGCTCCCTGGACGGGTATCGAACTCGTGCTGCAGTGGCTTCAGAGAACTTCATAATGCGGTGCTTTAACCCATTGAGCCAACAGGGGGATCCCTAAAGTAGATGTTTTTATGTATGATTCTGTTCTCTGGAGAACCCCAACAAATAAAAATCCTCTTACTGACGGTATATGAGGACATGTATGTTTCCTATGCCATTCAGAGAAAAGTGTTCTATGGCACCTTTTGAAAGCAAAAAGTATAAAGCAAAGAAGCGTTTCCACCCATTTATATGGGAAGTTTTTTAGCTTTCACAGATCCAAACAGCAACCTACCAAGTCATACCAAATAACACATGAAACCAGTAATAACACTAGCACACAATCATTACAGATACCTACACAGCCTTTAGAAAATTTTCAGGGAAAGAGCTTGGTGCACACATCTGTAACAGTTACTGCAAAAGAAATGTTGACCACTATTTTTTGCTTTCTTCTCCATCATTAAAACAAAAATCCTCTTTCAAGTTCATTCAGCTAGCAAAACAACTATGAATGTAGTCATTTCATAGCTTAATTCAAAACTTTCAAAAAACAGAGGATGCCTGTATGGTATTCAGAAAGCGTGCATCTCTGCCCCATAATAATCTCCTGAATGCTACCCACATGAAGTGGGCTCTAAGAGAAGTAGCCACTTCATAGCCCACTAGACCGATCCCTGCCATGTTCCCGGCACCCCCAACCCTAAATATTACAGTCATAACTAAAGGAACACAAAAAAGAGGGATTGCTTCATCAGCCAGGGCATCATATAAATTTTTTTTCATCTTCTTGTATTATTTGGCTTTTATTGCAAAGGCTGTTTTCAAAAAGAAGGCAGGCATTCCATATTTTTAATTTAAAAATGAATATCTCACAGGCCTCCCTGGTTAAAGCACAGCACTAAGAAGCTATGGCAGCCACTGCAGCATGAATTCGATCCCTAGCCAGGGAGGTGACCCACATGGTGCAGCAGACCTCTCCTGACCACCCCCCACCCCCGTACATCTGTCTGTTCTGCTCCCTACTCTGTCTCTGGTGAATCTTCTCACCACCACCACCCCACACCTCTGGCCTGTACCCCAGTTCTGTATGCATAACTAAATAAAATTTTTAAATGAATATCTCACAACCTTATTTCAGAAGTCTCAACCTTCAATAGCTATAAGACTTGGAGGAGAACATAAGTGAACTGCTGTGTAAAAGTAAAAGTCACCTATGAAATCTTAAAAGAATAGATTCAGGCCCTCCCTGGTGATGCAGCGGATTAAAGCACAGCACTAAGAAGCTAAAGCCACTTCATCATGAGTTCGATCCCCACCTGCCCAGGAGGAGACCACATGGCATGGCAGATCTCTCATGACCCGCCCGCTGCTCCCCTCAGCAGTGTACTTGGTCAGTCAGCCTGTTCTGCTCCCCACTCTGTCTCTGGTGAATCCTTTCACTGCCCCTGCATCTCTGGCCTGTACCCCAGTTCTGTATGCACAAATAAATAAATCTTAAAAAAAAAAAAAAAAGAAAAAGAATAGATTCAACCCCAGGAGAAGGGCCCAAAGGATTACCTGGCTGCTTTGGACGAGGTTGCTAAAGTAAGAGAAAGAAACATGACAGCTCAGGTGAAGTCTTTGTTTTTTTTCTTCTCCAGGGAGACCAAGAAAGGGCCTTCAGAAGCCCAAAAGTTAATTTTGGAAAAATATTCAATTTACATTTATTCTTTTCTCCAAGTGGTAGAGAAAAAAGTTACATTAGTTCTCAGAGCTGGAATAAATCTGCAATGAGAATAAAAGGGGAAATACACTAAATGACTTTGTTTTTTGTGACTATTGCATTTGGATAAGTGAATGCAAAGTGTTATGTTTGCAATTTCGTAAATGCTAGAAGGATCATTTCAAACTGTTAATGGAACACAATGATCTTAAGTTTTGCACCAAAGGGTAGAACAGAATGAAAACTCATTGAAAATCAAAACCAGAATAAAGACCATAACAAATTATAATTATGATGACTTTTGCCTAACAGTCACAGGAAAAAGGGAAATACAAAAATAACAGGCAACCTCCAGTTAGCGAGACACTGTAAAATTTTGCAAAGCAGTTCTCATTCTACTAACAGCTCTTGTAAAGTCAGACGTCTGAGCCCACGTGGAGTTGATGGCCTTCTGGTCCATCTGAACTGAACCCTACTGGTCACCCGTGGACTTGGAACACAGCTCTGTGGCCCTGCAGTCACCCACTTTCCTGCTGCCAAAGAAGAGCTTCTGGACTTTTTTGAATCCCAAATTCACAGATACTAATTCCTTACAGTTAAATCTAACCTTTAACCTGATACTGCCTGGTACAGGCTATCTTGGCCTCAGGACAACTGTGCTGAACTGAAAGCAGGCACAGACTCAAGGCACAGGACTTCTCATGGGGACCATGGCAGATTTAGGGTCATAGCCAGCACGGTTGCCGGCTCCACAGCCTGGGTCTCAGACATAGGCCCTTGGAGCAAGGTTTCTGATGGGACCACATGGACAGAGCCGCCACTCAGTCTTACACTTCTGAAACAGAGACTGATTGCGCTCTTCCTGCCCAAAGGGATACTGGGGAGGATACATCAACAGCAACCCGCCCATCCCTCCAGCCCATCTGGACTCTCCACCCACTCTGGGGAAGCCTTTCCTGTTGGCTTCTTGTCTTCAATTCTCTGGGTTAGCTGCCGTTTGCACAATGGATGGTAGCCTGACTCTACTTCCCTCCTCTCCTCCCAATACACACATTTAGCAGCACTGTGATTATTAAATGCAGCTGCTCTGGAAAGGGAATGATCTTTTTTAAGCTGTTCACCAGATAAATGAGCAGGACAGAAGAGGTGGGAGGTTATGTAAACCCATTTAAAAAGTCAGGGTCTCATCCTATCCAATTTCTGAGCATGATGTACCTTTCTGCTTTAGTGCTGTCAAGATTTTTCTTTGAAGATCCTTTTGTCTCTCTTGCACATAATCCTTCAGAGAAAAAGTCTGAATTGGGAAAATGATTACGAAAAATGCAAAGTAATGATTATGAAATGGGAAACACTGAATTTTTAACAAAGGCCAAAACACAAAACTCTAATACCTGGGGAGATGCAGAGGGGCTGAGAGAACATTAATGATACTTATTTTTGGAACCGCTCCTAGAAGCGCTCTCTCCTCTTCAGAATTCCCTATGCTGACTTTCCAACCTGCTGCAGGAGCTTGAATGTAAGTGGGTTCCCAAGCCAAGGATCACAGGGGACATTACACAGGAGAGCACTGACACAGAGACCCACAGCAGGGGGGCCCAGATTCCAGCACTTCCCACACAGGACACCTATAAATGTCACAGACAAACAAAACTGCTTGGAACTGGATGTCTCAGCACCCACCTATATTATATGAACTGAAATGAGAACCTTAAAGCACAGAGCCCCACAGCAGAAGGCCACATTGGGTGCTATTAGCCTATAATGCCTGACTGATGTATGCCCTGCCTGGAGTGCCCTAACAACAGCAAACTTTGGGGAGGGACCACATGCCCCCTCTGGGACTGTACCCCTTTATGTGTGTGTGTGTGTGTGTTCACACACACGTGCGTGCATGCCACATATCCCTGGCCATCACCACATGTCTCAGTGCTGGAAGGCTTCAGATCAACTTCCATTCCTGTCAGTTGTGCTGTGCTTAAACTGATGCCTCAAGCCAGGCAAAAAGAAAGTTCTTAGAAATTTGAGGAAACTGCTTGTTTTTTTTTAAAGACAGACCTTTTTGGTTAATGAGATCTGTTTTAACTGGCTAAGCCCAGAAACCCCTGAAAGTTGATTACACCCTCCTGTCTGGGCTACTGATGGTGACCACCCATGCATTTCTCAGTGATGACATTTTATATGTTGCAACATATTGCTGGAGATGCTAAGTGCGTCCTGTGTGACTACCCTGGAAGAGAATTCTGGGATGCCTCCCTCTGGTTTCCTCTGCATTTTGTCCATGCAGCTTTCTCTTTGCCAATTCTGCTTGGTTCCTTTCCCTAGAGTCAATTACAGCCAGAAAGGGAACAATGTGTGGAACTGTGCCAGGCCACCTAGCAAACCATTCAACCTGGGAGTAGTCCTGGGGACACTCCAACGCTTATACCCACTACCATTGGCCAAAGGTAGCCATGCAGACAAGTCTGACACGATGAGCTGAAAATATTTTATCTCATCAAAGGGAGGAATTGCAAACTTTCATGGTAAAGAGTCTGGAGATAGAGAGAGGCCACCAATGCAATCTACCACAATTTGCATAATAAATACAGAAATACAATGGTCCTTGACACATCAAAAGTAGTTCATAAGTGCCCTCCCTGGTGGCATAACAGGTTAAAGTACAGCGCTATGAAGCTAGCTGCAGCTGCTTCAACGAGAGTTTGTTCCCCAGCCAGGGAGGTGACCCACATGGTACAGTAGACCTCTCCTGTCTCACCCACTGCTCCCCTCAGCAGTGTACTTCATCAATCTGCTGTTCTGCTCCCCACTCTGGCTCTAGTGAATCCTCTCACCACCCCTGCACTTCTGTCCTGAAGCCCAATTCTGATGCATAAATAAATCTTTAAAAAAAAGTAGTTCATAAAATATTCTACGAGGTCTTCCCAAATTTTTCTAGTCTATTTTGATTTTTTCAACAACTTCACTACCTATACAACAGATTCAGCCCTTGATTATATAGTCTTCAAATTTCTATGTAAATACTATACAGTGGCAACATCTGTGGTTTAATGTGAGGCTCTAAGTTTCCTGCCACTATCTGAAAGCCTGGGGCTCCCTCCTACGGCTGCATCTGAGGGAAATTGGTTTGTTAGGCAAGACACCATGAGTTGAACCTTTGGTCTCATTTATCCAATAAACAGTACAAGAGGTTTTCCAGGTGCTGGGTAAGCAGCAGTCAACAAAACAAATGAAAGGCCTACCCCTTCCCTCCACCCATGCTGACATCCTAAAGAAGCCTGATTTAACAATGCTTAACATCATTCCAGGTTTGACCAAACTCTTCAGGACTGAGACATTCTAACCAAACCAACAAGAACTAAGAGATCAAATGCCGACATACCATTTACATGAGAGAAAGTGGCTTTCTGCTGACCAAAATAGCCTCATTCATATGCTATTTTTTAAAGCATTTATCATTCCAGAAATGTCTTATAATCATGTCTTAACAACAATGGCATCTTAAAATTAATTTTATATGCTTTTTTTTTTCTTGGCTTCCGAGGAACCCTAATTCTAAAAGCATAGAGGACACGTATGTAGGGTTGTCCACAAATCAGGCCTGGAATAGCTTACATCACCTTCAGTCATGTGGACACCAAGCTGCAAAGGAGGCTGGGAAAAGCAGTCTTCCCATATGCCCAAGAAGAATAACCAGTCTCTGCCATACTACTCCATGAGCAGGACAGAAAAAATACAGCCATCTTCTTTTTTATAATGCAACTTTTTCTAGATTTTAGGCCAGCTACCATTTTGTTGCAACAATCTTTATATACATTTGATCAGGTTAGAGATCTCTTTCAGGTCCATTTATGTCTCCCTGATAATTATACAAATTTTCCCTATTACTTTTTTGCAGTAATTACTTTTTTGCAGTTCTGCCTTAAGACCCATTTTATCTTTATTTCTGCAGACCACCTATGACATTTAATATTCATGAGTTATACTAATTGACACTTACTACAACACCAGTGTCCAGTTCTGTCAAATACCTACAGACCAGGACAGACCGCCAAGGTTCCCAGCACAGTGCTTATCAGCCTTGGGCCAACATTTCTGGGTCAAACCCCAACTTCACCACTTACTAACTAGGCAAATTTTAACCTTGGTTCGTAGTTCTATACTATGTCTTTGGGTAAGCAAGAGAATTAAAGGAAAGAATGCAAGCAAAGGTCTAAACAATACCTGAGATGTAATAAGCACTCAGAAAGTGGCAAGTCTTTCTAATTATTATTACTTAAAGACCACTTAGCTCTGAATACCTTTGTCCAGCCACTGAACTCCATTTGGGGTCCAGGGCAGCCCCTTTACTTCCTCAGCTGGCCAAGAAGTCTTTATTTTCTTTTTTACTTTTTTTTTAAAATAATTATTTATTTATTTGTACAGAACTGGGGTACAGGCCAGAGATGCAGAGGGTGGGAGGATTCACCAGAGACAGAGTGGAGAGCACAACAGGCAGATTGACAAAGTACACTGCTGAGGGGAGCAGCGGGCGGGTCAGGAGAGGTCTGCCACGCCATGTGGATCTCCTCCAGGGCAGGCATGGATCGAACTCATGAGGAAGTGGCTTAAGCTTCTTTGTGCTGTGCTTTAACCCGCTGCGCCACCAGGGAGGGCCTTCTTTTTACTTTTATACCTTCCCTCTTTTGATTTAGGATAAGCTTCTTATGGCCTTTTTGGACTACCACAAGAGGCAGCAATTGTATCTTGGTCCTTTGATTCCCCTCTGAAAATAAGGAGCATGTTTTGATCCAGATGTTCACCCATCTGTCCTGCTGAATCTATAAAGGACCTTCCATTGCACTTTTCCTCTTCGCCAATCCTCCTTGACCTTCCACCCTTTTTTCAACCTCACTGTTTATTTTGCAAGCACCATTTGGTCTCATCTGGCTCTCTGCCTCACTTGTATTCAGCAGTTAGAACAGCTCTTGGTTTAGCATACATGAGGTAATAAACTTTCATTCCTTAAGTTGAAAGCAGATAAATAAAAATCAAAGATGCATAAGCATAAACAGCTTTCTATTTACCAAATAAAATTTATACAGATAAAGATAGCTATTTAGTGACATGCCTGGCTCTATGTTAAGTACAGACCAGTAAAGAAGCAATTAGCTGTGTATTAATTTAATAATTACATAAAATATCAAAACAAATTTTCGTGGCTATATCTGTAATATCTATAAATAATGTTTGTAGATTACTATTTTATAATTTGATCTGAGAGTTAAAAGATGAATTTATTGCATTTTCTTCTGCTTTACCCACTTTGGTCATTCATTAATTTTTCTCCTTCCCATCCCAGCCCCAACAGAGTGTAGAGAAGTATGTCCAGCTCTTTTCAAATGCAAAAAAAAAAGGAGATGTCAGGCTTGATTAAAGAGCAGGAGAGCAGGGACAAGAAGGAGGGAATGGCTTGGCTAAATAGAAAGAACACCAATGCCACACTGTGGACTGCTGTTGGGAATGGAGTTGAGTGAAGCACAAACCTTGGACAGGGACAAAGGCTGAAGCAAGATGAGTGGATACATAGGGAGTTCCCAGCATCCAGCAGAAGATGGTGGCAGGCACTGAGCGGAGGGAGGAAGGGAAGATCAGTCAATAGCAAATTTTTGAGCTCGGAGTCTTGAGACTGGGGTGGAAAAAGCACATAGTTAAGACAGTTCGTTTTCTGGAAACTACACAAAAGATGCCTACAGTTTATCAGCCTTAGCCTGCAGAACATTAAAGCTTGAGTATGGTGATGGTGGTGGTGTAGTTGTGCAGGGAGTCGTCTTTTTGTTATTTTACCAACTTTATTTCCAATCGTATGTCTGGGTGGAGGTGCTTTCTAACCCAGAGCTCCATCTCCTTCTCAGTATCTACTAAGAGGTACTTTGTCTTTAAGTACACTCAAAAACATCTCATAATACACATTACCATTCCACAGCATGGACCATTTTTCAGTGGCCTGGTAGCAAAGCAACCATGGTAGATTCTTCTACCATGGTTTTCCTCAACAAATCAGCCTAGTCTTGTTCATTTAAACCTATGAAAGGGTCTAGTTGAAAACGAGGGAACAGCCTCCAAAATACCAATAATCAGATATTTACCAATATTGCAATTTCACCTAAGCTCAGTCTGGTTTGCTTTCAAATATATGAGAATGCACTTAAACTGTCCACAGCCAGTGTGCTTAAGCAGTCTGTGATCCTAGCCGTGCAACAAGAAGTCAGAGGCACTGTAAATATTTGTCAGGTGTAGGCAAGTTAAATCTGCAGGGTTTAGGCAGGTCCAGATATAGATCCATCCAGATTCTCTTGACATAGTCCTATGGCCACTAATAGGTAAATAGCAAAGGTTGGACTTTGTTTGAAGTCCATCCATCTACTCTGTACCTTTTGACTGGTGAATTCAGACCATTTAAGTTGAGGTGATGTAGAAGCACTCATGGCCATTTTGTGGGTTTGTTTGTTTGTTTTCTAGTTTGTATTTGTTTTTTTGAAGTTTGATAGATAATTTGTTTCTCTGACTTTGGAGAGTTTGGTCTCAAACTTGTTCTTGTGGGCTTCGTTGCTATTCTCTGCTCCATATTATGTCATTTTGGTGGCTGCTGGCACTGTATCTGTTAATAACAAGCCCTTTAAAACTTCTTTCATGTGTGACTTGGTGTTAACAGATTCTTTTTGTTCCTTACCCTTCCTCCTGTCTTGAATGTTACTGTTGCAAGGTGAAGGAGTCTAGTCTAGATTCTTTCTTTTTGAGGACTTTAAATAGCTCCTGCCATTCCCTTCTTACTTGTAGTATTTTACTGGAAAATCTGGCAATAGATTCCCTTATAGGTCTTTTTTTTTTTTTGATGTTTTTACTATTCTGTCCTTTTCACTGACTTTTAAAAGTTTTGTTATTATGTAGCGTGGTATGTGACTATGTGGTACTATTTTATTCGGAACTCTAGGTCTCTTGGATCAGAACATCTGGTTCATTTCCCAGATAGAGAGGTTCTCAGCAATTATTTCTTCAAATAAGTTTTCTATGACTTTCTCTTTTTTTCTTCTGGGAAGCCAATGATATAGATGTTATTTCTTTTTAATTTATTCCAAGGGCTCTAACATATTTTCCTTTCTTTTGAATTATTTTTTCTCTTTGTTGTCCTATTTGTGTGTTCCCAAACATTGTGCTTTCCAATTTACTAATTCTCTCCATTGCATATTTTTGTGTATTATGTTTTTAAATTCAGTAATAGTAGTTTTTAGGGCCATTAATTCTGATTATAACATATTGTATTTTCTCCATCATTACTCTATACTTGCTTTATATCATCTCTTATTTTGTTTACTTTTTCTTTTTTTAATCTCATGAGCATTATTATCACTGCTACCTTGAACACCTCTTCAGGTGTATTTCGCAGATCGTTTGACTGGTCTTTTTGCACATGTATTTGTGATATGTTTATGTGACTTAATTTTTTCTTAAGTTTTGATGGATTGTAGTTAAGGATAGGCTTTTAAAACTTCTGTCTTTGCACCTGCTGAAATGATTAGAGAACTGGTCCTGACAAGGGATGGTAGGTAGAAGGAATTAGAGCAATAGAGCACTGAAGAATCACTTTCAATAAGCACCAGGGATTCAAGCTTCCTGCTGTGCTGTGGGTACCAGAGTTTGGTATGGTGGTGGTACATAGGGGTCCCAGCCAGCTCTTTGGTCTAAGTGTCTTCTCATAATCTCCTACCAGCTTCTGCCTCTAGGCTATGTTTGAGCAATGGATAATCACTCGGCATGGATGGTAGCTGAGATAGAGTCACAAGTCCTGAGTTGTTCTCTTCTCCAAGGCAGAGCTTTATCCTGGGGTGTTTGTGACTGTTGTGAACTGGTTCTTAAACTCTGTTTAGTGTAAGTGTTCATTTGCTCTCTTGGTTTTAGTCCCATCTCAGATAGTCTACTCTCTGAGAAGACATAGGTCATTCAACCTAATTCTCCCCCACTGGTTCAGGCTCCAACTGTCCTATATTGGCAATATCACTCTCAAGCCAATAATTTTCACTATGCACCCCTGATCCTGCAATTTTCAATAGTCTAATTTTGTGCATGCCTTCTCCAGCACAGGGTTGGGTCTTCAAAATCCCTACTGTGGCTAATGTGCCCTGAGTCAACAATTGTAAAGGTGCTCTATGCAGCAAATATCCCCTCGCTCTCAGCGATTGAGCTGCCAAGTGTCACTGTAAACACAGTTCATTTAAGGTTTTTCCAATCCTTTCAGCTGGACTGTTGTTCCTAGTAGGTAGTATATACCTTTTTGTTTTGGGGGGATTGTTGACTTTTCTCTGCTGCAGTTCAGTTGAGTATATGAAGGTGGTGAGCCCAGAATCTTCACTCTCCCATTTTTATCACATTCCCATGATCACTAATCTAAAATGCAAACTAGCACACCAAAAACAATAGCTGTAAATATGATGAGGGTAGTGAGCAGTTTCTCACATCTATTGAGGATTTCATCAGAAGAAAATAACATATCAAAGGAGGATACTATTTCCATAGCAGAACAGGGTTTTTTAGGAGGTCCATGAGTTCCTCAAAGACTCTACTCCTACTTTTTTAGGCACTGATGTTGGAAATAGTCAACATGGTCACCAAGTTGGACAGCACAGAGCTAAATAAATTTTCTAACTATAGAAATTTCCAATGGATAGTTTTTGCAATGCAGTTGTTAATTTTATTATATCTTGATTGGGCCATAGTGCCCAGATATTGTTCAAACATTTTTCTGGATGTTTCTGGGAGAGTGTATACAGATGAGAGTTACACTTAAGTCAGTGGACTTTGAGTAAAACTGACTCCCCTCACTAATGTGCGTGGGTCTCATCATTCAGCTGAAGGCCTGAGTAAAGGCAAGAGAAAATTTTGCAGCATACAGCCTTCAGACATCATCTACAACATCAGCTCTTTCAGGTTCTCCAGCAGCCTGCCTTTGATCTTCACCAAAACTCTTCCCTGAATCGCTAGTATCCCAGCCTCATCCATCAGGTTTTGAACTTGCTAAGAGTCCACAATCATGGGAGTCAATTCCTTAAAATAAATATATAGTCTCCCCCCCCCCATTGGTTCCATTTCACTGGAGAATACTAATATAGTCTGTAAGTCAAACTGTGTTATCTTCTTTACTAAGGAATTATTCCTAGCAGCCAATCTTGCCCATTGACTGTCACAGGTAGCTATAGCTTACGCACATTTTTCTGCAGCAAATATTGCTTCAGGTGACTTCCTTCCTTGTGGCCAGCTAAATGAAGACTGGTGAACCGGGAAGAGAATAATCAAACACATTTTTAAAAGAGAATAGCGGGGGGCCTTCCCTGGTGCGCAGTGGGTTAAAGCACAGCACTAAGAAGCTAAAGCCACTTCAGCATGGGTTCGATCCCACTTCAGCATGAATTCGATCCCCGCCGGAGGTGATCGTACTGTGATGTGAGAAACTTCTCCTGACCGGCCTCCCTTCTCCCCTCCACAGTGCATCTCGTCAGTCCGCCTGTTCTGCTCCCTGAATCTGGTGAATCCTCTCACCGCGCCTGTACCTCAGTTCTGTATGTGTAAATAAAGAAAACTTTAAAGAGAGAGAGAGAGAGAGTAGCTGGATACCTTAGAAACACTGGCACGACGACACATCTGGAGATTTTTTACCTTCCTTTTCATACATATTTGCAAATAGGAATTCACACCCTAACCTATCCAAATCCTGAAATGCTAAGGAAAACAAAAAAACCAAACATGCAAGGTATGTTCATACTCTGGAGTTTCAGCTGTTTCATAGTGTTGTACGATTAATGTGACTATAGTCTATGAGACGTGAGGTGTTTTTTTTTTTATAAAACTCCCCAGAAAAACACTCCCCACCACCCCAAAACTTAAAAGAATTCTTTGAAACAATTAAGAAACCAAATCCCCTACCCTGTATCACCTGGAAATCCTGCCTTTAGAAAGCGCGGCTTTCAGCAAACCCAGAGCGCTTTGGCCCCGCGCCCCGCCCCGTCCCTCCCCCCTCCCAACTGGCAGAAGAAGGGCGCCCTCCCAGCCAATCAACACACCACAGGGCCCGCCTCCCGCGCGTCTTTCAAAGCCTCGCTAGGAACCAATGAGCGGTTAGAGGCCGAGCCAGGACCTAGGGGGCGGAGGAAGAAACAGAGAGAGGGTCTGATTGGTTCCTCGAGGATCCCGCGTCTCGCTTCACAGCGGATGTACCAATGAGTAGAGATCAGGGGCGGGCTTAGCGCGGGGCGGCTGCTGAGACACTGGTGCTGCCTGTGGTAGGCGGCGGTGGGTCGCGAAGTGGGGCGACCAGCGATGAAGCCGGTGAGTCTGGCGGGGGTTTGGAGGGTCGGAGCCGCAGGGATGGGCATGAAACTGCAGCCAGTTCTTGGGCCCGGGGACATCCCGAGCCTGGTGGCCGCACGACTCGCGCAGTAACCGTCTGGGTCCGGGAGGTGGAGGTGGCGCTTCCAGGGATGCACGAGAGCGATGGCTGTGAAGGAACAGGGTCGGTAGTGGACTCGGGGAAGATGGACATTCGCAGTGCGTCTGTTGTGGACTGTGAGCTGTCACCTCCGGGGTCTCCCAAGCTTTGACAGAAGGCTGGAGCAAGTTTTACCGAGAAAAGTTGAGGCATAGAGCGCTTTGGTGTCTCCGCCTAGCAGTCTGCCTGGACCCTGTTTCGGGCTGCCCAGCACCCCATGGGGAGTGAGCCTCACCGCAGACGGACAGAACAGTTGCCAGACTACGCCTGTGGGTGTGTCACCACTGTCATCCTCTCCTGGGAGCCACCTGGCCCTGGGTCCCTGTCTCTGGGTTCAGAATCGCTGGTCTTACAAGAGTGGAAATGTCCATCTGTGTTAACATCTGTAAACCTGGCGAGAGCCAATTCAAAGTCTTTACTCATCAACCGCTTTAAGAAAGAAAAACAGGTGTGAGAAAGCGAAGCCTTGCCTGATTCAAGGTATCTACCTGTTGAAGGGCCTTCATTTGTGTTGCGCTGATAACAGATCACTCCAAAGCAACCAAATCCATAGTTTAAATTCGCTCCGTAGCCCTGTAATGTGATCTTGTAGTAACAAGACTGTTACAGAATATAGCTTCAGAGCTAGAAAAGGCTTGGATGGTTACATTTGCTAATCCCCATGCTTCCATGTGGAGGGGTATCAGCTGTCCTTCACTCCTGGCACTCTTTCTTTCTCTACTTGACTCCATAAAGGGAGAGGGTGTGATCGCATCCAGATTTGGGAGGAGCTAAACACTGTGACTCAACCATTTCTTCCCGTCTCTCTGCAGAAAAAAATGCCTTCCGGGGTGCTCTCTACCACAAGGGAGCCCGGAGTTATCCATGGCTGTGACTGGTAGGATGAGGCTAATTTGGGGGTGAAGAGTTTGACAAGCTCAGTTGACCACATGCTCCATTAGACACTCTGTCATAAAACTAACACTTTGAGCTCCATTGAGCACACTGTCTTTTCTCTCATTTGATTTCAACTAGGAAGTAAAAGAAAGGCATGTTTTTATGGCCCTATAAAATTCCAGCAATCTCCATTGGCAATGCTGCCTACAGGTTCAAGTTCCAACTCCTTAGATCAGCACACAAAGCTAATTTCAATCTCTCTAGTCCAATTATTCACAAATTGAGGGCAGTCAAATTGAGGGCAGTTTATTCCATCTACACTACCCCACACTGAATTACTAGGCTGCCTGGGGTTTAATTTCTGAGAAATAGATCAGCTGAAACTACATGTCTAGCCTCCTCTCCTCTGCTCTTAGATCACAGTTCCTGAATCCGCAAGCTCTTTCTCCCTTTGTCTAATTGTCTGAACTTCTCTATCTGCCTAAGTATGTCTTGATCAGTCTTCAACACCCAACTGATGCATCTCTGGGAAGCTTTCTTCAGTTCCCTAAGCAGCAGTAGCCCCCTTCTCTGAAGTGCAGCTTTTGCTTCCACTTTAGTCCTATGTCATCTGTCTCTCCAACTCTACTGAACGCAAGCTGTGTACCTTAAATGTTTGTGAACTAATGATCAAGTCTTCTCATGTTCTAGCTTCAGTAAACAGATTCGAAATAACTAAAGTGACTTGGCCATGACTATAAAGTGAGTAGCAATGCCAAGACCAGAAGCCATGTTCCTGGTTCCCAATCCCAACTCTTCACTGCATAGTACTCTGATTAACTTGGTAGTAAATAGCAGTCATTTGTTATCAAGACTGCCAATCTCTGATACTCCAGATTGAATAAATTGTAAATTTGCTTTCAGTGAGTGCTCATGAAAGGGTCAACTAACCTTTCATGTGTGAATATTCTTTCCAGCTTTTTTTTAACACTACTGATTTATTTTGAAGCCTAGTTCTTTGCAAACAAGTGAGTTTGACTCATCAGATGAAGATCCTGTTGAAGATGAACAGACTCCAATTCAGATATCATGGTATGTTAATATTTCTAATCAACAATAGGCTAAAATTTTAATGTATACATCCTAATTGTTGTAGATTGTGGAGTCCACTTATGGAAAATATTTATTCTCTTCTGCTGATTAAATAATTCTAATCTTTAAGGGATCTTTTAACACCATGATTCATTCACTCACTATCTTAAGATTTTTCTTAATTTTGGGGGGAGGGGGAAGGTGAGAAAATGGAGAGGCCTTTTTTTATACCTGAGAAAAGCATAGTAGAAACAAGTAACTAAAGAGTTGAGATATGATGGGAGTGTTCTCCCATTTATCAAAAATCTGCTTATTCTTTTGCCACAGAAGACTAATATACCAAACATAGCCCGAGACATCATTTATCATTAAGTGAAATCCTAGAACTATTTGCTGCAATAATGTACCTATCCCTATTTGAGAAAAAAAAAAAAAAAAAAAAAACAATGCTAGAGATACAATAACAAAACCAAATTTTTCTAAATAAACTCAACTTCTACATCTTGGCAGTGACTTACCGTCGTCACACAATTCTCTACAGCCAGCAATCAAGTGTTTTCTCTTACCTCTGTAAATGTAAGAATCTCTCTCCTTAGGAAAGCACCATTCCATAATGGGAAAAGAAAAGAATCTAAGTGTTATTCCTAAAGTTCTTTCATTTTGCTACCTAATAGGGTTACTTAGCCTCATCTATTTTTCAAAGCCAGGTGGTATTTATATGATGCCTCCTGTTTTTCTGTGTTTTCGTCTTTAGTTCTTCAGGCAAGGTGAGTCTCTACCTCCTTTCCGCCTGAGGACTACAAACTGGGACTGTGATATGCATGAGATTATTGTACTTAGCCAAAGA
Organism: Condylura cristata; assembly: GCF_000260355.1. Lineage (NCBI taxonomy): Eukaryota > Metazoa > Chordata > Mammalia > Eulipotyphla > Talpidae > Condylura > Condylura cristata. The sequence goes on along the minus strand of NW_004567114.1, from coordinate 35,521,187 downwards.
ATGTGTGACCTGTGATTTTTAGCACATGAAATTATGTTTAAAGAAACCCACAAAGAAATCTTAAAATAGTAATGTAGAATGAATGTTGGGCATAAAACTATCAGATAGTCAATGTCGTTTATTTACTTAAGATTAAAATTCAAAATACACATCTCACAGGATAACTTTAGTACACTTATTCCAGCCATAGACAATCTAGGCATTATTACCTTTAAGATAAGTTTAATTAACTTGTCATTTTTCAGACTTAAATTGTAACAAAGCAAGTAAGTTTCCATTTGATAACTTTGAATCTTTCTAGATCTTTTTGTGACCAATTCATTCACATTTAATTATGATTTTTGTTTTGTGACTATTGTTAAACTTTAAAACACCCTTACTCAGTAGCAAGGAGACATCTTGATTAAGTTGAACTTCCACTTAAATTTTAAAAAGTGAACTAAACTTGATAACTTCTTTTCAGGCTACCCCTGTCACGGGTGAATTGCTCTCAGTTTCTCGGTTTGTGTGCTCTTCCAGGTAGGAAACATTGTAATCGCTTCCTCATATGTTTTAACATACTTTCTTTTAGCTAACACATCATTTCTATGTTGAACAATACAAGAATTTCCAGACCAGCAGCACTGGGATAACTTGGAAATCCTCATTTTGCGTTATAGAAAAAGGAACATGAATCTACATTCAAACCTTTTTGGATCCACATTTATAACTCTGCATTTGATTGACTTAAATTAATAAAGCATCATCACTAAGGTACAACGTGAGGCTTAGGGCTGCAGCCAGATTCTTATTACAGAAAGCATGCAGAATAAAAAATCCTTGACTAAAGTTCTTGCAACTTGATAGCTGTAAATCACTGGAATTATGTCCCTAGAGTTCATATTCAAAATGGCATTGGAACATATAAATGATCATGTGGAATGACTTTCTAAAGTAGCTATGTATTTATTTCCATATACTTGTTATATATGACCAAAACCTGACTTTTTTCACTTGACTTCTTATTACTTACAGGTTGTAAATTTAAAGATGTTAGAAGAAATATCCAAAAAGATACAGGTAGGTGTAACTTGAGATAACCATATTAATAGGTTATTTTTGGGTAGAACTGAGTCTTTTTGTCAAAAGGAACAAACTGTAATCGCTTCTTAATATATCTAATTAATACATGTTCAGTATTTCATAGTTTCAAACCACTGAGTTATTCTAATATGGGAGGAAGTGTGAATGGCACAGAGAACTCATCATTTACTGAACATGGAAGTGTTTCTCATGGATTGTGGTTAATCACATAGAAATTATATTTGAGGTATGTAGATGTGAGAGAGGTGTTTACGTATGTTGATGTGAGAGAAGTATGCAAATAGAAAACGGGCATTGTATTGTTCAGGTCTTTGAACATGCTCATAGGACTGAGATATAGTGGTAATGATTAATGCTAAATTGAGAACCCAGAGGTAGTAGTGAAATTGTCTGTCCTAAATAGAAAATTTAGAAAGCCAGAATCCAGAAAGCCAGCTTCTAGAACGTCTGCTTCTAGAAAGGTAAAATATGGGTTGATCATCACTTGCCCAAGGATGTTCAGATCATGTAACCTCAAATCCCACAAATATCCTGGTGATCCTTCCCAATACAGAGTTTATATATTTCAAGATACAAATTTGTACTGTCTAAATACTTTTTCTGGTTGACCCAGACTATCTCAAACTTAATTGGTAAGTCAACCAATATAATACTCCAAAACATTTGCCTTCCTTCATCTGACTTTTAAAATATTAAAATCTTGGCCTGATTATTCTGGAATATCAATTTGCTAATGTATTTTTTCTAATTTGTTCTTAACCTATCAAAAAACGCTTGAAGGTGCTAGTAGATTTCTTCACTTGCAGAATTTAGAGACACCCAATATGTAGAAATATTTCCATTTAGAAACATTTACGTCATAAACAAAATATAATTTAATGACTGGCTTAAGAACCAATTATGCACATTTTAGAAAGCCCTATTCATTTAGTATGTTCTCTAGAACGGGTTTCCAGTTCCTGTGATCCTACCTCATTGTTTCTAGTAAAGTTTTGAAATTCTCTATATAGTAGAATTTATGTGTGTATAAGAAACAAATAAAAAAATCCTAGTCTCAAAAATTACAAAATACATTAATCATCTAACCTTAACTTAACAAATTAAATCCTATTGCAAGTGCAAAAATATAATGTCTAGAATAATGCAGTACTTTATGTATAAAACAAATTATTAATGAGATGGTTTTTTGTACTTAGTCTTTGAAATAAGATATGTACTTTATATTTGTGGTACATCACATGTTGGAATAGGGTGGATCAAGAGATTCATAATAAAAGACACTTTGTACTTAAATAGCTTACTGTTCTTGGATTTAGAGCTAGGAAAAGAGTGGGAAACAGATCAGTCACACTTAGTTTTCATTCTGAACCAAATATTCTAGGGTGGATATTGAAAGTCCCAGTGTATGGAACAGCCTAGAGTACTGCTGCATGATTCTTATCACTTCAGAGAAATAAGCTAAGTCACATTATTCTTTTTTTTTTTTTTTTCAAATTGGGCCAAACACAAGTAAGTGAATTTATAAAAGAATCAAGAATGAGGATTTAAACCTGAGAAGCAATCCAATAGATTTTACTCTGTGGGGACTGTTTTCCAGCAAACACAAGTTTGAATTTAGTTTGTACAAGTAGGGAAGATGAGTCATTAAAAATGTAAAATATACTGATACTGTCTATGGGCAGAGGAAGGCAAATGGCTGGAGTTTAATGACTTATTTCTGAAGAACACCCTGAAGTCACATAATTCTTGTAGTTAATATTGTATCCTACAGGCCTAGTCCTTAAAATTAAATACGTGACTAAGCAATACCATGCAAATATTAGGGTGAATGCAAAGGCCCTGTCACCATAAAACCATGCTGATAGGGTGTGGGAGGGGGGGAACAAGAAAACAAAGAAAGATCATCCCTTTTCAAAAGTTTGTTTTTAAATATTAGGAATTTAAATTTTAGTTTAAAATAATACTTTTTCCCATATATATAGTTGATGCATTTGAAAATTCAATAGAAAGTATTTTGACTTACAAAGTCACGTTTAATTTTAATTTCCTTTTGTTCACATGTTTCTAATTCCTGTTTTGTGCTCCATTTTACCCTGTTTGAAGACAGATCATTATTGTTTGGGATTATCAGAAAGCACTTCATATTGATAGATAATGGCTTAAATTTGACTTAAGAAACTTAACTTTATATTGTCCTTACCACCATATTTAAATTTGTGATGTTCTGTACATGTGTGTCTGTGTATATCTTGGTCTGTTGGCAGAAGAACTAAAGAGTTATGGTATACAAGACATATTTGTTTTCTGCACCAGAGGGGAACTGTCAAAATACAGAGTTCCAAACCTTTTGGACCTCTACCAACAGTATGGAATTATCACTCATCATCATCCAATCCCAGATGGAGGGACTCCTGACATAGCCCGCTGCTGTGAAATAATGGAGGAGCTTGCAATCTGCCTTAAAAATAACCGAAAAACCTTAATACAGTATGTTCTCTTTTTGTTACATGAAATGTCCCAGTCAAAATGATTGAATTACTGCATCCTTATTCACTCATTACCTACCTTATAGTTTGTTGCAAGGATGAAAAGGAGATGATGCATGAAAGTTACCCACAAGGCCTGACACAGAGCAGGCACTCAAATTGGCACTATGACTTTCAAAGGGCGAGGACAATAAATAGACTTGGAAATGTTTAGAATATTTTATAGGATTTGTTTCCTCCCTTTTGTCCTAGACTTTGAATTATAACCTAGGGACTCTCCCAAAATAGTGGACATCATCCTTGTTTCATAATAACACCTTTGGTCAATCTTTCAGTTGCTTAGTTGCTTTCAACCACAAGTCATTTTTTAAAAAAAAAAAAAAAATGGCAGTAATCATCCTCAAGCAATAAGCAACCTTAAAAATAATGACTTGAGATGTATAGTTGATAAGAATTTGCTATCAGAATGAAAAAGGGATTATCACTATCAATGGCTATCCACAAACTACTGATATAAAAGTCTAACAGAAAATAAAATAGCTTTGGGAATGGGAGTGGGTGAAAGAAAATGTCAAACAACCATAGATCATAGCAAGGCAAAGATCAGAAGAGAACTGAGGCTGATAGCAATGTGCTCTATCCAAAGTGAGATACCCAGAACCTTGATGAGTCAGTCAGCCCCCTCCCCCGCCCCCTCCCCTGCTGGTTGGTTGTACCTGGCACCCTCAGAAGCAGCTTAATCCTTTCTGGAACAAGACTGAGTATCATAAAATTTGATACCTCTAAGCCCCTAAAGTCAGTCCTTACCTTACATTGGGGTGTAAGTGGTAAACTTGATTAAAACTACCATGGTCCTATTTCCAAATAAGGTCAAATCCATTCTACCAGGAGTTAGATCTTCAACATACCTTTTGGGAGGTACAGCTCAGCTCAAGCAGCTACTGTGTACCAAATATCAAATACAAAGCAGTCCCCTACCTCAAGAGCCCAGGGCTAAGGACACCCCCATACCTGTGTGATCAAACCCTCATGGGTGTGTGAGCGCAAGAATGCAATAGTCTGCAGGGGTGCAAAGGCATTTGAGTGAAATCTGAGCTGGGTTTTGAACAAGAATCAAAGAGGAAAAAAGAAAAGAATAGAAAAAGCTGTAAAGTAGTAGTAATCTTGTAAGAAAGCCATGGGAAGTGTTCTGCCTCTCTTACTTTTGCAGGGTAGATTACCTCTGCAGCATGACTAAATCTGGGCCACTTTATAGAAAGCAAGTTCTCAAATACTTTAAGGATCACTGTTTGGTCCTCTGTCTCACAGCCAGGCACAAGACCTATCTCTAGGGCTTCATTTAATGTTTGTAAGTCATCAAGCATCAAATTAGGTTTAGTAGACCCGCTAAGAAACCGAGGTATGTGTGTATAATGCATTTTTTGAGGATCTTTGGAAATTATAAAATGAAGCTATTGCTTTGAGGATTACTCTTCATTTTTGTAGAAAATCCAGTTGCATGGAGCTCCTAATTTCTTTCCATTAGTAGTTAACTTCGTTTACTTCTTATTCTGTGAAAACTGTGTTATAACCCTTTCATTCAATGCTATGATGTAGGTGCTGCTGCTGTGACCACCCAAAAAGTGAAAAGGCCGAGGTCCAGACAGGTGAAAAACTTGCATAGGTTCACACATCTGATAAGTGACAGCTAGATCCAGGATTCCACCCAAGCAGTAGGGCTCTGGAGCCCAGCCCCAAATCTCTGTGATATCGCGCCCTCTGCATTCCTTTTCTATAAAAGAGTTAACTACTGAAGTTTTATTTAGAGGAAAACAATCGAAGTGGAAGTTGGTTAAAAAAAAAAATCTCTGTATTAGTATCTGTTTAGTAATATTTTCCACTACTCAGTTGTGGATCCTGGCCCAGCTTACCTTGACCCTCAGAGGTACAGAAAGCCTCCCAACAAATAAGCATCGTTTGCTCCCTACTGATTCAAAAATACTTATTGACTTTTGCATGCAAGCCGTTAGTTAGTAGGCAAGAAGAGAAAATATTGGGATGGGATGAATTTGCAAATTTCAAAACTATACTTCCCTTTCAGCTGTTATGGAGGACTTGGGAGATCTTGCCTTGGTAAGAAACATATTTTCATTATTCATTTTTTTTTTTAAATCTTCACTGTAGACAAACTCCTACTTCTAGGCCATCTGCTCACTTAATATTAAAATAAGACAAAACATACCCAAAGGATAGTTTAAGGCCCTGTATTTGGTGTTTTCTAGAAAATTTGGAGACAAGTGGGAGGTATTTTTCACACTATTTTAAAGGATACTGAAAAGAGTAATTTACAAGTCTTAGCACATGCATTCTTGTTTTCTAATGTTCTTCCCTATTTGGGTGTTACAAAACAAATAGCAACTTCTAAATAATATCCATAGCCCCATGAGTATAACCACCAAAACTGGTTACAAAGTTGATTGTGTTAACCTTACAAACTTTTTAAATGTGTTGAGGGGGAAAAAAGTTAATGAAATATACACTAGAGTTAAGTTACTCCTTTTAGTGCTAGACAGAATCAACATTAAAAATTTGTGTCTCAAAGGACACTGTCAAAGTGGAGACAACTCACAAAATGGTAAAAATTATAACTGCATAATAGGAGACCTATATCTAGACTATATTAAGCATTCTTACAATTCAATAATAAGAAGATAAACAATTTAAGAATGAACAAAGGATCTGAACAGGTATTTCTCCAAACAAAATATAACAGGTCCTCAAATAATGTCATTTTGTTGAAGTCTGTTAGTTATAATGTTGGTAAGATAAAAACAATCCTGGCCACTGTTTAACAAATATTATTCAATGAACTATTTTTGTTATTATGTAGTTTCGCTTAAAGTCATTTCCAAGAAACCACTAAGTTAAGACTTACTATATACAGATAACCGAAAAAGCATATGAAAAGATGTATAACATCAAACCACTGACTAAATTAAGACTTAACTATATACACATAACCAAAAAAGCATATAAAAAGATGCATAACATCATCACCCAGGAAATATAAATCAAAGCCACAATATCACTACCACCCATTGCAGTGTCCACTATCTACAGAATGGAAAATAAATGTTGGCAAAGGGAGAGAAGTTGGTAAGCTCAATATACTGCTGGTGGGAATGTAAAATGGTTCAGCTGCTTTGGAAAACATTCCGGCAGTTCCTCAAACAATTAAATATAAAATTGCTTTATGACCCACCTATTGACTCCAAGGCATATATATACCCAAAGGAAATGAAAACTTACACAAAAATTTGTTTATGAACATAGTGGCTAAAACCTGGAAACAATCTCAATGTCCATCAACTAAGTAGATAAATTTATAGCCACACAATGGAATATTACTCATCCATGAAAAGGAACAAAATTCTAATGCATACTACAATGTATCTGAATCCTGAACACACTATGCTAAAACATTAGTCACAAAGGACCACACTGAGCATGGTTCTATTTACATGAAATGCCTACAACAGGAAAATCCATCAAGCAGAGGTAAATTAGTTGTTGCTTGGGGCAGGGAGGATAGGGTGATAGGCAGTCATCACAAAGGGACTTTCTTTTCTGAGATGATGAAAATATTCTAAAGTTGACCTTGGTGATAGCTACACATACCTGTGAATAAAGTAAAATGTACTACATCCATTTTAAATTGTGATATATGAGTTATAATTCAATAAAACTGTTTGGAATGAAGCCAGTACTAAACTTTAATTTACCAATAGTCATTTAGTCCATTTAGCTCTCAAAAACTCATACTAAACAGCTTCAGTCTTTGAATTCATTTGGAACAACTCCAGTGGAGGTCTTGTACACCTGCACAAGTCTAATGAAAGGGTAGTGCTCTACACCCTCATATTTAATAATATGTTTTCCTATCATGTTCTATTAGTAGCCGCTTGTCTCCTCCTATACCTCTCTGACTCAGTATCACCACAGCAAGCCATAGACAGCCTGAGAGACCTGAGAGGATCTGGGGCAATACAGACTATAAAGGTAAGGAGGCTGGTGTGTTTTGTGTGGTTGTGATTAGGAGACAGTTACAAATACCATGTACCATGTCATCAAATGGCAATGAAAATACAAAATAAAAAATACAAAAGCACTCTATTATTCATGTCAACTACTTATCACAAAGTGACATCTTCCAATTTACTTTCCCCTTAATGCTTCAGGAGTACCACCAAAAGTACTATCGTAGCAGTGCCCCGAGACATATAGTAATCAAGCTACTGAAAATATTCTGCCATTTTGAGTTTATAATAAAGTGAAAGCTAATTTCACAAAAGCTAATTTGCTTACCCAGTTTCAGCTTTAGAACTGTCAGAACAAGCAGCACTTCGGAATGCATCCTCCTGGGGTAGGGCTCTAACCAACCGTCCTGTGTGTGAGTTTAGTACGGTAACTGATAAGTTCCCCAACAGCCTGATTTTCAGGGCTTAATAAAGGAATTCATAAAACTATCCACACAGGATCCATTTCAATGTATGGGCTGAAAACAGGCAATCCCTGTATTATCTGTTCAAATTGTGCTTCAAATTCTGTACTTTCTCTGCAACAAAATGGCCTAGTGTTTGTGTGTAATTTGATACCTCTGCCTCCCATGGCTAACAGGTTTTTTTTTTTCTGTATTCTTTGAAATGTCAATTTCTCAATAATTACATGAAATGAGATTACTGGCATAATTGTAGTACCCTCTGGGAATCCATTAAAACTAAGTGATTAAAAAAAGTTTTTTTTTAATCTTTGCCTGTTAAGATTAGTACTGTTTTAATAGTCTATGATGAAAATTGTTCCAAATGGATTAGTCATTACAAATAACAAAACTAGGGCTTCAGTAAATTAAGAAATCAATTTTCTTGAATATACCACAGTTAATTGCTATAGAAAGTGCCCTCTCTTCCCTACTTATTCCTCTACTCCCCAGGGGAAAATACATTAACAAAAGAATGCCTTCAAGTACTCTTTTTAATCTTATTTGTTCCTGCCAGTAGAAAGTTTTACAGATTTATAAGATAATCATTTGCATTTCAGGGTACCTCCTGTTTTTGAGATTAAAAAGCAGTAATTTTTCACACAATATGCAATTTCTCCATGGTGCAAACACTTCTTAGCAAATATCTTTGGAGTCCTACTAAGTATTGTGACTACTGTGGTTAACATCTTTTCTACAGTATATTTCAACATGTCTTTATTTTCTTCAGCAATATAATTATCTTCATGAGTTCCGGGACACACTAGCTGCACATCTGTCATCAAGAGAGTCACTATCAAGATCTGTATCCAGATAAAAAGAAAAACTTCAAATAGCATATACATGACCATGTCTGAAACGTTAAGAGTTCGCTGACATGTTTACCGAAATGAAATAACTAGTGTTATCGTGATTGTAAATGTCTATGTGCAGATATTCCCTAAAGCTTTTACTGAACAATTTCATTGTCTCTCTCATGTTTATTAGATAGAAAAACTGCCATACAATTTTCCTTTTTAGAAGTATACTTACCGCTCTGATATATTTATGGAGATAATGCTGAAAACAGCATATGGAAAACTATTTGATCGCATTATTACTATCTACCACACTTTTATTTTATTAGAACTACTAGGTAGCATAAGACAGTAACAAGGATGAAAACTGGTGTTCAGCTATCCAAGGTAAAATTATTTAAATAACTTGACACTGTATCCCTCCCACAATTTCATCCAGTTTTTTCTACTTTAAAGATTCATAGAATTGTGAACGATCCTATGGAATCTTCTAGCCTTCTTCCTCCCAAAACTGTATCATCCCAAACAGGTGTTTTCCCAGCACTTGCTGGAACATTTTCAGAGGTATGGAATTCATTGGTTCAGACAACTGCTGCTTTTAAAGCTTTCATTTTTTTCCTTCACCTTAGGGACAAGGAATGAATTTAATCCCTTTTATATTTATTTTAGAAAGCACTTACTTACCAATTAGCAAACTCCAGTTCTCTTATTCTTTTACCTTACCCTGTGCTACTGAGCATGGCCTTTTGTCTTGAAGTTCAACCATGCGCTACTAAAAGGAGTCATCTGCAGTGTAGATAAAGATCACGCAATGAGTCAAAGCCACCTGTTTTAACAGACACCAGTGGTTTTAGGGGCCTGCACAGTAGTCCCCTGCTCTCTTGGCAACCGAGGATCACAAGTGGGAATCCCTGGCCATTTGACTTCCAGTTTATAGACACCACAGTAAGCTTCACCACCTCAGAACTTAGTTTTAAATAATTACATTACCAAAACTTTGATTTGTCTTATTCTTCTTACTACTGATGAACTATTTTAACTTCATTTGGGTATACTTTTTAAAAATGACAAGTATTGACTGGGAACGTCAGAAGAGAAAGTCAGTAGGTACTATAATATACAATCAGTATTTTAATATCTTCATGTATACATTGTTTCTAGAACTTAATGATTTTAGAAAAACACTAAAAAAGATGGGAGAAAACCTCACACCAGTTTCTGAATCCCTTAAACTAAGGGAATACCAAAAGCAAAAGTTATTATAGTGTTGGTATTAAAACCAGATAAACTTTAAATCACGATGTACAATCAAATTTTAGAAATCACTGTAATTAACATTACCAAATCTTATGTTAGCTTTCACCCAATATTAATATATAGCTTATTCATGAATACTAGAGAAAATAAGGGGAAATATTAGTATGGATTAATCAAATCCTTTAATAAGTGTGTGCATCTCAGTTTCCACTGCAAATTAAGTCTCCCACATTTAAATGCTTGACTAAACTACTTCCATACTAAGTCTAATGAAAGACATTGATTACTCTGTACAGAGAAGCACGGATGGTCACTACTGAAATTATCCAATTAAATTAAAAAACTGTCAATTTTTTTTTAATGTCAACTTTCTTGAACAAATATTTTCTCTGCCTGAACTGTGGGACAGCACTCAAAACAATGGGCCTAGGGAGGCAGAGACACAATGTAGAGTCCTGGTCTTAGACAAGCCATAGTTGTTGAAATTCAATCAGCACAATTAACCGTTATCCATAAACTACAGAAGGCATCAGACAGTTTTTATTAAACAAAAGCAAAATAAATAAAGCAAGATCTACAAAGCTAGGACTACTGAAGGACATTTCCTTTGGACAAGTGTGTGTCAGCACCATTAAGGTCAACTTGATTTCAGAAAATCATGAGCACAGCCAACTACATTCCTTGTTTCTCATAGTAGTTTTAGTGTCCACCTAGTCATCAATCTAGTAATTCAGGTTATTTTTCTTCTCCAGAATACATGAACATGGTGACCAAAAAAAATTAAATGTTTAGAAAAAGCATTGTACAATAAAATTAACTTTTGCATGTTTACATGTCTTCACGTTCCCAATTTGTATTAACAAAGTGATAAAACTTTCACTCCAATCCCACTGCCCAGCCCCCTTAAATGGTTAATAGTATTGTCCCAAACCAAGCAAAACAAGCAGCAGGACTTACTTTTAAACATTTTTGCATGAGAACTCTAATTCTAGTTCAATTAAAATTATCCTAAAAACTGTTTGACAGATCCAGAAACGTATGTTTTCTCTTGGCATCACCCTGGAGTATTCTGAGCATACTACTAGTACCAGACTCCAGCTGCTGCTCAAGGATTGATTTGAGCACATTTGAGACTAACGACAGTTTTCCAAAAGTATGACTATCAGTACTTTCACAAACAATACTAGATATGGTTATCAGTACAACTCATTATTTCGAGAGAAGTACATTTCTGGGTGTTAAATGATGTAAGCTAGATGTATACCTCTAGACAGATTTGAATGGGTTCAATGTATCAAATTGCTATGGCATAGTAGCCATGCTGAAATTACTGTCTACCCCTGCAGGGTGTAAACGATACACAGAGATCATCATTTGTATAGTGTCAGTATATTCCAAGAATGCTAGTAATAAACAGGTAACTGGAGGAAAGGAGTTGTCCTAAGGAAAATATTTCAAAGTGTATCTACATATCTACTTCCTTTGTATGTAAGTAACTGACATTTCCAATATGTTGATTTGGGGAGCAGGGTAAAGCACTGAAAGCTATGAGCATGAGTGGTTCTTAAGCTGTAAAATACTGAACAAAATTTAAGAGACACTACAAACCATCACGTACGCTGATGCTTCATAAAAGATCATTTTCTGGCAAACTTTAATGGGGCTTCTCCAGTGTGTTAATATACACAACACATATGAAAGTGGATTATCTGATCTTTTCTATCACTTTTCCTTACTGTGGAAATAAAATTCAATTTTCAAACAAATTAGCAGCTTGTCTGTAGCCTGGGACCAAGCTCTTTTCTACTCATGGGCAGAGTGAGGAATGTCAAACACTGGACATCACCATACATCATTAATGAAATCTAAATATAGGCATTTAAATAAATTTCTACCACTATATCTCTTTAGTGCTAAAAAACAACAGCATATGTAGTATAATTACTTAATAGAAAAACTACTAAATGGACTCCATTTTCTATATAAAATTTGGGATTTGGGAGAATCTCTAGTAACCACAGGAACAAAAACTTGTGGGTATATATATATATAAACCAATGTATCACGCTACATTTTCTGAGCATTAGATGAAACACATAATATCAAAAATAAATACAAGGGGGAGGAGGACTTAAGTACACTGTTGTTGCTGCACAAGGAACAGTCTGACTTAAACTGTGAGAGATCACAAGCCAGGCTTACCATGCCTCAGCTGCACGGGCAGGAATAACATAAGGTCAGGCCTTAAACAGATTGTGGGAACAAACTAAATTCAGCGCAAGGGAAAGGGTAAGATACTATGAAATGCATACGTAATTTAACTTCAGGAAACACTGGAAAAGGGAAACATGAAGACGTTACACAAGTATTCAAACTTAATTACATGCCTAGAAACTATCAACCTACCACTGAGAGGGATGAGCCTCCCTGCCAACATCTTTGAGGAGTCAGCTAAGGAGTATGTATGTTCTAGTTTTTGAAGCGCGAGAAGGTGGCATTCATGTACAAAATGCAGCCAGTAAACCTTGCACTAACCCTGGGAAATACTCTGGAATACATTATTAAACCAATGTTTGTTTAAACTTTTAAAGGAACTTAGTATCTGCTAAGAGACAGCCAGAGTTCAGGAAAACACTGACAGAATACTAAAGCAACAGTCCCAAGAAGCCTACATGGAGCAAGGAAGACATGCACTTGTGAACCAGACAGAACAAGGATGATTAGAAACCAAGTAATTGTTTCCACTTAGAGCATGACTTCTGGTGCCTGGCTAGTGCCTGATGAGTAATTTACTACATAAACTGATGGATACACAGACCATTGGAAGGAGGTGTTCACCAAGCTAGCCAAGATCTTTAAAGTTTCTCTCATTAAATGATGACTCTCTTCATTCTTCTCTTTCCATACCCTCTTCTACAACACACTCAGCCCTTTTATCCAATAAACAAGTTAGCTATTCCCCAAAAGTGGGGAAGCATTTTGTTCACTATTAGAGAATAAAGCAGCATGGCATTTAAGAGTAAAATTTACAGAAATACATTTATAACCCCCCTTGATCATTATGTAGTATTCTATATGCTGGTTTTCTTTGATCTTCTGTTCAAGACTTAACTGCCTCATCCCAAACATCACAAAATTGCTTACAAAAACACGCACGCCATAACTTACCTGCCTTATAAGAAGCAGCACAAACTCATCTATACAAGCTTTCTGACTTTAAAATCTGCTTTACCATAATTCTTACTGTTTCAAAAAGGCAAAAAAAAAAATTACAATTATTGGCATTTTAAGTGCCAATAAATTTTTTAACTGATAAGAAAAATAATGATGCCATGCCATCAATACTTAAGATTCATGAATCTTGTGAAATGACAAGAGGGTGATGGTATTACCCAGTTACGATTTTCCTGGGTAGATCCAAGGATGGTATTTAAAAAAAAAAAAAAAAACCACAATGTGATACTCTACTAACTTTTTAAAAAATTGACAGTAATGTCTTTATTATGGATTAAGCAACTTTAAGAAATAGCTATTTGTAATCTTTAAAACAATGCACTGAAAATAAGTCTTAATTTCAGAGTTTTATTATATTGCACTAAAGGAACAGCAGGATGGTTATACAATGTTCTCTCTCACTCAGTTTTGAAAATCTAAAGGGCTTGCAAATTCTTAATACCTTTACCACCAGATCAGAATAATAGCCAATATCTTAATAAGTAATGTCTTACAAATTAAAACACATTTAAAATAGCTTTAAATGCATTCTTCACAAGTAATTCAGCATATATTTTTTATATCATGTTCACTTATGCTTAAGAATTAAAGTATTTTACTCTGATGGAAATATGGGAAATCTCTCATTCATGCAATATACAGGGATAATACTCAAGTCAAAGGGGAACAAAGTCCCACTCTTATTTTTGTAAATGTATCCATATATAATCATCTACATGATAGAAGAGGAAACCCATGAGTTTCCCACAGGTCAGATATATATTTTCAGTTCATCAGAAGCACCTGATATCTACAGCTAATTTATAATCAGATGGCATTTCAAAAAAACAAAATAAAGCCCTACAAGTTCCTATAAACAAAAGCTTCCAATGAGCTAAGGACTGTCAATAATTAATGCAATCATTCAAGGGATTATGGCTGTTCCTTTAAGGAGTGCAAGTTCAAACTGTCAACATCAGAGGTAATCATTTTATATTAATTTATACGTAATTCCATTTAAATTCTTTATCTGAGTATAACATATGAAAACAGTCTTTCCACAAGCAAAAAATGTGGAAACATTTAAAAAATAAGGAGTCATTTTTTAAAGTAACTGATCAGATTCCATAGGCTACTCTTGGAAACAGGGTCTTGCTGGATAGAATCCCTTCATTTGGTGGCGTTTTGCATGCACTTAACTGGACCAATTCTTCAGTGTGTTGTTCTAAGAGCTCACCAAAACATAGATCATGCTGAAAAGAAGAAAAAGACTGTTAATTCCAACATTCCCAATTATAAAAATTAAGAACACCAAAAAGCTAAGTCTTCTTTAGTTTGTGCTATTACACCATCATACAGAAGGCTGGTGGCAAGTTCAAAGTAGGAGCTCTGGTTCCGCCAACGGCAGGGCTCGGCTCCGTGCATGTGCTGTAGCTGCCCCATTTCCCTTCCAATTTTAGCAAGCGGAAGGGCACAGCTGAAAGCTTTATGGGGGAGTCAGCGCTCAGCAGCAAACCAGCTGCTGCCCTGCTGTGTCTAATAATAGGGGGGAGCATCTTGAGGGCCACGTCATGCCAGACTTTTTTATCTACATGACCTCACTGTATACGCCAAGCAGTCCTCAGAGGTAGGTACCATTATTATCACCACTTTAAGCATGAGTATGTTCGATTAGGGAACTTTCTCTTTAGAGAATGGTTCTAAGCAATAGCAGCAGGGCTAAAGAGGAAAAGGGTACAAATGAGCAAAATGAAAAAGCCAAGATCACAACCACCTGATTTAGGTTGCTTGGGAAACTCTACAGAAGGATGCAAGGAAAGCAAGTTGGAAAGTATCTACCTCTGAATGGAAACAGAAAGCGAGGAGACGGCTGACTAGGGAGACGGCTTGGAAACATGACAGGCCTGTGTCGCTATGCCTGGTGCGCACAAGTGCACATCTCCAGTCTTTTGTATAGTCAAGTCATATCATGTATTTCTTTTCTTTTAACAAATGTTTAAAGTAACTACTATATACCAATACTTCTTCAGACATGTTACTGAATCTTAAAAGACGAAAATTAGCAGGAAATTAGAATGACACTTGGAATTTCAGGTTTCAGAACTAATCACTGTCTGTTTCCTAGATGAGCAACACCTGTAGATACACTAATGCATACGCAGTTTCACAAGTATAACTTCTAAAAGCATAAAAACATCTTCACCCATTTCTAAATTCGAAATCTATAATATAAAGAAAAGCATATAATGTAATTCTTAGCAAACTTTTTAATGAAAAGTGAATGGAAACTTTTAACAATTTCATCTTGCACAAATTTTCTTCATATTTTAAAAATCTGGTGGAAAACCTCTCCAGTTGAATATGAATCAATAGACAGGAGAAAGTATACGTATATACTTGAAAAGAAATTTTAATTGCACACCTGAGTATCCTTTTCCAATTTTAATAAACAGTCACTATACTCCATCTACAGTTTACTTTGGAATAGTGGTTTACAGACAGAATCAACTCTTCCCCAGGGGCATCTAGCAACATCCAGAAACATTTTTGGTCATTAAACCTGGGAGAGGGGCTACAACTGGAACTTAGTGCTACACATCCCACAATGCACAGTACAGCTCCCCCCAACAAAGAACTAGGGGCACAAAATGTCAACAGTGCTGAGGCTGAGTCTGACCTGGCGGACCAATGATATGAGTCCACCGTGGCTTATGCAAAGGCAAAGAAGTCAGTAATTGCACCATCCTGTAACACTGAACAGTTTCATTCATCCCACTCTGATTAAGCCAGTCAGAGAATTAAGGGGAGAGCATACAGTTTATGAATAATAAAAAAGTAAACACAGCTAAGACAGACACTGAGCCAAGCAAAACATTTTTGCAAACTCACCCAGCCATATCCTCCCAATGCCATCTCTTTGCCATGGAGAATAAGGATTGTCCTTCTCTGCCTGGATGTGCCTAGTAACTTCAGATGCAGCAGCTCTGACCAAATTTTCTACCTCTGACCACATGCCAATGAGTTGCTCACCAAGCACTCACGTACTCATATTCAACAAGTAGGAATACACACTCTGCCATCACCAGTTATACACTCAAGACTCTTCATCGTTCTTCAAGTGGATTTGAAGCTAAGACCACAATGTCTGCAAACATTTTGGGCAGCAAAATAAAATCATATTTTCAATTTATTTTTAAAACTTACCCATATAGGTAGTAAAAAAATGCTAGAAGATAAAAAGCTAATTTGCACCATCCTTCCTTCTGACAATATGCTAGAATATCTGCATTCATGATGGTCGTAGGGTCATAGAGGCCTGGTCCGCTCATCACTGGTCTACTCATATACCTGTAATAAACACAGTCCATTAGCCATCCAGGAAAAGGAACAGAACTTCAGGACAGGAAGGAGGGTTTTGCTACTTGCTAGGAGAGATGCTCTACTTAGGGAGCAATTTTAGTTCTAGGTGGAATAACTTCCTTTTGCCATCTTAATGGTAAAGCTAGAGCCCCTAGGGAGCAGAACAGGACAAAGAACTTACACCTGGCCTCCTCTACACTATGAGAAACCCAGGAAAAACCAGAATCACTGTGAAAAGAAAGATTTTTTTCCTTTAACTTTTGACAGAATTTTAGACTTAAAGGTACAAGAACACTTCTCTTTACACTTGTTTCACCCTTCGCTTTCTCTAAATAAGTGTACTTGTTCCCCCCACCCCAGAACCATTTTAGAATCAGTTACAGACATAAGCCACTTTATTCCTAAGTACTTCACTATATATACTATATATACTTCACTAAAATTGAGGGCAATGAGGCAGAAAGTAAGGAGAGACAGGGAAGAGACACAAGCAACACTGAGGCTGTCCTTGCTCTCAACTCAATACAGAGAAGCTCTTAAAATCAGCCTTCACGTTCAAAAGACAGAACAAAAAAAAAAAAAAAAAATTTGAGGGCAATGAGATTTTGATATATGCATTAAAAACAAAACACTCTACACAGAACAGATATAACTTTTAGAAGTTATGAAATATGAACACCTTTTATAAACAAATTTAAAGTTATAAAGTAAATATGGAAAAACAAGTTAGACATACACTATTTTTTTAAAGTTAATTATCAACTTTATTTCACTATTTACAAGAAGCTGCAGTTCAGATAATTTGATGACTTGTGACAAATACATGTAAATAGGAAACCACCAGCACAAGATAGGAAGAATTCTGTCATTTCTAAAAAAGCTTCATTGTTCCCACAGGTAGTTCACTTCTCCTTCTCTTGGCTCCAGAAAACCACCAATAGCTTTTTCTTCCTCATTACTAATTTCCATATTTAAGGTTCTTATGTAAATGGAATAATACAATACAGACTCTGTAGCATCTAATTTCTTTCACTCAGCATATTAATTGTGAGATCATCTATATTAATCTGTCCCTTTTTAATACTGAATTATTTTTCTATTACTTTTTATTCATTCATTGTACATTTTGGTTTCATTCCAACTTTTGGACTGTGACTAAGGTGCTATGATATCTTTGCATTAAGTCTTCATAAAGCCTTAGGACTGGAATAGCTACACTGTCTACAGGGATAAGAGATGGGAAGTTTTTTTTTCAACAGTTTATTTTTCCATCATTTTGTGCATTTTTCCATCTCAGTTGTAATCCCCGGGGCTTCCCATCACCAAATCACCCATGTGCCATCACCAAAGTCCAGTGCACATCCCTCCCCCCCTCTGTTTTTGATCCCATTCCCCATTCCACCCCCATAAAATGTCTCTGGAATATAACTGTTCATTATTATTATTATTTTCTCGCCTCATCCATTATACTCCTGCCATGAGTGAAACCATTCAGTATTTTTCCTTTTCTTTCTGGCTTATTTCACTAAGCATGATCTTTTCCAGCTCCATACATGTTGCTGCAAAAGGCATGTGTTTCTTTTTTTGTTGTTGTTGCTGAGTAATATTCCATTATGTATATGTACCACATCTTTTTAATCCAGTCATCCACTTTTGGGCATTTGAGTTATTTCCATGTCTTTCCAATTGTGAATAAAGCAGCAGTAAGCATGGGGGTGCAGGTATCTTTTTGAGTCAGTGTTTTTGTGTCTTTTGGGTAGATACCTAGGAGTGGGATTGCTGGGTCATAGGGAAGCCCCATGTTTAGCAGTTTGAGGAACCTCCAAACAGTTTTCCATAGTGGTTATACTGTCTGCATTCCCGCCAGCAGTGCCGGAGAGCTCCTTTTTCGGGATGGGAAGTATTTTTATCATTCTAAGAAATGACCATTCTAACTGGCCAGTAGAGCTGCCTTTACATCCTTGTCAGCACTTGGAAATGTCAGTCCTTTTAATTTCAGCTATTCTAATGTGTACATTTCGATGCAAAGTTCAAAGACAGGCAAAATGAATCTAACAGAGGTCAGTGCTCATTAAGAATTGTGGAGGAAACAGACTGGGATAGGCACAGGGAGTCTTTGGGTGTAAGCAGCTGAAACTGCTGGTTATCATGATCAAGCTGGTGGGTCCCCTTATACTTATGAACACACTCGATGAGCTGTGTTTCATCCTTGCCACATATTACTGTAAGGCATTCCACTTCTTAAAAACACAACTTTTTATTGAATTAAGTAGCTCCATTAAAGACATTACAAGTTTCTTGTTCACTGACATGATTTTTAAAATAAATGCCAACTAATATTCAGTTTTAACGTTAACTAGCAATAAGATAACTGTATCACCTGCAGCAAAATCAACTTTAATTAGAAAAAGTGTTAAAAGTATATCTAAATATTACCTCCAAATATGATAGGCCAATAGCGGCATATTGAGACCCAGTGTGAGCCACTCTGCTGCACAAAGAAACATGACACAGAAGAAAGCATGGATGAGGTACTCGGGAAGTACAAGCTGGAAGAAAAACACGAACCAGTTATCAAGATGCCTTGGCATTATGTCAAATGCTAATTTGGAAAGTAGGTGGCAACCAAGTTTTCATGACAATCACTGTATTCTTAGAATCAAAGATAAAAGAAACTACTGAGTTTTATTTCCAAGTTTATTAACTTTTCATCAAAAGCTGGACAAGCAAACTGACCAGAAGCTGTGGGTTGCACTTAAGATATAACTTAAAATTTAAAACTCAGATTCTTAAAAAAGTAATAGGTTAAATTATAGAAAGTTACCACCCAGAAGGTTCACCAAGTTACTTGCTAACCACTCAGAATACTTTTTTCCCACCGTTCCACACTGATAAAAATACAAAAAACGAGGTATCCAATCACATGCAACATGATATAAAAAACCCACAAAAATAAAACTCCCCTTTATAAGTTTGCCCGTTATTGTCTTTAACAGAAACCAGGAATGCTACAAATACAATAATTAGCAAACCACGTCACATTACCACAAAAGTAACTTTTCACTGAGAAGCCAACAGCCAATAGTCTGAGCACAGTTGGGACGGGCGAGAACACTAATATGCACAGATGCAAACGATGTGTGCTTTCTGCAATGTAGGAGGGAAAGACTAAGTCCTAAATCACAGAACTGGAAGATCCATTTTTACATGGCTTCCTGCTCCTTAAGCCTGATTTCCAATGAGATGCTACAGACACAGCAGGCCAATAGAAACTCAGACCTCAAAAACAGTCAATATTTTGATAGTATTTCATGAGGAAAAAAATAATTTAAGGAAAAGGCTTTTTATAAAATGACCAAGATCCACAGCTTTATTTTAAATTATCCTTTCATCCTACAGAGTTCAGTCTAATGATTTTGTTAAATAAAAATACAAGATTTTTTTGTTATAATTTTTAACCAAAGAACTTCCTACAAAATCACAGCTGCAAAATCTGTTTCTCGGATGTCTATGTCATTCCAAATTTAAACTATATGGACTTATCATCATAAAATCTTCCTTGATAGGAAGCTATAGCTGTAAAAATTACATTATATATACTCAAGTCCATTTTCTAATGTTCCCAAAGTAGTATTTCCAATTTAAAGATATAGAGTAATATTTTTAATGAATACTATTTTAAATGAAATATTATTTAAATCTGTATTATATACCACTAGCCAGATATTTTACTTAAGCTTAAGCAACATAGTAAATAGCAAAATATACATCTGTATATGTGTATAAACTTGTATATAACAAGAACCTTTAGGCCAAAATTTATTTAAGACCAAACTGAAACATCTTACAGTTTCTACATAAGAAAATGTCTACTATAGAAAAGCTTTGAAACTCAATGACCAACAACCAGTAAAGAACGCATTTCATTAAAAATTCCATAAAAGGTCCCTCCCTGGTGGCGAAGGGGGTTAAAGTACAGCATTAAGAAGCTAAAGCCACTTCAGCATGAGTTCAATTCCCGCCCACCCCGGAGGGGACCCACATGGTGTGGCAGACCTCTCCTGGCCCACCCGCTGCTCTCCTCAGCAGTGTACTTCATCGATCTGCCTGTTCTGCTTCCCACTCTGTCTCTGGTGAAGCCTCTCACTGCCCCTGCACCTCTGGCCTGTACCCCAGTTCTGTATGCATAAATAAATAAATCTTTAACAAAAAAAAAAACAAAAAAACAAGTTCTATTAAAGTTGCCATTGATAATATTCATTTAAATTACATGATTTCCTTTAAAATATAGTAAACCCATTTCAGTTCCCTAAAAACCAACTGATATCTAACTAGAAATTATCACCCAAGCTTTAATATTACACTTATATAGATTGAGGTATGGGGAAAGTGATGTGAATGTATAAATAAGCCTAGTATGATCTAAATGTATAAGCCTAATGCTCTTAAACAAGATTTAGTAAGAATGAAATAAAGATAATCAGCAACTCTGCCAGCTCTAATATGAAATGTCACACACCCTCCCCTCGCCTCAAAAAAAAAAAGGAATGTATTAGCCACCTCAAAAATCAGCCCTCATTCTTTAAAAAAGAAATTTTTCCATAAGTGGCACAAAAAATTATTTCATTTAGGAACCAATATTTATACAAAAACTAATATCCAAAAAAAAAAAAAATACCTCATGCAAGTATGGCTGAAATAATAATATTTAAACATGCACATAATATTCTCCAGTTAAGGTTCACATTTAAGAAAATAATATTTGTCTTCCCCCATACTTTGGCAGAACTGTCAAAACAAATTTTAAATAGGGAAAACTGTCAGATGCACAGCTATTAAGCCAATTATCGGCACCCTATCTATAATGCAACTTTTGCTGGTATAAAAACTTCTGTCCAACATATTGTAGCATTAGGATGTCCTAGGCACATGTCTTTTCTAAGTGACAATTTCTTCCCATCAAGAAAAACCAGAAATCACAAATTAAAGGATAAACAGAAATTAGTTACTCTTAAATCTGTAGTAAATTAGGAAAATACAAGAACTTGATCTTAAAAATGCTGGCTGAGTTCAAACTCTGGTCTATCTTAGCTATGTGTATAAAGTGCTTTAACCTCACTAATCCTCAGTCTGTTCTCCTACCCATGAGAACAATACATCTACCTCTGAGGAGTGTCAAGAGGATTGAATGAAAAGACCCAGGTAAAGAGGTTTAACACCAATCCTGGCACCCAGGAAATTCCTCATCTGATTTCAACTAGTGTTATCCTCATCCATCAAACTACATGGGAAGCCAAATGAGATAGAAATGCTATTAATAAGAACTGCCAAAAGGAGACATTTCTGTGGTTTCTGGTAATAATTAGTTTCAACAATAGATTAAAATGTTTTACAGCGAACACTATCTTCCAATAACAAGGCAAAATCAGCTCATTATTTGTTTCATAAGAGCAGAGAAACAGCTGATAAGTTAACACTTTCGTACTGTATCAGTTCTTTAAAAACAAACTAGAAATCTATTCCACCACTCACATTTATCTGGAAACAATGATAAACAGCAAACTAATTTTACAGACCATTTTCCACATAAAATCCCTGCAGCACACTAATGTATTATCACTTTATACAATTATTTTAAAGATGAATGATTATATCCTATTTGTTGAAGATATACCCACTGCCTTTTTTGTTTGTTTTTACAGCCTTTCAGTTTCTAGTCAACCAGGAAAAGCAACCTAGAGGCTAAAAAAGAATCTTCCTAAATGAGTAAACAAAGTGAGGTTAAACATGTATTTTTAAAAAACCTAAATACAATGGAGCTACATTATAACTAAATCCATCACAGCTCAAAATTCCCAATAAGACAGCTCTGTTTTAGAAATATAAAGTGAATAGCTATTAGAAATAACTGTAGATAACTTGTACACAAATTGCTACCTACAAAATTGTGGCAGCATAGTACAAATATTGTAGCATTACTGCAATATTTCAGTCTAAGAGGAGAGCTAGCAACATAAAAGACCCTGAATACACATCAGCTAGAAGAGCAAATGAATTCCAAAACAGGCATAACCAAAGATAAAATCTGATATGAACTAAAAACCACTTCATACTAGCTCACAGTTAAGTCACAACACTGTAATAATCTCATCATCTATTAAAGTCATTTTATGTTAACCAACTTTCAAACACTGAACCAAATAATTTAATATAGACGTGCCTATGGCTATGACATCTTTTAGAAATGCATAAGCATTTAACAGCTTTCCCTACTTGACTGGGCCAGCAAGCAAACATTTGCATAAAATATGAAATTTCACAAAATCATAAACCTCAACAGGCATATGAACAAGCACACTGAACAGAACATTACAAAACAAATGCCCTAACCCTCCCCATAAAATGAATGTAGCATTAAAACATTAAACTAAAAAGCAGTACACACCTTTAACGCAATTTTGACTCTTTTAATCTTTTTGACCTTTTCAACTGTCTTTGGCCGACAATGTAAAAAGCAGATTGAAAGAATGTTAGTATGACAGCTGACAAGATCACCAGCAGATTAATAATAGTCAGAATAGTCAAGCATGACAGGAAAAAGAGCATTTTTTAAAAATCCTGCCTACTTCGAAAAGTATAAATATATCATGCTACTGAGAATACTGGCCATTTTCAAATGATATCAAGTTAAAAGCAAAAAAAATCTGAAAAATCCTATATTATAACTTACAGGATTCAGGGTATTACACTGGTCTATAGGATTCTTGTAATCGGTCTTCAGTTCATCAAATGCTATAATCTAAAATAAAATTAGAACAATTAGGACTTCTCACTTGAAAAAAGAGCATAAACAAGTCAGCCCCATCATCAAACAATAACTGAATAAAGTTAACAAAAGCAAAACTGTACCAACAGTTCATGCACCAATCTACAGTGGCCTGAGATGTACTAGAATCAGATGCATTATTACTAAAATGACCTGATACCACGGTGACAACTACCTTAATTTCCAATTTCTCAAGCCCCGTGGTTCCATTTATTTTTCTCTACCCTTTCCCCCACCCACAATTATTTACCCCAACCGCTTCTGATCCTGAAATACTCTCTTCCTTGCTGTAGGCTTCCCCATGTCCCTTGTATAGTAAAAACACCTGTGCACCTGCCCCATCTCCGCATGGCAGAGGGCTTTACCATGCTGCCAATATGGCGCTTCTCACCCTGGCGCAGCAGATTTATGTAAGGTCTGTGGCCCCACTAGACAGAGTGCCCCTCAGGGTGAGTGTCTGTAACCACCTGTGCACTGCTCAGTCATGATGTTCAGTGACACTAGAGAAGAACTCTCCAGCTTGTTTGCAAGTACACGCACCAAACAGATATATTTCAAAGTACTGCTTGGATTTGGAAACAGCAAGAAATGGTCTTGGAACAGAGGAACATTAAGGACCTCCACATACAGTAGAGCAGTTTCTGCTAACGACAAAAGGCCAGGAGAGGGCCCACCCTAACTCATGCTCCTGCTGTCAAGCAGAGTACTCTGGCCTGGGACCCTTCCACCCTTGGAAGCCAGGTTCTACACCCCAGGGACTATGTCCAGTTAGAAGGGAAGATTTTTCTAATTCTTCTACTTTCAAAGACATCTTGCTCTGAATCACCCAAAGGTGCCACACAGGCAAAAGCCTGTTCAGGGCCACCATAAAAGTGGTCAATCTGACCTCCTTTTGGGTCCTAAGCAGATTTCAAGTGTGTCGTTTCACTTGGCCACCATGCTAAAGACTGAGCAAGGTAAGCCCAGGTAAAGCCAGCTTCTGGTGGTACGAAGTGACAGTTACAAATGTGATAAAGGAGGAAAGACCTCATCCCCTTGAAGTGCAAGGCAAGAATGTTTTTGCCCACACTCTACAGAAATGTGGCTTTAACATTTAAATTCACTAAACACAATTTCAAAGTCTAAATGTACTAAAAATCAAAACAAGGGGACCCACCACTTCATGGTATGAACACAGAGGTGTCAAAGTAAGAAGCACAAGGAAACAAGTCTGTGGAGGAGCTATTTAAATTGCTACCACTGGTCAACCATGGGACAAGAAATCTAATCCATGCTTCCTCTGGTGAATTAAAAAATATAAAGAATACTATCTATATGTGAGACAGTGTTGCTCAATATTACTAGTAATCAGTGTAGTTACATATTTCTAGCTTTTACTATGCTGTTTGTTTTTTTTTTTTTACGTTAAAGGAAAAATCTTCCTAAAAGGATTTCCTTTAATTTCTAGTATTTTACAAAACTCACCAATCCACCCCCTCCCAAAAAAAGCAAAGCTTCAACTAAAACAGAAATAGAAGGAAAATAATTAAACATTCAAAATATAAACTCATGAGTGCAAGGATTTTTTTTTTGCTGTATTCATTGTTTTATATAAAATAGTGCCAGACATGACATCATTTGTGATATATTTCCAATGCACCCTAGTAATAAAGTTCATGACAAGGATCACAAATGCAACAATTACCTGCCTATGAAAAGACCCAGTTTAACAGCAGAGTACAAAATGCATGCTTTGAATCTAACATTTTCTTCAGGTGATTTCAAGGACTCAATGTCACTAATTGGGTTTCTGAACAATAAACTAGTTTTTTCAAAATTCTTCTGAAAAGATTCCTAAAGTGATAGTTTTTAAACCTTTTTCATTTACATGTTCAAATTTTCCACAAAAATGTAAAAACAACAAAACATTAATTTCTAAAGATATCAAACAACATGATTTCAGGACACCTTCAAATTTGATGCAAGATTTTAAGGAATAAGTTGTACATTTTTAGCATTTAAACAAATCTACACTGCCAACTCTGTTCTCCACAGACCATCAATCAAGTGAATTAGGAATAAGTTGGCAGATGTAACCATCAACATAGAAAGCAACCTCCATAACAAGGAGCAATGTCAGCAGGATTTCTGGAGTTTATGTATGATATCTCCAAATGAGTCTTCTGACATACTTAAACCTAAGAAAATAAAATGAAAGCTACATAGTTAATGGACAAATGAAACTATTTATTTAGAAATGTTTGTGAAAGGGTACAGCAATTCTCTGCACGCTTATGAAATCCCTAAGCATAAAAACATTCTACTGTAACTATGGATTTTTTAAAATTCTACAATAGAATTTATCATCTACTTCACTTGGACACTTCCATTTCAAAGCTGAAACTACCTTTTTACATATTTCAGGTTTTCCTAAAGCCAAAACCAACGTGGTTCAAGTTGCAAAATGTGAATAAGACAATCCTAAACTTTCTTCTAAGAATGCTCTTGAACCCAGAAAACAAAGAGCAACACCCCAATAGGAGTACTTAAATACACATCTAAAGATGGAAGGGAACCACCCACCTCAGTTCCATCCCAGGCCTATTAAGGGGCACTGTGGGGTTAGTTAGCATCCCAAAATACAGTATTTATTATTCTACCAAGCCAGAGCCCATCAAATACTCCTTAAATTCCTGGTTCCTGACAAGGATGTTCAGGGAGAAGTGAACTTCTGACACAGATTAACACCTACATAAACATTCCTTACCACACATTCTGTTGGATTCTAAATAATTATAAATGCAGTCTTTAACAAAAGGGAATGGACTTGTGTTGTAACTCTACTTTTGAGACTTACATTTTTTTTTTTTGCACAAGCCATTGCTGCTATTCAAATCTCTCGGTCCCCTTCCCCTATATTCCATGATAAATCCTTGTTATGAGCATGAATGAAACCTGAATGGAAAATGTACATCAGAGTAACCATGACCAATCATCCCCTTAAGCCCAATATTCCAAAATATACTAAAATATGGGCGGGGAGAAGCACACATGAGATGCATTTTTAATGAATGATTATTTCCAGAAGGCTCTCGATGCTGTTCATGCTGCTCTAGAGAAACAGGAACCCCTAACAATCTCTTCTACGACTAAGGCATAGGTAACATGCAGCATGATAGGAGTAAAGGGGGAAAAGCTGCCTTGGAGAATCTTAAAATTTCTGAGCATGTTCAAAGTCAAATTAGACATCCATCTATTAAATCAAGCTACCCAACTAACAGAGGTGGTCACTTGAGAAAGTGGCGAAGATTTAAGGGGAAAGTTCGGAGATGCCGTCAACAAAGTAATCAATCTACATCAAAGTTCACCACGAAACAAGAATCAAAAAAAAAAAGGAGAGGTGGAGTGGGTAGTCCGTTCGAAGAGCACCCAACAAGCAGAGCTGAAATTCCTCTAAAGTAGATGATAAGTATCTCGTTTTGGCTAGACGCCTGCAGACGCCAAAAAGAAAGGCAATTTGTATTAAATAATAATTCGGAAAACTTCCTTCCCGCGAAGTCCGTAGCATGCCCCTCGACGCTGACACCCTCCTGGGGGAAGTGGGGAGGGACCCTTGGGCGGACAGGGGGTCCCCGTGGGGTCCCCGCCGCGCTGTCCCGCAGGGCGCGCCTGGACCGCGGCCGCCCCACCCAGCGGGGGAGGAGTGGCGTTGCGAGCGGCCTGCGCAGGGACCCGGCGGGTGCATCCAACCGGCCGGCGCTTGCCTCGGTTCCTCAGAGACTGCAGGCAACGCCCCACGGACGGA
>NW_004567114.1:35419766-35493185 GCF_000260355.1 Condylura cristata | reverse complement strand
TTAGAGGATGTCTGTGTCATGTTAGTGAAGGTCAGAGAAGGGCACCCCTTTCCCACTGGAGCGTTCCTTCAGTATTCCTGGAGTAAACGTTTCCTAAACTGAGGCTTACAAGATGAGTAGCAGTTGTCCAGGCAAAAAGAAAGTAGAATCAACAGTCTAAGAAGAGGATTCAGCATGAATCTTCTCAAAAAAGCTTAAAGTCTTAAGGTGAAACTACCAGTAGCTCTAAATTAGTAGAACATCGCAAGAGAGAGCCTCGAAGGTCAGAAAGGGCTTACAAGGGCTCAGGTCAGAAAGAATCTTATTTGTATACCTGGCTAAGAAGCTCAGATACCACATAAGCTGTTTTTGCTCACTACATACAGTTAGAAAGATTTTTTTTTTCATTTCAATTCAGTGTAACATATAGACATTGAATTATAGAGAAGTACATCTAAATATAGAGACAAAGTTGTAGCTGGAAGGAAAAATTTCACAAAGCAATACTAAAGATGTGTGAGTACTTTCCTTTCTCTTATTTTTTGCTATTTTGTTTGTAATGTTGGTTGCAACACAAAATTGATTCACTACCTGCTAACTCATCATTATTGATGAAAGTGGAAATCATTGAAGGC
Organism: Condylura cristata; assembly: GCF_000260355.1. Classification (NCBI taxonomy): domain Eukaryota; kingdom Metazoa; phylum Chordata; class Mammalia; order Eulipotyphla; family Talpidae; genus Condylura; species Condylura cristata. The sequence goes on along the minus strand of NW_004567114.1, from coordinate 35,492,571 downwards.
TTTGAGCAAGAGGACATGTTTAGATTTGCGGTAAAGATTGCTCACACAAACAACTGCAGAGAGAATGGTTAAGAAGTAGTCTCTCCAGTATTTTATGCCCAGAATTTTATGCAATGGTGGAAATTGTCTTCATCTGCACTATTCAGTACAGTAGCCATGGACACTAGCCATGTGACTATTATGAGGAAGGAATGAAACTTTAAGTTTACTTAATTTTAATTGATTAAAATTTAAATAGCCTCAGGTGGCTAGTGACTATAGTATTAGACAGTGCAGTACTATACCACCAGAATTGTGTGACACTTTTATGCAAATTACAAAGGTTCATTGTCCAGAGTTCACATCAGAGCACAGAATACAAGCTATATTTTAGCCCCACTGACCTCCTTGACCAGCAAGGAAAGCTGGGAAAGAACAGGGTAAATATATTTGATAAGTTTGAAGAGAAGTTCAGCAGGATTTGATTGACTGAATGTAGGAGGAAGAGAAAGAAAGGCATCAAAGATTTATTCTATACTAAAGGCCACAGAAGCGTAGCAAAATATGATCATCTTCCCTTAGCCACAGTTTTGCTTTCTCCATTACCAGAGGTCAACCATGTCTCAATACATACAATATTTAGAGATGAGAGTAGAATCACGTATATAACAATTTCCACAGTACATTGTTATAATTGTCCTGTTTGATTATTTATTATTAATCTCTTCCTTGCCTAACTCATGAATTAACTATATCATAGATATGTATATATGGGTAAAAACACAGTATATACATAGTAAATATAGGGTTCAGACCTGTCCCCTGGTGATCTTAGAATGTATCACCCATGGATAAGGAGAGACAAATTGAACAATACATTTTGTCTTTATTTTGGGGCAAATTTGTCAAGAAAGACTCACCAGCCAATGACAGACAGATACAATTTTCAGGGCTAAGGAGAAATAGAGTTTGCAGGGAATGGGCAAGTCAAACCGCGAGAGCCAGGCTCCTCCTATAAATGAGCTCAATCTACATCTCAGGAACTGATAGTTCATCACCATAAACCTCCAGGTCCTACCTTTCGGTCACAAAGCTATTTTGTGGCTTTACTTGAAATACATGTTTCCCTTAGCTAGTCATTATATCGAGAACCCATTCTCACAAAATGGAACTTCCTCCCAAGACCCATCCTTTGTCTAAGAAGGGGCAACATACATCTCATCTGTGAAGAGATGGAAGGAACCCATAAAAGAATTTGTGTGCTCTAAATCCTGTTTGTTCTGTTACATAAAAGCCACATAATGGCCCTCCCTGGTGGCGCAGCGGGTTAAAGCACAGCACTAAGATGCTTAAGTCACTTCCGCCTGAGTTCGAGCCCCGCCTGCCTGGGAGGTGACCACATGGTGAGGCAGACCTCTCCTGACCCACCTGCTGCTCCCCTCAGCAGTGTACTTTGTCGATCTGCCTGTTCTGCTCCCCACTCTGTCTCTGGTGAATCCTCTCACCCTCTGCATCTCTGGCCTGTACCCAATTCTGGATGAATAAATAAATCTTAAAAAAAAAAGCCACGTTCCCCCCACCCCCCATTTAATCCTAGGGTAGCACAAAGTTATTTCAACAAAGGCTTACTGAACACCCTTTCTGTGTCAGACAGAACATGGACTTGTTTAGAAGCTGTGACAGTATAGAGACCTCTCCATGTGTTAACAGAGCGCAGGTGACCTGAGACCTGTGTTGTCTAGTCTAAGAATCATTAGTCATGTGCAGCAATTTAAATATAATTTAAATATACTTAAATAAAACTAAAAATTCAGTTCATCCAGTACATTCATCATATTTCAAGTGCTTAGTAGACTCACATGGCTAGTGGCTACTATGTTTGGACAGCACAGATACTGAACATTCCCATCATCATAGAAAGTTCTCTTGGACAGTACTGTTTTAGACAATATTATGCAACTGTAAGCAGTTAGAGAATACACCCACTTTAATGAGGGCAAAGGGCTTATTAAATCAACCAGCAATCACATGACAGTTCGTGAGGAAACCCAGAATTTTCTTGACAAGTTTGAGGTCCATTTTATAAGCAGTAAATAATCTATAACCTCCACATTCAAGCAGCTTTCAGAATTCTTTGGAAGTAGCATTAACCCTTCTGGACCATGGGATTACTTCTGTAGCACTGAATGACCTTCCTGCTTCTATTTGTATGTACAGATGTACTGATTGATAGTGCCAAAAATTATCTTATGTTCTCTCACGCTCTCTCTCTAAATTCTCTGTGTTCAAATTGTCTCTCCTTCAGTTTGCCTCCACTTCATACATTGCCCAAGCCCCCACCCAGACAGCTAGGCAGTCAGTCTCCAGAGAAAGACCACAAATACAAAGCATGTCACCAACAATAGGTCCCAAAAGTTCAAATAGACATCTGGATGAATTTTCTAACCTCCCCAAGTCAGATAAAGAAACCCAGTACTGAGGAAGGAAAAAGTGGGGGTAGTGAATTAGGGGACTGTGAGCTCAAAGAAGCTGCAAGCCTCCCCAGGAACCGGCACCACTCTGCAAACTCCAGAAGCCTCTCACAGACAGCTTCATTCTCTTTTTTCATCTGTGTGTGTTTAGGCTGTAATGACAAAAGGTGTCAGCCAGGTGGATATGACACTTCTCACATGGCTTGTAACCCTTCCAGCCCACACTAAAGAGACAATCTTTTTTTAGCCCTGCTAAATTTCATGCCCCCTTTTATGGGGAGGGAGGGAGCAAGAAGGATACTTGAAGTCTTGATGGTAATAGAAAAAGGAAATCTCTTGAACTATTATAAATTTGCCCTCAACCAATACAGTGTCTCCCACAAATGGGGAACAATGGGGAACTGTCATTCCAATTATATATACATTGAGGAACCTATAGCGCTTTGGGAGGGCCTGGACACTTGCCTTGGAAAATGAGGCACTTTCAGGAGGAAAGAAGCTTGAGGACAGAACATTCTAGACTAGCTGCTTCCAACTGCTCAGGTTTGCATACTTAGGGGGAAAGTATGCAAACATGGTCTTTGTGGGTGGCACATGGATCTGGACCTGTGACTGAGACCTGCACTTGGAAAGGAAAGACATGGAGTGGGAAGAATTGGAAGTGTAGCAGAAAGTAGTGGTTGTCCCCAGTCACCCCCATGTCTTCCTTGTTGGTAGAACTCAGAATTTATGCATGGGTGCATGGCCCTCAGGCTATATATTTGAAAGAGAAACCTTTCCCTGCCTAAGGTTTTGGCAAAGCTCCTGCTTCTCTAGAATCATGTCTGACTCCCAGTTGGTCTCTGCATGGAGCAGAGCTGGTGACAAGTTGTGTCATTTTTCAGTTCACAGGGCACATTACTGAAACACCAGTTAAGGCTGCACACAAGTAGACAGCACTGGGCTGCCAAGCATGAGGCTGAACCGCAAGTTCAGCTGGGGTTTCTCAATCAGGGCTGTGCCATCCACTTTGCCCTTTGCCCTAACCACAACTTGTGCCAGTTCCACAACCATTATGATACAAGTTAATGTAATAACTCACTCATTCTCTCTTCATGTATGTGTGTATTTTCATCAAATCACATAAAAGTGGTATTTACAGATAGTGGAAAGCACAGGTTTTAAGTACTTAAGGAGTTTTGAGAACATGTATACCCATGTAACAACCATCACCACATAAGACAGAGGGCGTGGCCTCCACCCCACAAAGTTTCCTCATGGCCCATCCCACAGGCAACAACATACTGTTTTCTAGCACCATAAACTCATTATACCGATTTTGAATTTTATTAAATGGAATCATATGCTATGTATCCTGTATGTCTGACTTTTTTGGCTCAGTAAATGTTGTGGGGTTTTCTCTTTAAGACTGTCCACATAACTGCATGAATTCGTAGTTCATTCATTTACAAAAATCATTCTAACAGGTGTGAGGTGATCTCTCACTGTGGTTTTGGTTTGCATTTCCCTGATGATTAGTGATGTTGAGCATCTTTTCATGTGCCTGTTGGCCATGTCTAGGTTATCTCTGGAGGAGTGTCCATTCAATAAGTTCTTTGTCCATTCTTTTAATCCATTTTGTTTTGGTTTTGCTACTGAAGTGTATGAGTTCCCTCTATATTTTGGATTTATTAACTTCTTCTTAGATAGCTTGCAAGTATTTTCTCCTATTCTCCAGGTTACCTTTTCATTTTACTGGTTGTTATTTACATCTTGATGGCTTGTACTGTGGTGTCATACCCAAAAACTCATTGCCAAGATGAAGTTCAAGGAGCTTTTTCTCTATTCCCTCTGCCCTCTGCCCACCTCCAGCATTCTGTTGTTTCAAGTCTTACATTTAAGTCTTTAATTCATCTCCACTTAATTTTGTAAGTGGTATAAAATAGTGATCTAACTTCATTCTTTTGTATGGGAGTATCCATGTTACAATGAAACAACTGATTCAAGGACTTACTGTAGTGTGGTTCACATATAAACCCCAGGCTACCAAGCAGATCTTGCTGTTTCATTGCTTACACATCATATTTTTTTTTTAAGATTTATTTATTTATGCTTACAGAACTAGGGTACAGGCCAGAGCTGTGGTGGGTGAGAGGATTCACCAGAGACAGAGTGGGGAGCAGAACAGGCAGATGTACAAAATACACTGCTGAGGGGAGCAGCGGTGGGTTAGGAGAGGTCTGCCACACCTTGTGGATCACCTCCCTGGAGAGGGGACTGAACTCGTGCTGCAGTGGCTTCGGAGAATTTCGTAATGCAGTGCTATAACCCACTGCATCACCAGGGAGAGCCCACTTACACATCTTTAGCTGCAAAAATACAAAAGCTCTCTGGAAAGTGGTTATATGTACCTATGGAGAAACAGCTCTGTCTTGCTCTCCACCACCCCTTCTCATGTGCTGCAAGAACTGCATGAGCTAACCTCCATCCCTGGCACCTCCTGCCCCATCCACAGAATAAACACCCAAAAAATTTCTTTTGAAGTATCAAAATGTGAATAGAAATTCAGCTCTATGGAATAAGATTATACAGAGCTACAAAAGAACTATATCTATTATAATGTACAGAAGGAATGTGTATTTTTATGAGGGAAAGGAGAATATTATTTCTACATTATATATTCTTAAATTAGATTTATTTATGTAGAATGTTTTGAAGAAATTCTTCCCTTCCCTCTTCCTACCCATAGCTGGCTGCTCTTTTGATAACTGTATCAAAATGACCAAGCAATCTGAAGAAAAGTATGTTTTATTTTGACTTTTTTTTCCCATGAAAGAAGAATGCAAATCATCAGAGCCTACCCCAGATCTACCTTACAAACTCTTGGACTAGAATCAACATCTGTATGTGGTATACACATAAAACCCTCCAGATGCTTCTGATATAAGCTGAAGGATATGAACCATTGCTGTAATAGTTACTAGAAAAAAGGAAAACTGGTTCCAACTAGACATAAGTCAGATCTTTCAGGCTTTATTTAATTCACAGCCTCCAAGAAGTTTCATTCCTGATAAAACAGTTTAGCAATTTTCTGATGAACTATAATGGTATTAAGACTCATATCTACCAACCACATTGGCCTTCATTTGACTAAGAACCAAAATGGTGTTTTCACTAGACTTTCTTTTTTGTTGTTTCTAGACTAACATTGTCTACCTGCCCATATTTATTGAGCTCCTACTTATGACTCTGTGAGGCACTGGGCACATAAGAAGCCCTTGATAAATGGTAGCTATTTAAAAACAGAAGCATCCTCATATTTCCTCTCTACTTCAGTGGAAACATTCCAAGTGTTGGATTGTTTGCCTCAGACATTTGGCAATGACAATATTACAAGGTAAATCAAGATAGCTTTAACATCCTGAATAAAAGGTTTGAGAAGCAGTCTCCAGAAGCAGAGATCCAGAAATACATTAAATGAGCCAAGTTCAAGGACCTGACATACACCAGAGATCAATACTAACATTTTAAAAAGCAATGTGGTTTCCAGAACAAGAGTCACACTGAGTACTAAGGCCAGTTAGGGATAATTACACAGCTTCAGGGCCAGTACAGGGAGGGACCTCTGAAGAGTTAAGGGAGGCCCCAGAGATAAGGGCAACAAATTCCAAAAGGGTCTAATCAAACACCTCCAGGACTAGGGGCAACAAGACATACTGGAACAAGGACAATAAAGAAAAAGGAACTTTAATACAATTAGTGTGCAATACATAAGGACAAAGAAGATAGTTTCTAAATTAAACACCCGAAGTTACCCATCCCCTCCAGAATAAAAGTCTACCCAAAAGGGACTGACCCAAAGCAAGGCATGAAAGCCCACCAGGTCTAAAGCACCTTCTGGCCATGACTCATAGAAAAGGAGCAGAAATGGCCAGAAAAGTCTGGGAGGAAAAGAGCAAAATCAGAATCAATATATATGCTGCCATAGTTAACCTCCCCACGGGTCTCTCACCCACGTCTGTTTTAACCAGTCCAGGACCAAGAAGCAAGTGCAGTTTCTTCACGTCTCTCTGCCCCCATGTGCCTCCCTCAAGCCTCCTTCTGGCTCTTCACCCTGCTTCCTTCCTCCTCAGTCTCCTCTCCAGATTCTTCTCTTCTGTTTAGCTCCACCTTCCTTCTGGGTGGGGCTGGGAACCTGGGACCACCCTTTTCCTGGGGACCACCCTGTTACAAACTTGGTTGCCTTGTGTTGCCTGACTGTGGGTCCTCACCTGTGTGCTTAAAGGCACTTATAAGATTCAACTGCAGGCACACACAAAAAAGCTAATAATAATGGGTTTATTTACATGAAAGAGGTAAATGAGTAACTCAGGGAAAGAGAGAGAGAAAAATTGGTTAATGCATCCTACCAGTTCTGCTGACCTGGAATCCCAATAGTGTGCTGAAAAACCAAGAAACAAGCTACGAGCCACAAGGCCAAAGCACCCCAAGGCCCAGGTCTGGTTTTATATCCAAACCTGGCTGATTAATGCCACCGTCAGGTCACAGCAATCCTCCTTTTGGTGACTCTGGGATGTGTAGTTCCAGTGTTTGCGGTGGGGATCACAAAACCTGTATCTGCAGAGTTCGTTCAAGACATCCTTTCTCTCTAACAGGAGGAGATTGAATGGCCACATCCAAAAGTCAGCATCGCCGGTTGGGTCTACACTGGGCCTAGACATGTGGGGAATATGCTGATTTTTCCCTTTTTCCCCACACCCACTCCAGGTAGTTAAAGCCAGCTGATACAAATCCCAGGAACCATCTCCTCCCTGTTCCTACCAGATATATATGTATGCTGTGTGGAACTTAAACTAGAAGAGGAATTTCAAAATATGTAGTCATAGCTTTTTAAATTTATTTATAAAATATTTTATTACAATGATGCTGTGAGCTGCCTATTCCAAGATAAAAGTTCTTTGTTGAAATATAAATGCATTTTGAGGTATTTTATGAACTATGAAGAAAATTTGTTATCCTTGATAACTTAACCTTGTTAATTCTTACTTAATAAGACGTGCATGGCTTTTGTGTGTTTTGTATTTCTTTATTGAGTTGAATTTTTTTATTAATAGTTTGTTACATCATTTAGTGCCTTTTTCCATCTCAATTGTAATCCCCGTGGGCTTTCCATCACCAAATCACCTGTGTTGCATGGCTTTTATACATATAACTGAAAACTTAAAATTAATAAGTGTGTTGGAAAAAAAGTTGAAGCAGGTCTCCAGAATGTGAAAAAAAAAAAAAAAAGATGTGAGCAATAGAAAAGATAAATTTAGAGACTCAAAGTAAGTGGTACAACATCCAAAACACTACGAATTCTAGGAAAAGCAAGGTAAATTTAGGGAATCAAAGTAAGTGATACAATACCCAAAACACTAAGAGTTCTAGGAAGAGCACAAAAAACACAGAGGTAATACAATAAACACTGATAAATAAATACTGAAAAAAAGTTTCCTTGACCTAAGGATTGTGAATCTCCAGATTCAAATGATCCATCAAATATATAGCATAATGCATGAAACAAGATCCTCACCATGTTTCATCACTGAGACATTTCACAATATCAAAACCAAGGCCAAAATTCCCAAGAGCTTCCAGAAAGAAAAAAAATGTACTTTTCAAAAGAGTTGCAGTGAGACTGGTATCAGACTCCTTAACAGCATGATGTGCAATGCATATAAAATTCTCATGACTTAATACCCATGAGAGAGGTGATGCACTCAGATTTAATTATTTAAGGAGACATGACATAGGGCTAATACTAAAAACAAGAAGGGAACAGAAGTCCTCAAAACTTAGCTGTTTGCATCCCTAAGCTCAAGGAGGCAATGGTTATCAGATTCAGAAAAAGAACTTCATGTGAAGAGGACTGTCTTAGTGGGGGAAAGCCGTTCAATGGAGGACGATGCCTGGCAAGGAAGCCCCAGAGATGGCCCTAACTAAAGCTGAAATTAGACCACAAAGAAGCCTGTTGGGGTAATTTCTAAGCCTCAGCCCCCTGGGGACAGAGACCAGATACTGTGGTTCTGGAGAGGCAAAGCAAGGAAATCCACACATCTACTGTGAAGATAGAGTAAACATTCTCAAAAATACAAAACTCTCCTGCCACTAGTTATTCAGCAAAGTAACTAGTTTAGATGGAGAATCCATGGGATATTAAGGACTCCAATGGCGAAGCCAATAAACAAAGGAAGTTCCAAGAAGGCAGCTGAGCTTCATGCCGACAGAGCACTCAGGACAGATTTTTGAAGGAGGAATACAGACAGGCAGGGAGGGCGCCAAAAAGAAGGAACTGACAGATTTTCTTAGTTATTGAAGCATTTGGAAAAATAGCTAGGCATCTGAGTAATCTGATGGGGTACTTGGGGAAAAAATAGCAATAAACACACTGAAAGCTAAGGAAAACAGTGATCATTATTAACCCAATACTTCCCTCATTCCTGAAACTCATGACCAAGTAGGTCATGCGTTACCAGCAACACAGGGAGGCACAAAAGAAAGAAGCTGACCCAGTCAACATGTCCTGGGGCCCACAGTAGCCAACAGCTTTTCTGCCTTCCTCCCCTCCCAACAACAGAAGGAAAAGCCAAAGTGGTAGAGCAAGGAAGCTGGGCAAGAAGACTCCATTAAGCCTGTGCTTTTGAATCTACTATGAGATAGAATCTTTCCAATGAACAGAACTGAATCTTTGTAACAACCAAGTAACTGAAATCTTATGGTCCTCAAAAATACTTTTCTCACCAGAGAGGTGGGGGGGAAAAAAGGTCCAACAGGGCTGAGGTAGCATTTTTTGAAAAATCATTAAAAAATCAACTGTACATATTCTGTTTGGGAGTCCTGAGGCAAATCAGTTACATAAATTGGAAAAATATCAGGTGGGGGTACTTAGTATGCAAAGAATTAAACCAGATGCAGTATGATAGTAAATGTGTTGCTACCTTTGGATGGATGATCAGGGGAAAAGCCTGTGAGTGAAAAGATCAAATCAGAAGAAAACCAAGTATAGGAATATGGGGGTAAAGGTGATGAACACAGTCTTCCCTGGAAGAAGCTACTGATGGTAAAAAGGCTTCAGTTTAGTGAGCTTGAAGAATAAAAATAAGCCCAGCATAGCTCAGGTATAGTCAGGTATAGTGGGCTAGGAAAGGATGAAGTAGATCTGAGTGCCTTGATGGTAGAGACCAAGCTGCACCCTCCCTGAGGGCAACAAGGCAGAGTTGCATTTTCTTGTTACCCAGATATGGCTTAAATGCATCTAGCCACAGGAGGCATAACCCAAACCAAGGGACCTGCAGGCAAAGGTCCAGAGCGAGAATGTGCAAGGAAGCTACATCACTTCCTGGGGGAAAGAATTGCTATTTGACAGTGACCTCAGAAGACAGCAACTCCCAAGATTCCATCTACACCAGATCAGTGATTTTTCTCCCATGTGATGTCCCTCTCTTTCCAGTCTCAGCTTTGAGATAACATGGTTGGGGGAGCAAGAAGGTAGGACACACACTGTACCCACTTCCCAGCCTGAAGTATGCCTGGAGATGGAGGAAATGGAGGGATGAGGGAGGGGACTTCCACGCATAGATGTTGAAGTTTTGACATTATACTAGACTGGGATGTTTACTACCTGGAAAAAATGAGCAGTTCCATAATTAGATGAGCAAATAATGATGAGGTCAGCAGTTTTCTCCAAAAGTAGGGAGATAACAAAAATGTCACAAAAGATTTCTCTGGGTACTAGAAGTTTTTCTTCCTTTTGCTTATTTGTATTTTTGGGGAAAGATTTATTTATGCGTACAAGAACTGGGGTATAGGCCAGATGTGCCGGGGGTGGGGGGATTCACCAGAGACAGAGTGGGGATCAGAACAGGCAGATCAACTGAAATACACTGCTGAGGGGAGCAGTGGGTGAGACAGGAGAGTCTATTGTGCCATTTGGGTTACCTCCCTGGCCAGGGATCAAACTCATGCTACAGATAACATCATAATGCTGTACTTTAACCCGCTGTGCCACCAGGAAGGCCCTTATTTGTATTTTCTAATGATGTTAGTTGTTTAGTGATTTTTTAAAGAGAGTGCTGTATTTAGTTGAACGAACAATGGACTTCATGATTTAGATATTTGAGATGATTCTTTGCTGATTTGGCATAAACAGCAGCATAAGGAGAAGGTCTTTCTATCAACATCAGGGTCATGACTGTATTAAGAGGACTGAAATGTAGGGAATAGAACAGAAGAAAACCAGAGGTTGCAGATTAGGGCTTTCTGTGCACAAGTAAGCAGCCATACCCATATTAACATAAATAAGGGGCTTCTGATGAAAGACAAATATACAGAGGAACCCAGAAAAAGCTGACCAACAGGCCTCAGGAAGGAACCTGAAGGGTATCCTTGGAGGTTCCACCTAAATTTAACATGGTTCAGCTACTACTCTCTGCATGCCTAATGCGTTCTGTACTGCCAAACTGGCATCTCCTTGCCCTCTCCTCCATAGGTGGCCCAAGGCCTGTTCTCCAACTGATGGCATTCTCCCAAGGATATCTAACTGCCTCATTCAAGGGAATGAGATCATTTCCCCAATGGGAGGAATCAAACTATAAAGTATGAAAGTGCCTTTCCCCAGTGTCAGGAATTGACGGGTAAAAGGTACTTAATGGACTGGCCCAGTTCCTTGTTTGATAGTAGTCAGACAATGACCTCCAGGCTGGCTGCCTTTAGGTGAACCAGTGGAGGCCAGAAGACAGAGATCCTGTGTATTTTGAGGTAGGAAGGGCAGGAAGCAGTCAGTGGGACAAGTTACAGCTGCCTAAAGACTTCCCTTCAGCAAGGAGCAGTGACCAGGGCATTTCTAGCTAACAAAGGGCTTTGGCATATTTGGGCTTGGTTGTCCATTAGTGCTAAGGAGAACGGTCGAGTAAAAAATGAAAAGCTTGAAGTCCTTTCATGTTAACATTTTATTTAAACCAATACAAGCACCATGCTTAACAGAAGACTGTCCAAAATAAACATGCAATATGAACTAGCAGAGACTGAAACCACAGCTTGGGAAGTTGTGCCAGTTGCTGATCTTGTTAAATGATGACAGGGAACTGTTAATATTCACAAGACTAAACCATTAATGTTTCAAGCCTCCTGTATGAGATAATTTTGGACCTTCTAAATCAATGGGAACTGTCTTGGCATGTTATTGATGCCAAACAACATTCAAGTAATTATATATGTGGATGAATTACATTCAAAAAAGCAAGAAAACAGCTTCTATCACAACCATAATGGAACTTTAAATATTACAGGAACATGATCACTGATTTAAAATGTTAAATGGCATAATAGGAACCCAATTTCTCAAGAATATTCAACGTGGGACCACTGGTATTAAGTAGCCTAGGAGATTTATAATATTCCAGAAATACAAAGTAAGATTTGTCCAGAAATGTATGAGATGCTTCTTCACATAAATTTTAAAGGCTCACATTCTGTAGATTCCAGTATTATCAGAACAAGTAGGGACAGCAACCATACTATGAATATCTGAATTGATAGAATACGAGTTACTCTCTACTTCCACCAAATATCAGCATTTACCTTCTTATGAAAATATCTACTCATCACTAGTCCACATTATGGAATAATGACATTGGGTTTTAAAAGCAGTCCAAACGTTATTTTATATACTCCTCATTATTACGTATCTGGGTAGGGAATACAGACAGCCAAATGTAATTTGGCAATAAACTCCTGTAACTGGAAATTTTAGTTCAAGTGTTGGATGAGGATAGTTATGGCTACGCTTGACTCCTGAAAACAGGAGGTAAAAAGGGAGAAAAAAGTGCTGACAGACATTTTGCTACAAAGATTATTTAGCAGTGACAATAAAAAATTTAACACTATCCTCTTAAACAAAAATGTATTTGACTTCATGAGGCATTTAGTAAACTTTTTAGAAATAGGCAATTTGTACCTTTATTTTAGAAGTCAATTAAACAAAAACAGTCAACCAACCAAATTTTTCCTAATATAATTCCTTCAATACCAAAAACAAAGTAAATACTATTGAAAACTCTGAGATTTTGGAATTTCAGCATAATAACCTGAGAACAATTGTCTTCATATGTCATTTATGTTGCCATAAAACCATTAAAAACATACTGTGATTACTAGTTGGATTTATTTTCACATTAGATGCACTGTATAACTTATGCAAGGCCAACGATTTTAAAACTAGTGCTGACTCAGGAGACCATGAAGGAGATTCCCAGGAAAACAGCTGCTGTCAAAAAAGGGAAGATTATGATTTAAGGTTGAATGGGAATGGCTGTACCAGAAATATAAGGAATGTAAGTAATGGAATTATGATCTTTGGAGTTATTACTTGAAAGAAGTCAGAAAAAGAGATCAAATAAGAAATACAGTTGAAAACAATGCAAAACTTGACTAGATGCAGAAGAAAGTTATATATAAAAATCTGAAAACACTCATGTATAGGATTTGTAAATCTCCCTGTAGAGGGGTAAAAAAACATAGGGATAAAAAAATTCTACTTATCGCTAACCTCTCTATCTCTTGGCTTACAAAATACAGGATTAGGAGTTAGACAAGCCCAAAAAAGTACGGTTTAACACAATTCTTTGCCCCTGGGCAAAGAACTCTCTATATGTCATTATGAAGGACTTTCAAATTAAAAAAAAAAGTAAAACATGCAAGCAAAATAAGGAATCTCACTCAAAAATACAATCTTGTAGCAACTAGTAATTTTCTCTTATTGCTGTGAACCAGGTAAAACAAAATCTCATGTCCTTCATTCAAAAACATTAAAAACACTCCAGTCACTTGGATTACATTTGCATTTCTGCAGTTATAAGCATTATTTTCCAATATCAAAATAGCTGCTTAAAGAATTCCTAAATTTCCTGGGTAAAGTTCTCTCACTCTGTGGCAATCTGAATGGAGAAAGCTTCCTATTCATTACCAAAACAAATACCAACTCTAGCACTTCCTCATCTCTTACTAATTTCCCATTGCTCCCTATTTTCTAGATTAGTGAAGCCAAACAGTGTTGGGAACAGAAAATGCTCTATTCAGTATTAGGAAAATTCCAACTATCTTCATCTCTTTATTAAAGTTGGCATGGAAACCTCAAAAAAAATAATTGCAAAGAACATATGAGTGGAAAATAAACCAACATAAAAATGCCTTTGCTAGTTTTGAAATGATTGCTACTCAGTATAAGAATTCACTCATCAAATCTGGTTAGTCTTTAATTTCAAGACCTTTAGACGAATGTTAACACAGTTATTTATGTTTGCTTTTAAAGTACACAGTGTATTGGAATCCTTGGACTGTGCCAAGAATGCCTTCCTCTAGCAAGACAGGTGCCTAATTTAGAATATCTGATGATAAGATGTAAGATGCAGTTTCTACTGATGTGTTAATGTTATTATTTATGGCCAAGGTTTTAAGTAATTTTTTGTTCCCTATGGCACAAAACTAAGCACAAACATAGCCAGAATTATAACTCTCAACTGCCATATGTTCACCAATGCAAGATAGTTGGAATTTTAAAACTATTCAGTTGATTTTATTACAAATTTCAGATACACACATTAGAAAATTTTTTTAACTGGACCCTTTACAAAAGTATTAATTTCACCAAATCTGGAATACTGACAGTGTAAAAGTCTTAAACTAACTTTAAAGCTAACAAATAAAAGGCACAGTATCAACACATTTAAAATAACTAGTGTTCATAGGACAATAGTAAGAGGAGCTTTATAAATAAAGTATTATTAACCTAGATTGAAATTATCTAGAAATGACACAACCAGGAATAAGCCCTTATTTAGTTATAATCCATCATTTCTAAAATTAAGATGCTATTTTCCATAAAAAGAAAACCTAGCAGTCATAACTTCATTATGAAATCTAATTCCCATACCTTAAGAATGAGCAATTGATGAAGAAAATTTCTGGACTTGATTAGATACAGGAAATCAAAAAAGGCATGGAATTGATGAACTAAAATGTAAGTTACACACACAGTAAATTATTATTCATGGCTCAAATTGGGTCACTCAAGTACTTTACCCCAAAGTAATTTCAAAAATTTGACAAGTGATAATATGCTACTTTCATATATAAACTGCTAATATCCAGTATCTGTCAAAAGGAGGCAACTGTTGTCTATCACAATCTAATACCCACTTTCCAATGGTGTCTGCAAATAGTAACAAACTCTGAACCAAAAGGTATAGAAATTAGTCACAAGAGTGCAAAAAGTCCCTGGAAAGAAGTAGTCCACCTAACAATTACAAATATAAGGAAACACTTTACAAAGTTTCATTACTATGAAGATGATTTCCTCTTTGTTCAACTTTGAACAAATTAAGAATTTGTCTTTACTGCAGGAAAAAAACTGTAAGTAACAGTGCATTTTTAGGCATAAATAAGTATTTATGTCTGGTTCCAGTATGGTCAGTTTAATACATAAATACTTTAGAAACACAGAAGTTCACATTAGTGGAAAAATCCAAGTTTCTCACGTAACCATTCTTCAGTTAGGTCTTCAGTATTTCTTATTTCAAATACCTGAAGGAAAAAAAAATTAGGTCATATTTTGAGACTCTCAAAACAAAAAAATCAAAAATACTTACATATTTGAGTATTAAATACAAATTCTCCTTCCTTCCATATTGGTCTGACTTAATCTGTGTAAACTAGATATGCCTTTCGTCAGGTACTGTACTTTTTTAAATGCTAAGCACTCAGACAATAGTTAAGCAATCAAGCTAGCCTAAGAACAAAATTCTCTTAAAGCACAAATCTACAAACATTTTATAAGAGCAGTTCTGTAAGTCTTATCCAGTATTACTAATACACAACTAAAATCATTCTAGCAAGGAACTGGAAGAACACATGCCAATCCTCCATAGGTGGAGGAAATACCATGAACTGCCACATATCTCCAACAAGAACTAAAACATCCGCAGGTCTAGAAAGTACAATGGTTATAAAGAGACAATATAATGAGAAACAAGAGCAGGGATGGGATATGAGGCCAGATGTGTTTGAATCCTAACTGTCACTTACTGTTACATAGCCCTGGGTAAGTCAATCATCTTCTGGAACTCAGTTTATCTGTCTACCAACTAGGAGTACTACCATCAATTCCATGGGATTATTTATAAAAGTAATTTATAAACTGTAATGCCTTAATTCCAACACATTGGGGCAGGCCTGGATAGAAGAGACATGAGGTTGTCAATAGAACTTTCTTAACCACAAAACGCCTTAGAGCAAATCCAGGCGTTCTTATAGTACAAACGAGGAAGAGTACTACTTCCATCAATTGGTGGGGTCAATGACAACCACATGGCCTGAAAGGAAAATCTAGAGGGTACTTAAAGATATCCCCTAAACTGATGATTGCTGATTATGACTTTAAAACCAAAATCTTGTTTAATACCATTTTAATTATGCAATATTCTTCAGAACCTTAAATATAATTTTTCGACTCAACTAATATGCACAAGTTAAAGCTTGAGAGCAAGTATCCCTCTTAACATTACCCATAAAACAATGAAACATGTTAATGCAAGCATCTCATATATAGAAGGTTCCAGCTAAATAAAGTTATTAATAAGTATTCTTAGCAATTTAGTACTAAATTTGGAAACAGTTAACTGCATAATATGGAATTTCTGTATAAAATATGGTTCAGAGATGCTTCAATGCATAATTTTATCTGTTAGAATTTATATTATGGCAGATAAAGAACTCTTAATAGGGCCCTCCCTGGTGGCACAGCAGGTTAAAGCACTGCACTGAGAAGCTAAAGCCACTTCCCCATGAGTTTGATTCCCACTTGCCCCGGAGGTGACCACATGGCGTGGCAGACCTCTCCTGGACCGCCTGCTGCTCCCCTCAGCAGTGTACTTTGTTGATCTGCCTGTTCTGCTCCCCGCTCTGTCTCTGGTGAAGCCTCTCACTGCCCCGAGCCTCTGGCCTGTACCCCAGTTCTGTATGCACAAATAAAATAAATCTTAAAAAAAAAAAAACTCTTAATAGATTGAATAGTTACAGTAACTTTTCTAAAGCTGCCTACATTTTGAATATGATTTTTTTCTACTTAGCTACCATTCAAAAAAAACACTGTGATTAAAGACTTGATTATTTTACTTCCAAATAGTAAAAAGCTTTGACTAATTTGTTACTCTAACTTTCACCAGCCTAAAAACGTACGCAAGTCTTCAGATTACTTATATGCTAACAGGAAATAATGTCTCAATAAGCGGTATTATGTATAATCAGTAAATATATGTAAGTATATAAATATGACCTTGGTTAGTTCAGCTGTTTGGACAAGCTTATTCTTACTCCCAGCATACATCATCTGTTGTTCAGGCTTACATCCTGGAAAAGAGATTAGAGTGGAAATGAGCCTTAGATTTTGAAGAAGTGATGATTTTGTAACTTACTTTTAAAAAATGATGCATTTAAATTGTAATAAAGAAAAAAAAGAACAACTAACCAACTATAAACCAGAGACATTCTATGGGGGAGGAGAGAAGAACAAGATCAAAACTGAGGTGGACTATGGTGATGGCACATGGGTGAAATGGTCGTGGGAAGTCCATGGGGATTACAACTGAGATGAAAAAATGTACACAATGAAGAATAATGTAATATATATATATAAAATAAATAAAATGATAACATTATGCTATCAATGTATAGTAACTGCAGTTTAAATGTATATAGACTATATTTTAAGTTTTATAACTGCATACTGCCAGCACAAAGAAATACAATAGCTGAACTATAAAAAATAAATAAAATTAGATCCCTGGAGATCTTGATTTTTAGATTCTTGAAAGCACTTAAAAAATTTGACACTATCTTGGGCCCTCCCTGGTGGCGCAGCGGGTTAAAGCACTGTACTGAGAAACTAAAGCCACTTCCGCATGAGTTCGATTCCCGCCTGTCCCGGAGGTGACCACATGGCGTGGCAGACCTCTCCTGACCCGCCCGCTGCTCCCCTCAGCAGTGTACTTCATCCATCTGCCTGTTCTGCTTCCCACTCTGTCTCTGGTGAAGCCTCTCACCGCCCCTGAGCCTCTGGCCTGTACCCCAGTTCTGTATGCACAAATAAATAAATCTTTAAAAAAAAAAAAAAATCAAAGTCAATGTAGCAACACCTAAAACATACAAGGTTTTGGGGTAGAGTAGGGTGTTGGAGTAGGGAGATCTGTCCTAAAGAGGTTACAGTCTGTTTACATATTAAGCTAAACATGTATTTTACATTGAGAGCAAATATCTCTCTTACCTTTACCTTTCAAAAACTCCATAAAACAATGAGACATATTAAAGCAAGTGTCTCATATAAAAGATGGCAAGCAATTGATACAAATAATAAAGCTTAGAGAAGAAATCAGTGAGTAGAGACTTTAGTGTGGGTTTGCATGGTGGAGATAGTGGTAATTCTGGTGATAATAGTCATTTTAATATCCAATGTAAGTAATTCTGGAATTATTCTCAAAGTCAATGGTATATGCTTTTTTCAAGCTAAACAATCTCTCATGACTATTACCGTGTTTTCATACTTGTAAGCAAAATTAAAATACACAAGAAAATGTACTTTTGATATTTTAAAATGTGATTATGTTTCAAGTTCCTTAAAATGAATATATGATTTGACCTAATGATTACATTTCTAGGATGTTCTCCTAAAAAATAAGCAAGTTCTCTGAGATGATGCTTGGTAGTAATTTCTTTCCACACATTCACATGCCTCAATTTAGAGTTAGTTAACATTTTTTACCTTTAAAAAAAGTATCAAATTTTTATAGCATAAAAGTGATTTAATCAAAACCAAATATTCACTTACCAACAGGACTGGAGAAAATAAAGCACAGAGGATAGGAAACTCTTCCATCATCATGTTGATACTTATAACTATATACAATGAAGGTTTTTCTCAAGTTAAAGAAATTAAAATGATTGTTCTACTTGAAACAACTATTTACTAATAACAATGCTGTGAAAAAATATATATAGCAGGGAGTTGGTAAGCAGTAAATTTCTATCAATTCACTTAGGCCACAGCTTTATTATTCTTTGCTTTCCACAAAAATATCATTGGTCCTGAGAAATATATAATTGTTAAAAAATAAATTTGTTAAAGTGTGTGTTTACATCACCCACACATCAGTTTTTCATTTATCTTAGTCTAATACCTGTACACATATTTTAAGAATACCTGTCTTTAAAAAAAAAAATCAAACAAAATGACCTTATAAATAAAACACTGACCACTAAAGAAAACATCTTTTTAAAGCACTAAGAAAAGGATATCGAGGTTGTCGTTCAGGTAGTTCATCTTTAAGTTCATCAGGTGAAATGCCCTGATACCATAAAGAGAAATAATTTTTAAGCATTTTCTTAATCATAAATCCTTGGAAATATACTGAGCATCTATTCTACATATAGGCATAAATTAATAACTATATACCACAACATAAAATTTTATTTTACTAAATTTTATGTAAATTCAGGTTATTAAACCCTCAATCCAATAAAGGCTCACTCAGTTTAGTTCCATTTAGTAGTCTATGCCCATGTTTCAATTTTCAGGAAAGAATGAATGAATATGCCAACCCCTCAGAGGAAACAACAGTGTCTGATACTTAGGGAAGAAAAGCTCCTTTCTTTTCACTCTAACTTTGTTACTTAATTTGACTAAGTATTTATGTTACAGAGTTTTGTGTTTCGTTACTAGTCAACCAACTCAGTCAAGCAACTTATAAAATCAACTCAGCTTTTACTGGGTACATAGTCCTACTTTCTACTACATGTGCACTGCATTTCATTAATGTTCTAAAGATGGTGATTAAGTTAGCAAGAAAATGTGCTACACCATAATTAGCACATGCTTTTCATACATAATGAGCACGTATTTAAAGTTTTAGAACTTACTTCAAAAGTACGTAAAATTAATACAGCATCTTTTGGGGAATCATGATTTTGAGCAAATAGTAGCTATAAAATTGCAATTAGCTGATCAAACAAACCTCAAGCTCTTCATCCAGTACCACCAGGCGTTTATCCTTATCAATCTTCACTGAAATAAAAATACAGTATGAGTAAAACTAATGTGACCTTAATCTATACAACCCACAGAGTCTCAGCCCTTATTTCTGGGTTCGAAATTAAAACATCAAGAAACACAGCATTATACTCATTCAAAATTTTGGTTATTGTCTAACAGGTAGCTCTGCTTTAAAGCAGTCAGCATTTAAAAGCTTTAGCCACAATTCATAGAGCTTAATTTGCTTATTCAGAATTTTAATTCAATAAGATACATCTATTGTGTATGTGAAAAACATTGTAACTCAAATGCAACCTTTCTATTATAAAAAGTCAGAGAATGACTGCGATTGAGACAGTTATTAGACTCATATATATAATATGGTTAGAACTACAACAGAAAGTAGAAAGTAGATGAGAGGTCAGGACAAAATAATTGCCAGATCACCAAATTTTAGTGTCAGGATTTCATGGTACAGTATGATTATTCTGGTAAAGCAGATTCTCCAGCAGTGATATCTATATTCAAACAGATAAAAAATAATCCAAAGCCAAACTGAAAAAATGCTGAAATACCCTATGCCTCTAAATCTTTTCTATTACTGTAAAAAGCTGGCCATTTTGGCTTTTCATTAATTTTATAATAGTTTTCCAATAGCTTTACTTTTTGTGATGATGCTGACATTTTCTTTTAAGAACGAAATGCAATGCCTACATTACAGTATTTATTAGTAATAGAACTAAAATTCATGGTAAGTTGTTAACAACTCATTAATTCACATGTACCAGATGCATCCTAACTAAGCACTCCATTTAGTTTTGCATTTTCAGTCCCTCATCTTCCTTCATCTTCTTAATTACTGCCTGCATATTAAATATTATCTAAGGCTGTAAGGTAAATCCTGGTAAAATCAGATGCAACTCACAATGGAAGAGATAATATGCAAGTTATTCTTTCCATTGTCAGAGGTGATAAGTACTTAAGAACACTCCCCATAAAACTAAAATTCAAGTCTAGTACTGAAATAAGTCCAATATCACTCTGAAGACAGTTAACAATGCTGAAGTTTACCATTTTAGGCTGGGGCATAAGTTTCTGCTTGAATATAAATGGCCATATACTTTTACTCCCCTGAGAAGTTAAAGCATAAATTGGATGGGACACTATGAATGACCAAGTGACCAAGAACATATTTCTCCAGAGCTGGGTAAGCAGCTAAGAGAAGACCTATGGAGGATACAAGACAAGCTACCTCTGTTCTGAGAAGTTAGCTGTTACTTACCTTTTCAATAGATCTAAAAGGGGAGGGAGCATTTAAAAGAGGAGACAAATACATTCTAAAGGTTCAGCTTATTCATTGTAGGTGTGGAATAAAACAAACTAACACCATGCAAATGAGGCAATCACTTTTTGCTTACTTATAATGGCAGCATTGTTTGTTTCTCTGCGAAAACGAAACTTTCTCAGCTTCTCCACTAAGTCCTCAGCAACGTCACAAACCACCAAAGACTCACTCTAGAAAAGAAAAAAATAACAAAATGCCATGACTTTGACATAGTACATATTATAAAAATGCCTTTAAAAAGGGATACCGACATCTACAAATGTCACTTACGTGAAAGCATAAAAAAGCGATGCAAGTGAACACTTAATGAGTTTTTAAACCAACCTTTGTACCGACATTAATCACACAATTTTATCAGAACTGGAGAGAAAGGGAAGAATTTTGGGAAAAGTAAAGGGTCACTGTCTGATTCTTTTGCACTTGCAGGAAAATAGGGAAATCACCTCATTGTACTTAGAATTAATAAGACCTTGGTGCATTTTTGGTCTCACAACTATGAAAAATATACAAATAAACAAAAGTATGAAAAATAAACCATAAGAGTAAAGATCAGCAACATTTTATACTTTAACTACTACAGGGATTCTTAAAAAGGAGTCACTGACAATTATGAAAGCAAAGCCAAAGGAAACAAGCACAAAAACTAAAAAAGCCTTTACAAATGATAAATATTAGACTCCTCCTTAGATATTTGGCAAGAAAACAATCGAAAGCAATCTTATGTTAGTAGTACAACTATAAGATTGATTGCAAGAAGTGGACAGATTTTTTTTAATGAATCACAGAACTTGCAACACACAAAAGTAGAAAATAGTAATTGTGACATCCTATGTATTTATCACTCAGCTGAGCTCCAACTATTTTCAACACAGCCAGTTTTATTTTATTCAATACCCTCAATCCTAGCCCCAGGGATTGCCAAACAACCAAGGCCAGAAATCATTTCAACCATAAGTACTTTGGTATATATCATTAGAAATAACAGTATGTGCCATTAAAAATATAAGAACAGGGCCTTCCCTGATGGTGCAGCGGGTTAAAGAGCAACACTGAAAGGAACTGTAGCCACTTCAGTGCCAGTTTGCCCTGGAGGTGACCCACATGGTACAGCAGACCTCTCCTGACTTGCCCACTGCTCCCCTCAGCAGTGTACTTTGTCAATCTGCCTGTTTCTGCTCCCCACTGTCTCTGGTGAATCCTCTCACCACCCCTACACCTCTAGCCTATACCCCAGTTCTGTATGAATAATCTTTAAATATATATATATATGTGAATAGTAACATCACTGCACCTAAAAAAATAACTGAATAGTTCCAGTCTCACACATTCAGATAAGAGTTTAAATTACCCTTACTATTTCAAATTTTTATTAACAAGGTCCACGTATAGTTTTTTCCCCCTTCTTCAAGAAACTCTGGACAGTTAGGAGACCAATACTGAACATATGTGTCCAGAAGGAATAAAGCTTCTGATTTTAAGTTAAAGTAAAAAGTTCATAATGAATGTGTAATTTTTTTTGACCCTGTGCTGGTGAGTACATGTTAAGGTAGGAAATAACTATAATTTTAAAATTGAGAATACTGGTAACATATAAGGTGATAAATGATTATACAATTAGAAAGCAAACCCCACCAACAGGTCCTATCTAATAACTAAGGCTCTTGCAGGAATCATATACACCCATTCTTTTAGTTCTCTTTAGATAAAGAGATACTATAATCATATGGTGCTTCCTGAAGTCAGTTTCAACAATAAGTCTTCTCCCCCATCTTTCAAGTAAGATACAGAAATCAGGAAACAAGAATTTCTATTATCTATTCAACCAAGGTATATATAGCCCATTAGTGAAAGTCTTAAATATTTTAGATTTTTGGCTAAGCAAAGACCAATTTATTATGAATCTTATCTTCCAATTCTGATACTAGACCTGCTTGTGTAATCCTGAGACCCTAAAGATCAGAAACTCAGTGAAAAATATACTGTGATTTAATTGTACTGCTTTCCACACTTTCTAATACCATAAGACCAAAAATTTCTTCCTACAAGAGAAAAGGACAATTCTAACAACTGATAATTAACATAAACATTTAAGAGTATATGCCTTGAAAACAACTCTACATAGTAAAATGATAATGCACAAAGAAAGTTAAGTGGCAATTTGAGTTCAAGTGTTCATTTATTGGTTTATCATACAGTGAACATTTAATGAATGCCACCACTGTGCTAAGTGTTAGGGATACAACATATAAAATAAACAAATAGCATGGCTTGTCTTCAGGCACTTTCACTATAGTAGAGAACAGACTTATGTTAAATG
Organism: Condylura cristata; assembly: GCF_000260355.1. Lineage (NCBI taxonomy): Eukaryota > Metazoa > Chordata > Mammalia > Eulipotyphla > Talpidae > Condylura > Condylura cristata. The sequence continues at coordinate 35,469,361 of NW_004567114.1, read as the reverse complement.
AATCAGGCAAAATATATTTAGAGCTTTGATAGAGCTAGGAAGGAAAGACACAAGATACCACTGGTCTGATGACTAGTGAGTGACAGCAGTCACAGGAGCTCTTCCTGATAAAAGGCATGTGAAGGCCCAAAACTGCCTGTACAAAGATCCTCCAATTAAGTAAGCATGGAAAATCCATGCTCAAGCACAAAGAATGAGCAAGAACATGGATTATAATATAAGAGGAGGTTGGTAGGCTCCAGAGTACAAAGGGCACAATAGGTTATTTAAGTATTTTGGTCTCTCTCCTAGCAAACAAAGCAAAGACACAAAAGTGTTTCAAGTAGGGTGCTGATAAGAAATGTGATCAAATTTGACTATAGGGAATAATTAAAGAGGTAGGATAAAAGAAGCAAGCAAGACTAGTTAACTGGCAAGACTAGTAATTCAGGTGGGAGACGAAGTGGCTTAGACAGAGGATAAAAAGAGGTAGGTGAATACTGCTAATAATAATTAACATGTATTAACTACAGAAGAGAACACTGTGCTATGACCTTTATATGGAACCTCCTTTATACTCAAAAGAACCCCATGAGATGGGTTGTTAGTCTCCATTTTACAAGAAACTAAAAGTACCTTTTCCAAAATTACAAAACTAATGGAACCAGGATTGAACCCAGGCAGCCAGACTCCTAAGTCCAAAGGAGCTGGTGGGTGACACACTGGAACTGAAAGGAGAAGAGGTGGCTTATGAAGTAGAGACTCCTACTTCTCACTTCTGCAAGACTGATGTGCTACTTTACACTAAATTACGAAACAGAGAGACCAGTTTGAAGAAGAACATGAGTTCAATTATGGACAAAATGAGGTGGCTCTTAAGTCACCCAAGTGGTGAAAGCTTCCCAGGGATGTTAATTATATAGCGGAATATATAGATCTGGGCTGGATCTTAAAAACAAGACCTGCAATACAAGGTCACTAGTCACCTGCACATAGGTAGGTGGTAACTGAAGCCACAAGTACATGTAAGAAAAGATGGTGATAGAATACAAAATGAAAAACAAAAACGAGCAAACAAAAAAGGATTAGTGAAGCCTAGGTCTCCTCAGTGAGATGTCCAGGGAAGAACAGTGTGCAGGACAGGACACAGATGGACCAATAGGGCAAGTAGGAGGAAAACCAGGAGTTCTGTACCCCAGAATTCAAGGAGGAAGCATGAGCCAAGAATGCTTCAAAAAGAAGTGTCAATACTCAGAAAGCAGCTGAAAGGTCAGGAAAGATGAGAAAGAGAGCGCTTAGATTTGGCGACCGTGACCATAACAAGATCTTTAGATGGAGGTGGGCAAAGAAATAGGTGGCCAATCTGAGATAGGACATGGGAGGGTAAAATCGGGGGGGGGGGAATGTGGGGGAGGGGGAGAGTAAGGAGGGTATTTTTTTGTAATTAAAGAAATGGGAATATTTTAAAAGCTATGCGGAAGATCCAGAACATCCTGCTTGGGCACCTAATGTAATATTCCACTTTATTTTGAGCGCAGAGTCCGTCCCATAGGAGAACCGAAGCCACAGCCCCCACTCCAGGCAAAACTAAAGCTTCTGACTCATATTTCAAGTTGCCAAAGCCTTGGGTCAAAAGGGGCTGTTTCCAACAGACTCCACACAAAGCAAGCAAAGATCAAAGACATCCTTCGAGGCAAACAGGAGGAGACAGAGGCAAACAGGAGGAGACAGAGGCTAAAGAACGCCAAAAGAATGGAGTCGGGAGTGGACCCTCCCTAGCCGTGTCCAGCTCCAGCTGCTCGGCGCCTGCCCACCCTTTAGGCCTGGCCCTGGCAGGGAACCTCCCGTTTGGAGAAGCCTTCTGCTGGGCCCAACTACTGGCCCCTCCGACTATTGGTATCAAGAGCTGGAACCCTCCATCACAGTCCCAGAGCCCGCCGGGCGGGTCGACGCTGGACTGCAGGAGGATGCTGCCCTTAGGCAGGGCGGCGGCGACGGCCCGGAAGGCCAAGTCTCCGGCACTCTGGCCCCGCCGGCTGCCCGCGGGAGCGGCGCCGAGCCACGCCGGGCACCGCCAGCCGACAAGGGCTTGGGAAATCAGGAAAGCCCAGCAGGCTGGCTCAGCCCTCCGGCCCCCGCCCTCCCCCGCGGTAACTCACCATTTTCCTTCCGGCCGTCAGCAGCCTCTCGCCTCCCCCTCTGGTCCCTTTAAGAATGGCGCGACCGCCGCCTCCCTTCCGGTCCCAGCGCTGGCAGAGCCACTCCCCCAGACGAACGCGGCGGGCCAACACGTGACGCAGACGGCAAGAGGCGCGGCTCAAAATTAACCTGAACGCCAGCGTCTACGCCTATGGCAAAATGCACTGAGAGCTCAAGGCAGTGCTTAGGTCCTTTTAATTTATCTAAAACTCTGAGAGTAATTTCATAATAATATGATTAAATCGATATGTATTGTCATCTGCCAACCTTGTAAATTTGACCTCCCTCAACGCTTAACACACTTCACTCTATTCCTTTCAACCTCTCCCAGGAATCCCTCCTCCATTTACCACCACCTTTCAGAACTTGGCTAATATAATTTATTTTATAGTATTTATTAATTGAAGTATGGTTGAATAATGATTGATGTTTAGATGATTGCTATGGCGATTACCTAATCATTCACTAAAAATAAATTTCTGTGAGAGGAATAGATTCATTGGTGTAAGTTAGCAATTGATGCTGTGAGAAAAGTTGTTTGGAAGAAGCAAAACTTGAACTCAAGAATTTAAAGGAAGAAACTCCCTGAGCAACGTCTATAATTATAATGAATAGAGCAACCCTGTGACCCATCACTAACAAAGGAAATTTATTTTAATACATTTCATCTTAGCCAAAAGGCCGAGAAGCAATAAAAGGAAACTTATTTTATATATATATAATTGTGTATGTATATATATACATATATAATAAAAGGAAACTTATTATATATATGTATGTATGTATGTATATTCCTACACATGGAATTCCTATACATAGATTATAATTTCAGATTAACTGTGACAACATTGCCCTCATAACAAAAGCCTACAAACAAATGGAAAATTATATGTAGCCTTCAAAAAAGCATAAGTAATATTCTGTGTGCTGAATTGGAACAACTGCCAAAACCTATGGCAAGATAATAAAGCAACTTGCAGGACAACTATAGATTTAATATACATCCTTAAAAATATATAAAAAGAGGCCCCTCCCTGTAGGTGCAGTGGACTAAACCACAGCACTGCAAGCTGTCTGATACCTCTTTAGTGCAAGTTCCCTGGCCTGGAAGGTGACCCACGTGGTGTGGCAGAACTCTCCTGTCCCGCCTGTTGCTACCCTCAGCAGTATACTTCATCGACCTGCCTATTCTACTCCCCACTCTGTCTCTGGTGAATCTTCTCACCACCCCTGCACCTCTGGCCTGCACCCCAGTTCTATAGGCATAAATAAATAAAATCTTAAAAATTACATATTTAGAGAGATAAAGAGACAAAAAGAACTGGTATTATCAAAGACGCTATCCAGATAGCCAATAGGAAAATATTCATCATCACTTTTAATACAGGAGACACAGGCCCAAATCACAATGAGTTATCATCTGACACTAATGAGAACTGCATACATAATAAAGACTCCCACAAATGAGTGCTGGCAAGGATGTGGAGAAAGAAGAACCATAATTTACATTGTTGGCGGCCATATCAACTGGTACAGCCATTTTGCAAAGTGATCTGGGTTTACCTTTAAAAACTAAACATGGAAATACTGTCTGCCCTATCAATGGTCAGACTATCAACCCCACTTTGGGCTTCTATCTGAAGAACATGAAACCAGAATAGTGAAGACTTAGCAAATTAAAGTACACTCTGCACCTTGTTTGTGGTCATGACCTTGACATGTCTGTTAAAGCTTACAGAACTATAAATTGGGTTGCTGGATTTTACTGTATATAAATTAAAAGTTAGGATTTAAAAAGCTATGAAAAAGAAAGAACTAACTGTGGAAGGTGAAGACACGAGCTAGGACACCAATCAGGAAGCTATTGTAGCCATCCAGGGAAGATAGGAGCTGGAGAAGAGGAAACAGTGATTTGTGAAAAATGCCCAGAAACAATAGAATGTTCTAAACCAGGATTTCTCAATCTCAGCAATATTGACATTTGGAATCTGATAATTCCTATTTGTGGGTGTCTGTGCATGCATTATAGGGTGTTTAGCAACATCCCTGGCCTCTACCCATTAAAGGGTGACCACTAAAATAGGGCCAGACTTTGTCCTATGTTGTCATTGGGGGAGGGTGGAGTAAGAGGGTGGGGGGTCACGCAAGTTGAGAATGAGAACTATTCTGGATAAATAGGCTTTGGGCCACAGACCAAGTACCGCATATTTTGTCAGTGTCTGCTCGGTGAAGCAGCTTTCAGATAACCTCCTGTCCCTTAGCATGTATAGGTAACAGAAGCCCAACATCTCAGACCAGGAGAGTTTTTACTACAGGGACTTGGAACTTAAATGAGCTACAAAGGATTAGGCTTTTTTTTTTTTTAAGATTTATTTATTTGTGCATACAGAGCTGGGGTACAGGCCAGAGGCTCAGGGGCAGTGAGAGGCTTCACCAGAGACAGAGTGGGGAGCAGAACAGGCAGATGGACGAAGAACACTGCTGAGGGGAGCAGCAGGTAGGTCAGAAGAGGTCTGCTGCACCATGTGGGTCACCTCCACCATGTGGGTCACCTCCGGGGCAGGCAGGAATCGAACTCATGCGGAAGTGGCTTTAGCTTCTCAGTGCAGTGCCTTAACCGGCTGTGCCACCAGGGAGGGCCCAGGATTAGGCTTTTAAGTCTACCAAGTTATTGTAAGATTTTTCACAATTTAGGTCATCTGCGGCATCATATTCAAGTTGTACATTCATTCAATTCTAATGTGTAGTGATTATCTCAAAGATGGATACTCAAAGTTATGACACTTATTATATTCCTATTGTTGTCTCCAGTATAGAGATAAATTTGCCCTTACAGGAAATAATGTAGGATAAAGAAATTTCATATAAAGTTGATGAAAGGACTGGCAGCTTCAAGAAAAATATATAATGGTAATAATAAGCTTTGAAAGCATGTGAATTTTAAAAAAAATTTCTCTTTTGAAACCCTCTCCTTGTTTGACTTGAAATATCTGTCAATGTCAAAGGATAAATAGAAATATGATGTCAAGAAAGAAAGCAGGTTTGTCAACTAAACTAGGATTTCTGAATCCCAAGAAACTGTAAACTTGAAAGCGCTAGGCATTACTAAAAAGAAAGTTGTTTTTTGTTTTTTTATAAAATTGTAAGTTGTCAATAGCATTTAAAAATCCAGACCTTGGCAAAGTTAAAAGTGGCATTTAATATGTGCCATATGGTAGAGACAAGTAAGGCTATGACATAAGGCAAGTACCTGCTGAGTGGGAAGGAGGGAGCCTTTCCCTTCTGACTTGTGGCGTGTAGGAAGAAGGGGCGGGAGTAAGTGCAGCAGACAGTCAAACTCAACCTGTTCATGTCTCTGAATTGAGGCAAAAAGGGGTTTGGTAAAGCACCCAAATAGGCGCGGCATTGGAGAACCTGAAAAGATTTGGAAAGGATGTTGTTTTCCTTCTGAGCAAGAGGGAAAGGCCTTGCCTTTGGCTAGAATCTGATGGCTGGAACTGTGTTGGCATCTTATCAATAAAGCTACAAGGTGAGCAAAACAGATGTCTGGTTCCCTTGCACTGTGGAACACTGTATCAGTCCTGTATTACCTTCTTCTGGACTTTCACCCGAAAGAGAAACAAGCTTCTATCTAAAACATTTATTAGATAAATGTTTATAAACATTTATTCATAAGATGAATCATTTCTAAGTAATCATCCTCCTTATTGCCAGTCCTCATTTCTCTCCTAATATGTATTGAGTTACCAATATTTCTCGCCTGGACTTTTGAAAGAGTATATTAATTGATATCTCCCTATTGACTTATATCCATCCCAGCGTCTTTCCAATGAGCCCTAGAATAGTCCAAATGATTCATTCAAAATGTAAATAGCTGTCACGCACTATATTAGTTTGCCCAGGTTGTGCTAAAGGAGTATCACAGACTGAATGTTAAAACAAAAGAGATTTATATTGTTACAGTTCTAGAGGCTGGAAATCCAAGGTACCAGCAGACTTCCTTGTGGGCCTCTCTCCATGGGTTGCTAATGGACACTTCAGGGTGTCCTCCCATTATCTTTTCTCTGTACCCATGCACAGAGAGCTGTCTCTGGTCTTCTTTTTCTAAAAAGGATACCAGTTCTGTTGGATTAGGGTTCTACCTTTAAGAACTCATTTAAGGGCCCTCCCTGGTGGCACAATGGGTCAAAGCACAGTACTACTAAGAAGCTTCAGCACTAGTCTGAACTAGCCAGGGGAGTTACACACATGGCAGATTTCTCCTGTCTAGCCTGCTGCTCCCCTTAGTAGTGTACTTCGTCAATCTGCCTGTTTTGGTCCCCACTCTGTCTCTAGTGAATTCTCTCACGGCTCTGCACCTCTAGCCTCAGTTCTGTATGCATAAATAAATAAATCTTTAAACAAAAAAGAACCATTTAACCACGATTACCTCTTTAAAAGCCCTATTTCCAAATAGTCACATTGTGGGTTAGATCTTCAACATATGAGTTCCAGATTGGTGAGGGGGAACACATTTTGGTACATAATACTCCTCTTCAATCAAAACAGTGACTTCTCTTAGGGGAAAATCATTGAGTAGTTAAAAATAGCAAGGTTCCGTGCTCTTCCTGGTAGCACAAAGAATTAAAGCACCACATTATGAAGCTCTCTGAAGCCACTGCAGCAGGAGTTCCATGCCCAACCTGGGAGGTGACCCACATGGCATGTGGCAGTCCTCGTCTGACCTGCCCGCTGTTCCCCTCAGCAGTGTACTTTGTCAATCTGCCTGTTCTGTCCCCACTTTGTCTCTGGTAAATCCTCTCACTTGCCACACCTCTGGCCTGTACCTCAATTCCGTAACCATAAATAAATAAATCTTTAATAAAAAAATGGCAAGATTCTGGTGTGGTCTGGACCCTAGTTGTTTCCCCATTTTTTTTTTATTAAAAAGTTTATTTTTACTTCATGTTTCCCCATTTTTATCTCATATTTTCATTCTCCACAATTTTGCCATCTGAACCTTTCATTTTCTTAGGTATGCTATAATTTAGCCTGAGTTCTCAGCCTTTGCACATGTTGTGGCTGCTGTACTAAATGTCCTTCCTCTCTTCCTGTCTCTTTTCCTGGTAAATCTATCTGCTTTCAACTCAATCATTTGTTCTTAAGGACAGCCTTCCCTGGTCTATGTTGTTTCTCCACTCTTGCATTATATGTTCTCATAGCTTCATGTACCTCTTTTTAATGATACTTATTATAATTTTGCTTTCATATATTTTTTAAAATCTTTGGCTAATGTTGGTCTTTCCTATTAGATAATAAACTTCAGAGAACATAGATATGTCACGTTTTATTGTGGTTTTTTTTTTTAAGATTTATTTATTTTGCATACAGAACGGGGTACGGGCGGTGAGAGGCTTCACCAGAGACAGAATGGGGAACAGAACAGGCAGATAGACAAGTACACAGCTGAGGGGAACAGCGAGCAAGTCCTGAGAGGTCTGCCATGCCATGTGGGTCGCCTCCCTGGCCTAGAATCAAATTCTGTGCTGTAGTGGCTGCAGATAGCTTCATAGTGCTTTAAGCCTTTGCATCACCAGGGAGGGCTCCTCCCAATACTAATTTTAGTGGTGACATGGTGGTCTTGAACCGCGTCATAGCTAGCCATCCTTTGTTTGTTTTCCCCAAATTTGTAGCAGAGTATGTTGCTGCTCAGAATAAGACTACATTTTCCTGTCTCTTGGAACTAAACGTAAACAAATGACATGCCGATGAAAATGTGAGCGACTCCAGATAGTTTCCCTTGATAGAGAATGATAGACTGCTGAGAATGAGGAAAAGGGGCTGAAGAGCTTTCGTTACTTTCTTGTGGGTAGAAGCTTCAGTTTTTAATTAAATTAACCCATTAAAGGAAATAAGTTCCATTTTTAGAATTATCAAAATGAATACCTAAACATTAAAACATCCAGTCTTAATTTGAAGGGTGTAGTGGGAGAAGAATAAGAAGAGGCAATGGGAAGAGAATTCACCTTTCTTGAGGATATCCCATTCGCAATGCTAATTTTCCTCTATCCTTATATTCCAGTTGGAAAAGCTAAGAAGCATCGTATAGTCTGCCGTGGGACTCCTTCTGGTGTTCTGCACAGTGCCCTTTGAAAGTCTTCCCAGATAAAACAAGGGCAGATGTGGGTTATTTCACATTGAGTACTCAAGATGCCAGTTTCCTTCTCTCTTCCTCCTTTTCTCCCCAAATTGCCTCGGATCTAACATGCAGTTTCGGGATTTAGAATCTGTGACGTGAATTTCGGAGTGTACCTCCGCTTTGGGGCATCCGGTAACCTTGCTCAAGCGCTGAACGTAGTTGGCCCTTATTTCGATTTAGAATTTGCCGCAGAAAAGCCAGAACTGCTAAGACAGTCTTGAGGCGGAGAAGCTTACAGCACCCAATCCCGCGAGGTGGGGGCGGTGCCAGAGGGAGCCCCGCCCCTCAACGATGTCAATCTCTCGGGTCAGTATTGGGAGGGGCGGGCGAACCCTGCAGGTAGGTGGTGATTGGTCCGCCAGCTCCCTCAGCCAATGAGGCTGCCCCGACGTCTAACCTACGAGAACCTCTAGCAAGTGCGAGCCTACAAAGTTTGTCTGCTGCGGGGCACCGTAGTAGTTTTACCCCGGCCGGGCGGGCAGGGCTGGGCTGGCTTGGGTTAGGTTGAGCTGGGCTGCTGGAGCCCAGCTCTGCCTAGGGACCCTGATGGCCGCGGTGTTTCTAGTAACGCTCTATGAGTATTCGCCGCTTTTCTACATCGCAGTGGTCTTTACCTGCTTCGTCGTGACCACTGGCCTGGTATTGGGATGGTAAGTGCCCCAGGGCCAGAGACCAGGAACCAAGGGGCAGACAGCTGGGGAGTGGGGTCGCGCTAAGTAGCAGGGGACATAGGAGCTGGGGGACTGCGAGACTGGGATACCTGGAGGTGCCGCGGAGTCGGTGCCCCGGGCCACGGCCGGCTCCGGGAGGAAAACAAGGTGTCCACCGCACACTGTTTCGCAGTCCTGTCCTCGTCGTAGAGGACATCTGCTGATGGTGCCGGGTTAAAAGCTGTTTCTCCCAGCTTTGTTTCTAGGTACTGAGGCAGTCAGAAGATCCTGTTCTTGGTGTTGGGATACAAGGCCTGTCCAACAGGCTTCTGTCCCTCTTTGAGGTCCACTGTGTGCCCGGAGTGAATCGTCACTGCGGGCAGTGCTCAGAAGTAGACAGTAAACAAGGTTAATTGTTCTTCTCATCTAAACAGCCTCATAAAGCTTATTTTATAAATGAACACTGTTATCGTTTGAGGATTTAATGGCTTTTGCACACATTCCACACCTTTTGAAGTAATATTTAGTTGGAAGAACTGTAAAGTCCTAATTTTAGAGCTGAAAGATAAGTAGCACTGAAGGCGGAAGTTTACCTGTTGGAGACAAGGAGAATGGAGTGTTAGATAATCCCTGAGCAGTTCTTCTGCCCTGAGATTCTAAAATTTCTCTCTTGAGGATATGCAGTTGTATCATGTTTAGAGAAGTCTTTTAAATATAACTAGATGAAACCTTCTTACCATCCTATTGGATGGGGAGAGAGACATGTGCTGGATTTGAGACTATTTTGAAAACTAAGTCCAGTTAAATGGATCTAGTAGAGAAAAGAAGGCCTTTTAGGTAACATAACATTAGCAGAGGTGCAGAGGAGAAGTGTAGGTGAGTTGAGCAGGCTGTGCAAAGGGAGGTTAAAAATACCCTTTGAAGGTTCATATATGTCATTACTGTAAAGAAAGGACACAAGCCCTTGTTAGTTTTTGAAAATGTATGGCATTTTTGGGAACTAAATAGTTGTAACCTTTCTCACTGTTCCCCACCTGGTGAGCAGTAAGACATAAAGCACCTTGTTGTGGTGGAGGAAGATTAAGAACAGTCTTAGAATTAGTTGTTCTTGGCCCATCAGAATTTATCGATCTTGTTCTTTTCAAGGAACTTTGTAATTGGAATTAGGAAAATGTTGTCCAAGTAACTAAAGTAATGTAACACAAGATTTTTTTTTAAATAACTAATATATGAGTTCCCCTAATAAAATGAATTTTCCTCCTTTAAGGAAAATAGGTAACTATTTGATAATGGATTATATCCTTACATTTTTATTTTAAAAAGCCAGTCGACTAGTTAGATATCTTAGACATCTATCTTTAGTAATGGGAAGAGAAAAATGAGTGAAAGCCCAGTTAATAATTTGTGTGGCATCTTTGGGTGAAGGGTAGTCAGGAAATTTATTTGTAGTGATTAAGAGACAGACTTTGGAGTCAGGCAGAATTCAAGTCTTGGCACTACCACATTTCAGAATTAGTGTGAAAACTTGATGATAGCCTGATCGCTCTACTTAGGTATGACTTTTACAAAGACGGAATCCTAGGTAACTGTAGAACTTCTAGGAGTGTGGGCTAAGCATGGCTAAAATACCAAGACTGTGTAAGTGCCAGTTACTTCCATTTTGATTTGGACCTAATCAGTCACCTTAAGTCTAACCCATCCATTCTTCTGATAGAACCCCAAATTCAGAGTAAACTCATTAATCTTGATAAAGATCACTTGTGATCTTTTTTTAACTCCTAAAACATCTGTCCTCTCTGTCATGGTTTTTACCACAGCACTACTATGAGTTTCTTTCCACTGCTCTCCTTGTCCACCTGTCCTGTGTGGCTAGGGAGAGTCAAGAGTGCTTGATTATTGAAATCCCAATAGCAATAACAGAATCATGGAACTGTTAGCATGAATTTTTATCTAAGTATGTGGTGATTTCCGTGAGCTCTAGTAAATCACATGTAACAAGTCGTTGCTATTTGCCAAGCACTGTGAAAAAGGGAGACCAAAGTGCTATCTGTATCTTTTAACAGTTCCAGATAATCCAGCACCCTGACTTAGCAGCCTTAGAGGCTTGCCACCTGGAGGGGGGAATTGGCTACTGGAGAAGGATGAAAGGACTTACTGTTTCCTGTTTTGTTCTTTTGCTTGTCTGGCTCGTCACAACAATAGTGCATCACTTTGGCAGTTGGTTCCCATTTTTTTTCAAGTTATAGTTTGCTACCCTCTGAGAACCAACCTCATTTGTTCCTCTCTTCATCTTTGAGTCCAAACTCTAGGGGCAACTCTAGATTTTTAACCTGTATTATTTCTCTGTCCTTTTTCTGTTCTGCAAGTGATAGGTGCTGCCTACTCTTACTGCTTCTTTGATACTCAGTATCTGCTTCTTGCATTTTCAGTTTTTTAACATCTGGTTAGTTATTTCTTTATATTTAAATTCTCTGTTAAAGTAACTGGTGGGGCGTTAGTCTCTTGACTGGACTAATGTGGGCGTTGATTAAAAAAAAAAAATTATTATTACCAAGAGTAGGATGGTGGAGTTGAAGTTTCAAAAAGTCCTTGACAATGAAAAATAAGATTCTGGTAATCCATAGCATGTATTGGCATCATAATTAACCAGATACTGCCTTTAATTGTGATAATATGGTATCTGAATTAAGTACGTTGGGGCACCAGTGGCTGAAGTACTTGACAACTCTGACAGTAATGATAATGGGAAAGACTGAGGGAGAAGTGGGAGGGTTGCTTCTGAGTTCACTGGAGAACTTACAGGAAGAAAATGGCAAGTCAGGTCTTAAAAGTGTCCATATCAAGTCAAGAGAAAGCGTTCCTATGGTTCTGAAGCACTTTATTTCTTATAGCTATAAAACTGGAAATTGAACACAGTTTAACTTACTGGTAATATAAACCATACTCTTGTCAGTGTCTCATTTCGAGGACTGGTTGGGAAGAAGCCCTGAGTCTTAAAATGGGACTATTTAAGTAGACTCAAACAAAACTTTAGAATCTTGAAATCCCAGTTGCTCCCTTGTTGATGGAATCAGCCTGCTTTGTGTGCCTAGGAAACTAGCCTTCCCTTGTTGAAGATCCTGTAATAACCTCATCATGGGTAGTTGTTTTGCAAAGGGCATCTAAACTCAAGATTTACCTCTGTTGCCCATATTCTCATTTTGTCCTGAGACCCAAAAGAATTGCAACATTTTCTATTTTCTCTCAGTGGGAACTTTGGGAATAATATGTGAGAATAGGTGGCAAGTATGTTCCATTGCAGAAGATAAAATGCAACACTAGGTCAGATCAAATTTGTTGATTGGGCATAGTCTCCAGAAATTCTGATACCAATGCGTTAATTCATTCTTGATTGATTGGAACTAGGACTCAGAAATGGCCTACATTTAATAAGGCTAAGATGCCAAAATGCTTGTGGCATAGTGAGGAAAGAGACTGAAGATTTGGGGAGACAGAAATATTAGACTGGATTTATTATGTGCAGCGTGTACACCCCACTCCCTGCGGCATCTTTTAAGAGGACATGAAAGACACATCTTTTACTGAGAAATGTGTTATTTAGAAGAGCCTGTGATCCTTGAATATCTCTGGCTGTTTATGATGGTGGTTTATCATTAGCGTTCTTGACTTGAGTCCAGTGGTGCCACATAACCAGAAGAATTAAGGTGGATGTTGGGTCATAAGGACAGTGGGTAGCAAAGCAAGAATGTGTTAGCCTGCAGGGCTCTTGGACATTGGCTAATGGGTTAGTAGACCAGTTGGCTAAATGTTACATGAACTCCATGGAAGGAAAAATTCTAGGTCTCAAGCCTGATTTGCGTCACAATAATGGAGAGTTCTATCCTTTCACCTAGTTTCCAGAATGAAACCACTCCTTAGGTCTGTAATTTTTTTTTTTAAAGATTCATTTATTTATGCATATATAACTGGGATACAGGCCAGAGGTGCAGGGATGGTGAGAGGATTCACCAGACTCAGAGTGGGTGGCAAAACAGGCAGATCAACAAAGTACACTGCTGAGGGGAACAGCTGGGGAGAGAAGAGAGGTCTGCTGCACCATATGGATCACCTCCAGGGTGGGGATCAAATTCACACTGAGGTGGCTGTGGCCAACTTGCAGTGCTGCTTACTAACCTGCTGTGCCACCAGTGAGGGCCAGGTCTGTAATCTTTGATTGGAGGGGCATCAGGTTCCCTTGTAGAAGGACTCTATCCTGTAGCATTACTACATGGACATACTAAATCACCATCCTGATCTTCATCTTTGAACTACACTCTGCTAGATGTTCAGCTTTGTGATTCAGGGGCTGACACTTTGTAGACCCTAGTTCTCTTGTGTTAGTTTGCTTCCTTTTAGGTACTCAGTAGAGTGCTAGAAAGAAACCGAAAGACTGAAGGAGGAAAAGGAATTGCCTGTTAATGGTTTGCTTCCTTTTGCAGTTCTGCATTCCTACAGCACTGGCAGGCCCTGTCAGGGACAGTTGGCCTGAGCAACAGCAGTTGATTTTTAGTTTATAATTTTCCCTCAAACTGTCTTATCATACTCCTTCCACAAAGGTCTGAGTCCCAGCTCTAGGGGAGCCCTTCTCCAACTGCAATAACCTTTTATTTCCCTTGTCTTCGTAATGATAACTACTGCCTGCTGGGATGTCCTAGTGTTCCCCTCTGGCCTTTTCAATCCTCCTATCATGGTTTTGAATTTTTTATATTAAACTCTTTCTGTTTAAATAACTCATGTGATTTCTGTCTCCTGCTGCCCCTGCCCGACACAGTGACCTTGACTATTTCTCATTGTACTTGATGAATGTACAATGAGTAGGCTGTGTCTGTGATGTGGCACAGACCACTTCTAAGGAAAAGAATATTACTTTAGTTTGTACTTTCTCTGGGTGCAGAATCTATGTATGACACGTGGGTGGCAAGAATTTACTGGGAACAATCCAGAAGAAAAAAGAGCTGTTAGAAATGGCATCTCAGACCTTAGTTGGACCTTAAGATCACTGATCCTCTTTTTACAATGAAGGCACAGAATTCTAAAAGATTGACTCACTTTCTCAAAGGCAAAAAAACACAGCAGTTCACTCAGACATAACCCTCCTCCTCTATCAACCATTTCCCCATGAATGGATTTTTTATGTCCTGGCTTCAATTCAGTATTTGCCTAGCCAAGTGAGAACAGAACCAGGGGAGACTGTACGGGAGTCTTAACACTTAACAACTGTGTGTTTTCTGATAGGGGATAAAAGCTGTCTGCCTCTGAGGTCAAAATTTTAGCCTCAAAGTAACCTTTATTCATGAGAAACTGCATGAGGCACTAGACACAAGGGAAGGAGGTCAAGCGTATTTATCAGCTACTGTTAAGCTTCAGAAGTGTGTGCAGAGCAAGACACTATGGGCATATGAAAAACTGTTGTTAGACTTAGCTGTCTGCAAGTGACTGCTGTTCTGAAGTTTAAGCAGTATGAATTTAGAAATGGAAAACATTTTAGAAATGGAAAAGGCGGGGGTCTGTGTAAGAGAAAGTATTTTAAGAAACATTTGTTTCATTGACATTTCATGCTAACAGTTTCCAAAATGACTAAATGGACAAAGATGGGACTTGATTAAAATGAAAATTGATCAATTTTCAATTTTATTCTTCCTGCTACTCTCATTTCAGTGTGCTCAAATACCTAAGACATCAATGTTTGTATTCAAGTTTTTGATCAAAAAGGTGGATAATGGCTACATGTAAGGATGGAGGCCAGAAATATATTACTGGGTCTGCTTACCAGTATTTTACAGCCACTTGTCAACCTAGTGAGGATTGCTCTCCAGCCAGTCTCCAAATCATTTCTGCATATTATATATTCTGCTCTTGAGGAGGATATTAAAGATAGAAATATCGGTCTAAAAAACATCAAATAAGTTAAAACTGTGAGGGTTGTGGATTTTTGTGCAAAAATGAGCAAGTCCATGCTGGGTCACTGTGAAAAGGTGTCCAGTTATACTAGGCTGAAAGCTCAAGGTGAGTCATCAATTCATCAGCTGCCAAAAAGTACAACTTAATGACCTTAGATTACATTACACATACGACCAGGAGCATGGC
Source organism: Condylura cristata (assembly GCF_000260355.1). Classification (NCBI taxonomy): domain Eukaryota; kingdom Metazoa; phylum Chordata; class Mammalia; order Eulipotyphla; family Talpidae; genus Condylura; species Condylura cristata. The sequence continues at coordinate 35,454,229 of NW_004567114.1, read as the reverse complement.
CAGCCTATGGTGTCACAGTATCACAGTGAATACTCCCCAACTCCCTTTTCCTCTGCAAATCATGAGGATGGCAGGGAACTAGGACTGGCCACGCCCACACTGGACCCAGAGCCTTGACTAAGTAAGCACTAACTGCTTTAGCCATGCTTGGCTAACTCCATCAAGAGAACAATACAAAGAGATGGTAATTAAGACTGTGGCAGTGTTAGGGCATAATTTAGGAAAGGTAGTGGTGAAAAGCCAGAGCAAAAGGAAAAAGTAGTTAGTAACTTTGTGTTAAAATTAAGAATTATTTCATTGAAAGATACAAGTCTTGAGTATGAAAAAAACAAACTGTAGAAAGACTGAAGATACATTCAAACAAAAGGCTTATGTTAATGTCTATCAAGAAGTAAAAAAATAAATACAGATTAGTAGAAAAGCACTTGAAAGGGTTTTCATAAAAGAATCTAGTCAAGTAGCAACAGATGCAAGAAAAAGTGCTCAACCTCATTAATATGAGGAAACAGAAATTAAAACTGCAGTACAGTGTCATTACCCACCTACTAGGATGGTTAGCATTGTTTCGGCAAGGATCTGGATTGAGGGGGACTCTGGTTCACTGCTGGTAAGCAGTGCTCCAGTGTTCACTTTGGAGTGTAAATTGATATGATGGCATAGAATTGTTAGCAGTATCCACTGAATCGAAGAACCTCAGACCTTACAGCTAAGAAATTCCATTTTCTGGTGTCCAAAATGTGAGGACAACTTAAATAGCCATTAAGAATAGAATGAGTAAACAAATTATGGCATTTTTGTACACAGAATACTATATAGCTACAAAAATGGCCTAATTGTAGTACATGTAAGATTTCAAATATACTTTTGCACAGTAGCAAATAAAACTATATACAGTATGCCTCTTCTTCATTCAGATTTTGTCTTATGGGTGCTGGGTGTTTTTGTATTCATGAAAATTTTTTTTTCAAGATTTATTTATTTATTCATACAGAACTGGGGTACAGGCCAGAGATGCGGAGGGTGAGAGGATTCACCAGAACAGAGTGGAGAGCAGAACAGGCAGATCGACGAAGTACACTGCTGAGGGGAGCAGCAGGCGGGTCAGGAGAGGTCTGCCACGCCATGTGGTCACCTCTGGGGCAGGCAGGAATCAACTCATGCTGAAGTGGCTTAAGCTTCTTAGTGCAGTGCTTTAACTCCCTGCGCCACCAGGGAGGGCCCAAAATATTTTTGACTTTGTTTTGGAATGCAGTTAACTTACTTAAAACACTTTGATCTGCTAGAGGCGTTGTTTTTCAGCTTTTTGGAGGGCAGCACCAAAGCAGCCTTTATCTAACCTTTATATACAAAAGTCTATCTAACCTTTATATATAAAACTAAATTCACCTGGAGTAAAGTTTTATTACATTTGTTAACTTTATTGACTTTCTCTTGCTTTAAGATTTTTATTTGCAGCCAAAATTTTATTGAGAGGTCCCCCCCACTTTGTTCTCACCCTGACCTAGCCTTTCTATTAGTTGCCCCATATACCTAGTTACATACCTAGAGCCCCCAGTCAAGGGCCATTCGTATCGTGACAGTTCTGACCCATCTTGATATTGGCCTAGTCCAACTTCTGGTTTCAGGTTGTGAATTTGACTTTGTCTTGTCCTGATGGACAGCCTATATTAGGCCACCTTATTAGGTGAAGTCTTAGTTGCCACTGCTGATTACCACTTACTTATTACTTTATATTTCTTTCTCTTTTCAGATCCATAACGATTCGTGTTTGAACTCAGCAATATATCTTTTTTGAACATTTTATCATAAAATTTTCAAACACAGAAAACTTGAGCACATATGCCTGTCGTTAGGTCCTACAACCAACATTGTGCTACAGTGCTCTTTCTTAACGATCTGTTCATCCCTCCATTCTAGCTACCTGTCTATCCATTTATTTCTTAATCACTCAAATTTAATTGTACTGTCTCATTAACTACCTCTCCATATTTTTTCCATATTTATTTTTTTCTCTTGAACTATTTATAAAAAGTGAAATGTATAGTCTTAAGTGTTATCAAATACACCACTTCTACAATTCAAACTTATGTTGAGCTATAGAACATTACTATCATTAGACTGTGTGTCCTTATACTTTTCCCCAATCAGGCCACACTTCTACACCTCCAGAAGCAGCCATTGTTCTGTTTTTTATTTTAACTATTAATTTTACCAGCCCTAGAACTGCATATCACAGAACCACATAGCATGTACTCTTTTGTGCAAGGCTTCTTTTGCACAGTATGATATCTGTGAGTTAGCAGTGAGGTTGTAGCAATAACTTACTCCTTTTCATTGCTGAGTACTATTCCGTTGTTTAAAAACATCACTTAAAGAATCCTTTATTTAAATTGAGTAAGTTTAGATTTTTAAAATTTTATAAAGAATTGTGTTTAGTCCCTTTCACTTTCCACCTATGTCTGTATACAATATATGTTGTTACATTTTTATATGAAATTTAAAAGTAAGCATATATTTTTAAGAATAAATGCTATTTAAAAGTTGCCTCATAGGCCCTCCCTAGTGGTGCTCCGGGTTAAAGCACTGCACTAAGAAGCTTAAGCCACTTCCTCATGAGTCTGATCCCTGCCTGCCTCAGAGGAGATCCACATGGCGAGGCAGACCTCTCCTGACCCGCCCGCTGCTCCCCTCAGCAGTGTACTTCGTCGATCTGCCTGTTCTGTTCCCCAGTCTGTCTCTGGTGAATCCTTTCATCCTCCGCATCTCTGGCCTGTACCCCAGTTCTGTATGAATAAATAAATCTTAAAAAAAAAAAAAGTTGCCCCATAAATCAAAACAGTTTATATAATTTTTCTATAATCAGTTGGCTTCTGCAATATTCAATTATATCAACACTAGAATTGTTTTCAAGAGTATGTTGATTGAATCAACTGTACAATATATTGCAGTATATATAAATTTGAAAATAATCTTTTTCTGGTACTTAAGTTAAAAGGGCTAACTAATGAAGCACAATGTTCTTTACAAATAACAGGTTTCAGCGTCTGCTAAGATTATGTTTTATTTTTATCTTTCTTCAGGTTTGGTTGGGATGTTCCAGTAATTCTGAGAAATTCAGAAGAGACCCAGTTCAACACAAGAGTTTTCAAAAAGCAAATGAGACAAGTCAAGAATCCGTTTGGCTTAGAGATCTCTAATCCATCCTCAGCTTCACTTACAAGTTGGTGGCTATTTTCCAAAATTTTCTCTTAGTGTATATTAGAGAAACAGTAAGTTGTTTGTTAGGGTTAAAACACTGTAGGATGGACATGAGAGTATGGGGTCAGAAAGACTCAGATTCTTTGCCTGGGTCTTCCAGAGACAGATCCTGTTTTCTGAGATAAGGAATACAAGAGGAGGAACAGCTTGGAGAAGAAAGGTAGCAAATTGAGTTTTGAATTTAAGGACTTTGAAATGCCTTTGTGAGTAGAGTACCAATCTAGATTAGGCATTTCTAAATGTAGTCTAGGTAAATCTACAGAGTTTATGAGCTCAGAATCTGTCACCTTTTATACATGTTCACATTTCTGTTCTCTTAAACAATGCAAAATTTCCTCAGCTTTTTGTCTTACTCTAGAATAGCTACTCTAGCTATTCTCCTAACTTGCTTCATTTTTGTTCCCCAGAGCAGCTCAGTCTGACATTTCTCTGTGTCCCTTTACTGAAGTGGCTTTTCGGGGTCACTAATTACCACTTCTGTCATCTCTTTCTGACCCCCAGCAGTTTTAAAATCCCATGGACACTTCTCAGTCTGATTAGTACTAGCTCTTCAGTATTTCACAGATTTGACCAATCTACTCCCTTAACCCCCAGCTCCCTTAGCGTCTGACCATTCGTTTGCTTTCTGTCTCTGACTCCCTAGAATCATTTGTCAAATACAATATACTCAGTCAATGGAGATTAAGAAAATACTGATTTATTAGGAAAAAGTACACAATTTATTGTGCTTCCTTAGCTGTAAATCTTATACCACCTTGTGAATTGAAGGAATCAAGGATCTTATTTTTTCTTTTTTAACACAGTGATGTATAAGAGGGTTCATTCTGACATTTTTCACTTTGGAGGACCAAGACACAACAAAGAAAACTAACTTGTTTAGAGGACATGCCTGACTAAAATATCACAATAGTGGTGATTCTGTGACCTCTGACTATGTGGCCATGCATTTGGACTGGACCTACTATTTATTTGTCACATCTGGCTGAGCAGAACTGCCAATAAAAAAAAATCTACCAGTTCAAAGCTGTCCTTCCTGCTTTACAGCTTGGAAACACTGAAAAAGTGGGAACTGATACACTGTGAGCAAACAAGAAGGACACACATCAACCAGAGTGTGAGGGAAGCATCAGCCTGTCTGTCAGGTAGCAATAGTCTCAAATAGAGCCTGCCTGTAAATGTTAGAAGCAAAGGATAAGATACCCAATATGTAGAAGACCTCTCAGCAATACCCAGTCCCCTCAGCTCTAACCAATAGTAGCATTAAAAATGCACATTATTCATTATCTTTCTTCTGTTGGGTAATAAGAATAATTTTGGTAGGAATTGTATTTGGCAAAATAAAATTTAATTTGTTCATTCATAATGTCATTAAAGATAGCTAACTCAGACATTGCAATAATATTCTGAGAGATAACTGTGATATTTTAAAAGGTTATTTCACTTGATATGTAGTTTGAAACAAGCTGAAATGGACCCAAGGTGCTTGCCATATGGGGTAGATCAGACAAACATCTGGAGACTTTATTTCCTTAAAAGTAAACCAGAGAATTAATCTTAGTCACTCATTGCTTTTAACTAGGAGTGGGTTGTTGGGATTTTTGTTGTTGTTCTATAATGATACTCTATTTGGATTTATAATATTTTTACCATAAGTACAGAGGCTTTAATGAAATTAAAAGCATGTAGTCAGGGTATTTTGTTGAATTGTTTGATTCAGAAATTCTGCTGCCCTTTTATGAATAGCTTCTTTAGTTTGTGACTTACTTACTCTGTGAGAAACAACATAAAGCAAAAGGGGTGGGCAAAGTGACACAGGTAGCATTTTTGGAAGAACCTCTGTAGCATTCAACCTAAAATTTTCATCCCCTAGTACTTCAGTTTTGTTATTCTCATACAGGGCCTCCTTGTATACTATCTCTTTCCTCATTGGATTCCTCAAGAAGGTTTGTGACCTTTCTGTCACACTGTTTTTCCTTTCTTAATAGTTTGACTCATTTGAGTATGAGTCTTAATTTTAAAAATGTTTTGCAAGAGTGTCTCAACACTGCTTTATTTGGCTGTTTAAGCTAGGTGGGTAAGGGTGGGTTGAGTGCTGTCACTCATTACTGCTTCACTTAATTTGGATTCTGAATTTCCCACTTTGTGGCAACATTCTAATTCTTTTAGTGCTATTTACCAAAGATGCACGGTGTATGCCCTGAATTTTAGTTAGAAGACTAAGAAAATATAATTATGGGAACTCTCTCGTAAAGAAGTGAGAAATACTGAAGAGAAAACAAATACAGCTATTTAAACTGTGTAAAATTAGTACTTTCTTTCTGCAGTCTCTAGAATAGACAAGGTTATGAAAGATAGTGGGGACAGCTTTTTATATATTCTGTGTTATCCATTTGATTTGGTTTATTCAAATAATAATATCTCTTAATACACTGAAAGCAAACAAATGAATAAGGACATGGTTCATGTTCTCCATATTTTAGAATCTTCACTCTTTCCTCAGGATATTTTACATATTACACGGGACATTAACTGTGTGACAGAAGTGTATATTAATGTCAATTTGTTTACTACTATTAGTAAAGCTCAATTTCTTTTTAATATTTTTCCTATTCCAGTGATCACCTTGCAGCCCCTGGGTTGTGTGTGTCGCTGCTTGGAGGCAGTGCTCCCATTTCTAATGGTTACAAGGTTGGGTGTATCCACTTTTAGAGACGCCCCTATCATTTATTGTAGTTAGAAGTACATACACTATTAGAGTGGAAGGTTGTCAATAGTGTATTGTGTTTCAGTGTTTAAAATCTGTGTGGGAAAAGTTTTAAAGTCACCAAAAAAAAAAAAAAAGAAAAGAAAATTAAGTAGCTAATTTCCAAGCTTAAATGTACAAATAATAAGGTTTATTGATAGCATTGAAATTTCAAGACCCCAAACATGCCTTATTTTATTTGTCTGGCTAGATTGTAACCAATTTGTTGACCAGACAGAGTGGGCAGCAGAACAGGCAGATGTACTGAAATACACTGCTGAGGGGAGCAGCGGGGGAGCAGAAGTTTGCTGTGCCATGTGGATCAGCTCCCCAGCAGGAGATCAAACTCAGGCTGTACCAGGGGTAGAGCTGAGACTTGAAATTGTGTAGATATTGAGGTTTCTATGTGTCTCGTTTTAAGAGACCAGATCCTTCACTTCTAGGCACATACCCTTTAATGAGATCCTTTAACTGCCATCAGCCTGGCCAGGGACCAAATGGAGGCTTTTGTTAGTCGCTATGAATAATTGTGTCAGGTAACTTTCTTGTCTTTGTTGCATTTGTTTTCTATAGCTGGCATAACTTTGACAACAGATTGCCTTGAAGACAGCCTCTTGACATGTTGCTGGGGATGCAGTGTTCAGAAACTATATGAAGCTCTACAGAAGCACTTTTATTGCTTCCGAATAAGCACTCCAGAAGCATTGGAAGATGCGCTATATAGCGAATATCTCTACCAAGAACAGTATTTGTATCCTTTTATCTGATCTCTCCATTAGCACTCGAAGATTTTAGACATTTTATCTGATATATCTGTTAGCACATCAGTAAAGTGTTGCTAATTTATTATCATCTTTGGTATATCACTACATGTCTGGTTAAAGTGGCAATTTACCTTTACATTTTCAAAAGTATTAAAAAGGACAGCAAAGAAGAAATCTATTGCCAGTTACCAAGAGATACTAAAATTGAAGACTTTGGTACAGTGCCCAGATCACGCTATCCATTGGTAGCTCTGTTGACCTTAGCAGATGAGGATGACCGAGAAATTTATGAAATTGTAAGTAATTTTAAATTCCAGAAGCACTCTCTTTATGTTATTTGGACTTAATTATTTGGGTCTTAATTATTTGGTGAACTAGAGAAAATTTTTCTTTCATTCCTGAGGACATACTTTTGGCCTAGACACATTTTCCTTGAAAAGCGAGTACTTGGATAAACACCTGTATAATTCCTATATATGTAACAGCCTCTTCAGTGTCTGATGTGTTTCTGCAAGAGTGTCTCTTCCATTGTTGCAAAAATATGGGTTACTATGACTTACATTTAGGGAGTATAAAAACACATTACAATTGGATTATGTTAGTGTCATCATCCTATTTTCTACCATGTTAGCTATATAGAAAAAGTCTGTTGGATAGGCTATTTATTCTTAACATTTTTTAGCACTGAATAAATAAACATTGTAATGATCTAAAGTGCTCTGTTTGCATACAGTGTCCACTCTCCACTCTTTCCTTTGCACACTTGCAGTCATCCTGTTTTCATCATAGCCCCTGTTGCATCTAAATCTTCTATGTTTCCTACATTTTCAGTGATTATGGTAATCTCTTGCCTCATTATATTAATTTAGTCTGTTAGTTTATTCCTTATAAGGAAGATAAAGTCATCTTAGAGATTTAAGAGGACCTTAATCTTGACATTCCTGTAAGTATTGTAGAGATTTATACATGAAATAAACTTTTTGTGCAATCATATCTTGGTAAGGATACCCTTATATACAATTTACTGTTTTCTGAAGTGCACGATGCAGATTTGTCCATTAATTAGAGATAGGATAAATTTCTATGACATTTTGCAAAATACAAGTATATTCACTAACACTAGCTTATGTATTCCTACAACAACCTTGCGTGTTAAGGCAGCTCTCCTTGCAAAGACTGAAGTCAGAAGGAAAATTCCAGTCAGTCAGGAACCAGGGTTTGGCTCTGAGTCTTCTGAGTCCTACACCAGTACGCCTTTATAAAATAAAAGTATCTCCTTTAAGCATTTGAGCATTGAGCTGTGGAAGGTTCAGACCCTTTTGGGGGGAAATTAAACCCTGCTCATACACATTTAAGCATCTCTATAGTTTTTTGGCTTTTGATCTTATAAAACTGAATTTCCATGGAAATGATCAGCTTGCTTTCTCCAAATAAAACTCACACTAACAGTGTGTTTCCAGAATCTAGCATAGTGTGTAGAACACAATGGGAACTCAATAGATTTGCTTCCTCTTCCCCTTCCTGATAGGGCACTCTACCTGCTTGAGACGCTTAGGGTCTTCTTTGTTTTCTAACTTAATTACACCATCTAAAGAGAGCAGAATTGTGTGTTTATGGTAAAATATATACATAAAATTTGCCACTTTCTAGTGTAGAGTTTCATGGCATTATAAGTAGGAAAAGACTTGCTACCAGGTTCCTAATTCAAGTTGCTATCACCGTGGGGGGCTTTGCCCCCAGGATAAGCCTAGTCCTTGGCTCTCCATGGCCACCCTTTTCTCTTTTCCTTTATATTCCCTTCCTGGATGTGCCCTTTTCTGTGTCTTTTGTTCTTTTCAGTTGACCCTCTTTTTTTTTTTCCTGTTACTCCTTGCTTCCCTGTTTCTTATTTCTCAGATTGGACCTAACATTTACAGCATATTTATTAACATATTTTGTGTTAATGTTCTCTGTCCTTAATTTGAAAAGTAAATCAAGCATTTTATAATGTTTTAATATGTGGGTTTTCAGTATTTTTTCTGAGAATGAGAGGATCTAAATCTAAAAACTAATAAGCAGTTCTGATCCCTAGACTGCCTGCTTATTGCTATCTGACCAGCACAGGCTCTATTCTAGAGTCACAAACTACATTTGTCATGTATCTTGAGCTTCCTTGATTCTGAAACATCTCCACAACTTTTTCTTTTATGATATTTGTGTTCTTGAAGCCACAATCTATGAGACACACTTTTTTTTGGTAAAACAGAACATGACTTATTTTTAAAATTAAAATTAAAAAAAAATTAAAATTTTTTTTGTGTGTGCAGAAGAACGGGGTGTAGGCCAGAGGTGCAGGAGGTGAGAGGATCCATCAGAGACAGTGGGGAGCAGACCAGGCAGATGTACTGACATACAATGCTGAAGGAGCACTGGGTAGGTAGAACAGGAGAGGTCTGCCGCGCCATGTGGCTCAGTTCCCCAGCAGGGGATCAAACTCAGGGTTTAGCAGTGGGGGTGCTGAGAGTAACCCCTAAGCCACCCGGGAGGCCCCAAACATGTCTTATTTTGTTTGTCTGTCTAGATTGGGATTGATTTGTTGACTATGCCTAGATTAGAGTTAAGCATTTTCTGCCAGTGTACTGCCGCACAGGCGATGGTACAGTCCCCTCTAGACACAGGATTCCTTGCCTTCCTTAGTGACATTAACTCTGATCTCTCAGTCAAAGTGTTAGTCATTATTTCTCCACTATTTCATATTTTCCCCTCCTTGCAAATAATCAGCATTGGGGAGGCACTTTAAGACCATGTAAACAGCCACTCTTTATCAAAACTTACCCCTGGAATTAATAGCTATTGATTCTTTCCAGATTTTATGTGTATCTTAAACTGAGCTTCCCCAACTCCAGCCTCCCACTTAACCCTGAGTACTCTGCTACAGCCAGAAACTCCCATTAGTTCACCTGCTTATCTTCTGAATGACCCCTTGAATTCCCTTTTTTTTCTCTACTGCTTTATAATTTGTTACTGAGTGTAATTATTTTAGTGCTCATACTGTTTACTCTCTCCTTCCTGCCCACAACTGAGAGTTCAGTCAAACTGCATCCATAATTACTTGGATTAGTTCTCCCAAAAGTCAAGTCACTATGTGAAGAGTAGACTCAGATGTTCTCTTCATATCCCCATTCTTATAGATAACCAAGTTTATTTTCCAGCTTTTTCCTCAGAGTTATAAGATACAGAGGCTCAGCTCTGTATCTCCTCATTTTCCCCTTACACAAAATGTGGTGCATTCAATGAAGCTCTGCATGTTCTGGCTTTTTCCACTTCCTAATACTCCCTAGGATTTGCTCCAGATCAATTCATAGAGGTTTTCCTCACATTTTTTCCCCCCACAGCCACTAGCACTCTGTTGTAAGAAGGGTGTGCATGTGCCACAGTTATTTGGCCAATATCCTGTGTCTGGACATTTGTTTCCAATAGTCTTCAGTAAAAACCTGTCCACGTGTGTTAATATTGCTTAAGCTGAATGGTAGAAAGGAGGCATGTCATTTAGTTACATAGAACCGAGTGCCTTTTGTTGGGGTTGTTACCTTTGGAGCTGTACCTTTTTTTCTAAAATATAGTTCCACCAGGAATATATGAGAATGACTGTTTTCCAGTGTTTTGACAAGCCTTTGAATTTTATTTCATCCAGTGAATAAGAAGGGATACCTCAGTGAAGTTTTAATTTACATTTATCATATTGAGAGTAAAGTTGAACATATTTTAATATGGCTCAGAGACATGTTTATATCTTGGCGAATTGCCTATTGAGATCTCTTGCCCATTTTTAAATAGGATTTTTATCTATTTTTAAAAGTATTTAAGTTAGAAATAGTACCTTTTGGTCTATGACATATATTGAGAATATTTTATTTCATTTTGTCTTATGTGTTTTGACTGCATATGGTGCTTTTTGTTGGTCAAGTCAAGTTTTTAACACAGTCAAGTTTATCTTCCTTGAGTAGTAGAAGGCTGTTCCCTTCACTGAGACTAGTAAGAAATTAACCATTTACTTCTATTTTTTTTTTATAATTACATTTCTTAATGTTTTGGAGTTTATTTTTATCTACGGTGTAAAGAATGCATATAATTTTTATTTTTTACATAGCTATCCAATGTCCCAATATTGTCTATTAAAAAGACTCTTTGGCCCTCCCTGGTGGCGCAGCGGGTTAAAGCACTGCACTGAGAAGCTAAAGCCACTTCCACATGAGTTCAAATCCCGCCTGCCCCGGAGGAGACCACATGGCGCGGCAGACCTCTCCTGACCCGCCCGCTGCTCCCCTCAGCAGTGTACTTCGTCGATCTGCCTGTTCTGCTCCCCATTCTGTCTCTGGTGAAGCCTCTTACCGCCCCTGAGCCTCTGGCCTGTACCCCAGTTCTGTATGTACAAATAAATAAATCTTTAAAAAAAAAAAAAAAGACTCTTTGGGGCCTTCCTGGTGGTACAGGGGTTAAAGTTTCAGTGCTGTCAAGCTATCATCGACCACTGCAGCCTGAGTTCAATCCCCACCCAGGGAGCAAACCCACATGGTGCAGCAGACCTCTCCTGTCCTGCCTGCTGCTCCCCTCAGCCGTGTATTTCAGTAAATCTGCCTCTTCTACTCCCCACTCTGTCTTAGGTGAATCCTCTCACCCTGTACCCCTCATCCTTTGTACCTCTGGTCTATACTCCAGTTCTTGTATGCATAAATAAATAAAAATAACAAATCTTTAAAAAAAGAGAAGACTCTCTCTGGGAAGTCTCCTTTATTGTGTTATATTGTAGCTTGAGTCTGCTTCTAGGATGTTTTTTCTCTCCTGTCCATCTGTCTGTTCCTTTGTCAGTTCAACACTGTCTTTAATTTTAGATGCTTGTAATATGTTTTAAGATCTGACTGGGCTAACCTCCTTATAGCTTTCTTTTCAGTATTTTCCTAGCCATTTTTACGTGTTATTTTCCCATGTGTGAATTTTAAAGAGTCAACTCATGTAACTCTATTTCTTTGGTATTTTTGTTGGATTCACATTAAATTTGTAAATTTGATAATTAAAGTAACTCTGGCAAAAATATCATAGTAATTGGTTCCTCTTTTGTGACTGATTTAAATAAATATAAGCTTTTAAATTTACCAATGTATTATTTTTGAGAAGCATTTCTCTGAAATAATATAAGGAGATTAAGTACTGACCAGTGTTCAATTTTTATTTTAGACTTCCATGGTGTCAGTAATTCATATTCCTGATAAGACTTACAAACTTTCCTGCAGAATACTGTATCAATATTTACTCCTGGCTCAAGGTCAATTTCATGATCTTAAGGTGAGTTGTATCTTGTAGTCTTAATCTCTGTCTCTTGTTTGCACTTTCAAAAAATGACCATTTATAAAGAGGTAAAGCCCATGGGCTTTACCACTGAGATGGAACTGAGATGGAAAAAATGCACAAAATGTAGAATGATGTAAAAAAATTAAAAATATAATAAAAGATGATGCTGGTGCTAAAAAAAAAAGATAATAGTTTTCACTTAATTATCATAGTAGTTAGCTATTATTTGCTAGTGGTTAGCTAGCTCATAAATTTTGAACATCTCTAATGACCCCAGGTTAAAGAATAATCGTCATTTGTAATTATTTTTAAATTTGTTTCTTTGGCTTTCAGCAACTTTTTATGTCTGCAAATAATAATTCCACTCCTTCCAACATTTTCTCACAAGAAGAAAGAAGCATAGACCGGAGTTTGTTAGAAAAGGCTGGACTGTCTGAAAATGAAGTAGAGCCTGCTGAGGAGAACACAAAGGACTGTGTTGTTTGCCAGAACGGGACTGTGAATTGGGTGCTCTTGCCGTGCAGACACACGTGCTTGTGTGATGGCTGTGTTAAGTATTTTCAGCAGTGTCCAATGTGCAGGCAATTTGTTCAGGAATCTTTTGCACTTGGCAATCAAAAGGAACAAGATAAAGACAAACTGAAAACTCAGTGAGGATGTTGTTACAACTGAAAAATACACCTTTCACTGAAGAGGCAGAAATTTGTGTTCTTGAGCTAATCATAACGTGGAATCTATAATACTGACTGTTGGTGAAAATTCTGTTTTAGTGCACATTTGTAGGGTATATGGATATACATCTGACCTATGTTACATGAAAATTAATTATTCCTTTCTGTTCAGTATAGTCAATACTAAGATACCATCTTTATTAATATATAAAATTTCACTCAACTCTTTAGAAGGATGCATCATCACTAAAGGATTTCATAGAATGTAGATTAGAAAAATTCTGAAAAACAATCCATCTAAAATTTGAGGAGATAAAAGTCTTAAGGTTTCTGAATGTTTTTCCTTTGACATAACCTGGAATACAATTAGAAAAGCAGAACTGTTCTTAAAGTAATTCTATGTTCCTGCTTTTCAAAGGAGATGGAAAGGGCTTGTAAGTTTAAATCCTTCCCAAAATAACAGGTTTTATATATATATATATGTTTGGTTTCTAATTTTCCTTATAATCATAGGCGTATAAATACAAGTCTTAATTTTTAAATATAATTTCTTAAATCATAAATACAAAATACATCGTGATGGTACACAACATATCAGATTAAAAGATTAAAATGTTAGTCCTCTATAGGAGAGATATATACAACACGGATAATAAAATTTCTTGGGTAATTTATTGTTAATATGATTAGATTAGTCAGTGTGCTCTGCCAGTGAGCGTCTGTGATACTCTTAATGCCTTACCTTTGATTTTCTCCTGCGTAACAAATCCATCCAAAATTGGTGGTGCGTTGGGAGTTCTGAGCCAGGGAAATATCTAAAAGAAGCAAGTAACTATTTTTTCCAGTGCGTTTTTATTCCAAATAAACCCCATATCTTTCTGAATGATAAATTACTTTGTTCATACCTTGTTATAGCCTAGAAAGAATGGAGAGATCTGAATGGCAATGAAATCTATCCTTACTATTTCCTAGATGATTAAGAAGACAAAGGTAAATCAGAGCTTCCTGAGTCACCAGTGGAAATTACTTTAAACTCACCAAGAAATTAGATCTCAGAAATAAATTGACATTCAGGGAGATTTTCAAGCCTTTTATGTTCTATTTGAAGAGTAAGGCCTTATACCTCTGTAGCTTTGCTTTTACATAATACATTTCATTCTAATCAAATATAGTACTCTCAAAAAGGTATTACCTGTTCTCCATTTTATAAACCAAGTCAAATTTCCATTTATATTCAATAGCTATTTGATAGATACTTTCTAGAATCTAGATACTGTTTGGGAGTCTGGACTACAAAGATTCAGGCAAAGCGCCTGACCTCAGGTATGAATGAAGTGTTGACTGTTTTGTAGAAGCACATACCCACTTTGGAAATCCTGATGGCTGTTCTAGCCCTGCCACTGGAAGCAGGGCTGTCAGAAGCTACCGTCTCTGTTGTAGTTAGGCATCTGGCTAGCAGTTCTTAGAAACCCACTTTGTGGTATAAATTGGAGGAATAATCAGAAGTCTTTTACCTATCCCACCATCCTACTTTCTTTTAAGACATGTTTGTACATAAGTTGTCTTTGACACATGGTTGCTTTCATGTCTTGAAGTAGATTCCACCAACAATCTAACTCCATTTTCCAGAACTTTTTGTTAAATATATTAAAATTAGATTATAGAAATTTACCATTTTAACCATTGTTAAGTACACAATTAAGTGACATTAAATGCTTTCACATTGCTATTGCAACCATCACCAGTATCCATCTTCAAGCTTTTTTCATGATCCTAAGCTGAAACTATAGTCATTAAACAATAACTCCCCAATTCTTCCTCTCTTTTGCCTCTAGTAACCACCATTATACTTCCTTGTCTCTGAAGTATAAGTTAACTGTCCTGGGTATTTCAAATAACCGTATTTGTGGAATCGTATTTGTTTTTTTGTGTCTGACTTATTTCACTGAGCATGTTCTCAAGGTACACCTATATTGTAGCATGAATTAGAATCCTTACTTTTTAGAACTGAATAATATTCTGTTGCATGTATATACCACATTTTGTTTATCCATTCACCTATAGTTTTTCATAACACTAAAAGATGATTTGCCCTTAATTCCTGTTGCAGCTAATATATTTGGTTTTCCTGCCCTTGGTGGTAATTTATATGAGGGATTTGGTAATTAACAAAAACAAAAACAGTAATTTGTAGAGGTCAGTCAGAATTTGCTAGTAGTAGTAAGTGACACTGAGTGAGAACCTTTATAAAAACACTTTATTTGAATGAACTGTTAAGTAAAACATTTGGTTTATGTAGATCATTGGTTTATGCCCAAAATTCCAGAGGGCTACACTATACAGACTTAACTGGTGACTAGCTGCCTCCTTCAGCAATGCCAGCTTTACCTAGGAAAGTTCTTAAGTGGCTAAGCTTCCCTCAGGGGAATAATTTAAAAACTATCAATAGGAACGACACAAATCATTGAATTATCTCCTGTGGGGTCATCTTATTTTTTTAAGCCTCCCCATAAATTGTGGAGTAAAGAGTTGTGTTGTGGTTTGTGGAAATTTGAAGCAGCAACATAGATAGAGTTTAGAAAGGGTAGGAGGTAATGATTTCAGTTACTCTGTCCTGCCTCAAATGATCCCTTTTCTTCTGAATAATGCCCTAAATCCATTGCTCAGATTTTGAAAACTATCTTCCTTCACGGTACTTCTTTGAAGCACAGGATTTTTACATTTTTGAGGGAGTCAGATTTATTTATTTTTTTCCTTTATCATTTGTGGTTCTGTTTTCAAAGAATGTTTTACCTAACTCAAGATCACAAAGGTTTATTCATTTTCTTTTAAAGTTTCTATCATCAGGCCTATGATCAATTTTGAGTTAAGTTTTGTATGTGGTGTGATGAAAGAGGTTCACAGTCATTTTATTTGCATGTGTAAATTCTCAGGAAATATTAGTAAACTGAAGTCAATGATACATTAAAAATAATCTTGCACCATGGTCAAGTGGAATTTATTAGTTATAAAATAATGGCTGGATATATACTGATGAATCAATGTGATACACCACATTAAGGAAATAAAGGATAAAAGTCATGATCATTACAATAAATTTTAAAAGAAGCATTTGACAAAATTCAATATCCAGTCACCATGAAAACTTCCAGTAAATTGAGTATTGAGGGAACATACCTCAATATAGTAAATATCACACAGGACAAGCTTACCACTAACATAGTTCCCTGTGGTGAAAAGTACCTGATCCCCTTAAGATCAGGTACAAGACAAGGATGCCCACTCCTGCCAGTTTTATTCAACACACCACTGGAAGTTCTAGCCAGAGCAATTAGGCAGAAAATATGAAGGCATCCAATTCAGGCAGGATCTTGCATTCATTTATCGTTGCAGCCCCATTCTCACTGCGCACTCTCCCTAGTCTAATCTAGTTTCCCAGATCTTCCTCAATTTACAATGATAAGTCACAAGTTTAAAATGCATTTGTATGGCCTTTCCTGGTGGCACAACAGGTTAGGACACAGCACTGCAAGCTGCAGCACTGCAAGCTGGCCGCAGCTGATTCAGTGTGATTTCCATCCCCAGCCCTGAGCTGACCCACGTGGCCCAGCAGACCGCTCCTGACCCGCCTGCTGCTCCCCTCAGCAGTGTACTTTGTCCATCTGCCTGTTCTGCTCCCCACTCTGTCTCTGGTAAAGCCTCTCACCATCCCTGCACCTCTGGCTTGTAACCCAGTTCTGTATGAATAAATAAGTCTTTTTAAAAAATGCATTTGTACACTTAACCATAGCTTAACTTAGCCTATGTGGAACGTGCTCAGAACACTGATACCAGCCTATAATTGGACAAAACATTTCACACACAGCCTGTTTTATAATAAAGTGTCAAATGTCTTATAATGAACACAGCACTGAAAGTGAAAAACAATTGGTAGAGTCTGGGTTGTTTATACTCCCAATCACATGACTGACTGGGAACTTGGTCTCACTGCCACTGCCTAGCACCACAATCATGGGAAAAGGATTACTAGCTTGGAGAAAAAATCAGTTCACAATCCAAAATACGGCTTTTATTAGAGGTACCTCTTCTCTACTATAGCAAAGCTGAAAAGTTCTGAGTCAAACCACTGCAGGTCAAAGACCATGCATTTCCACTTCCCTGAATTTAGGGTGATCTGTGCATGCTGTTCCCTGCCTAGCAAATCCTAGTTGTCCTTTAGGTCCTACATGTTTTCACTTCTGCTGAGAATCGTCCTTTTACCCTCTGAGGTAGTCCTGTGGGTCCTTCTTCAGTACACCCTATCCCATGCTGTGTGTAAGCCCATCTTAGCCCTTGTCTGCCTGTTTACTTCTCCATTACTTCTCCGTGTCTCCCAGTAGACCAGCATCTGTTTATCTTTGTATCCCCAATGTCTCCGGAGAGTTTGCCATTAAACAAATATTTGCTGAGTGAATGAATAAACCTTAAAGGTATTGTAGAATCACTGTGGTCATTTTAGACAGAACAAGGGAATCATATTTGCATTTTAGCAATATCTGTTACAGGTAGCTTAAAGTATAGAATCTATAAAGTAGAGTGTAGGAGAAATGTGTAAGAAATTAAGTGTTATTAATATTGGATTAGCTGCATCCATCACTTGTACATAAGTGTATATTTGGATTTTGACTGAGAGCATGAAAATGGGGGAGGGGGAGACTAGATGGAAACATCAGGATCAAGATGATATTACACCCAGTTGGGCAGGACTTGACAGATGTTTGAAGATGCTTATGCTTTTCACTTGGGGAAAGGGAATAACAAGTCAGTGAAGCTGGGAGCACAGGCCTGTTTTCCCACTAGGTTGCTGCTCCTTGGAGGCCAGACCGTCTGACCCTTGTTTTTACCCCCAGAACACCATTCATTCATTCATCCATTCAGCAAATATGTAGGAGGTCTTCTTTGAAATGGCTGCAATTTCTGATGCTAGAAATAGAAGATGAACAAGATGCTCAAGGCTTTGCCCACACAGAAGCACTTGGTTGGGTGGGGAGGCAAGCAATACATGGTAAACAGCAAGGAGTAAGATGATACAGTGTATGCTCATATTATGAAGAAAACAACAGGTAGGAATTAGCTGTAGATAGAATGGTGCCAGGTCTTTCTGAAGAGCCTACAACTAAGCTGAGTGCTGAGGGCTAAGTGGGAACCAGCCTTGTCAAGAATCTGGGTGAGCATTTTAGGTGGAGGAAACAAAAGTATCTTGGTTCAAAGTGATAACGAGCTGATTAGAGAGCTCCCGTTAGGAAAACAGAAATGCCCGCCTGGCCAAAATGAAAGAAAGAAGGCTGTTGAGGATGGAAAGGATTGGACCTTGCTGGCTATGGCAGGAGGTGGAATTGTCATCCATGCAGTGGGAAGAGCCTGCAGAGTGGAAGCAGGGGGAGGACGTTGTCTGAATTGTGCTTTGAAAATTCTGGGGAGCAATTTATTGAAGGTAAGGGCAGCATCTCGGGTCCAGTGTTAGACATTTTAGGTTTGAGACATGTAAACCTACCTGGTTTGTGTGATTTAATGAGTAGAGCCTCCAGGCATTTAATCCTCCTGTTTTAATCAGAGCTAATCCACACCGGTTCAGGACTGAGTCAATCAAGCAGGTTCCAAGAAGGAGGCAGAGCAGGCAGATATTTTTTGTGCCATTGAACTTTGTGTCTGTGCCACTGTCTAAGCTCTGCTTCAACTCTGTGCTCTGCTCTGTGATGTGGGGTGGGACGCTCACACCATGAGTATGCTTTGCCCGCTTACTTCCAAGGAGGCTCTGTAGCTCAGAGCTCTAGGGGGAGACTAGAAAACAAATCAGAGATGGGATTTTCTCCTTCGTCTGCGCTTCTCATTTGCCTCCTCTTCCTGGGGGTGCCACCTTGACCTCCCCTCTCTATCCTGACAGTGTCAAGGGCTCCGGAGCAGCACTGGGTGCAGGTTGCAGCTCTTTCAGCATTTGTGAGCTTGTCTTCTCATCTCCCAGTGTCTGGTTCTCAGCTCTGTGGGGTCCCCTCCTCCAAACCAGTAACTTCTGATAATTCCGAATTCTTTACTTTGTTTCTCCAGCCCTGATGATGCTATTTCTTTCTGCAATGGCACCTCTGAGTCATTTTTATGTTCTTTTCATTTAACAATCTCTGTTAACAATGGCTGATCCAACAATTGTGCTTTCTAACTCTTGGATAATCTTTTTGATATGATTAGATGTTATCTCCTGTAATCCTGGTTCAATTTGCTAAAGTAGACAGAAAACAGATGTATATACACAGCGATATATACAAGTACTAGATGATAGAGTTGGGATTTAAATTCAGCTTTGCTTTGATGGCTGTAGCTTGAAACTTGTGCTCTTAGTCATAAGCCCTCTTTTTACAATATATGAAAAACACATAGTTTTTCAACAACAAATGGTAGGTGCAATGTTAAAATCCTGTCATCATTTTTATTACTTACTATCAGACCTAGTATTCCCAAAATTATATTCCAGTCCACTCTTAAGACCTGTGAAGAATGGGCCCCAGGCTCAAGGAAACTTAAAGTACACCAGATTCTGGACTCCAGAAGAGGCACAATGAACATTAGCAGAGAAAAGATTCTGAGAAATCTTGTAATCAAATTTCCATAACCAGGTAGATTTTCATAAATTATCTGACTTGGAACATCCCAAGGATGTGGAAAATGTGGAATTTATCATTCTCTAATCTAAAATGTGTTCTATGCACAATAGTGCCTGGTAAGGGAAAGTTGATATTGACGAGTATGGAACAATCTTGTTCTAGAAATGGTTTTCATGAATATTGGGGTAGGGGAGTCTGATCTGTGCTTAGGTTATGGAATATGACATTAGCTTTGTGTATTTAAAATCCAACATTTAGACCTCGGGATACATTTCCAATGTACTTTCAGTTGGCAACTTTTTATTTTTAAATGAGTATTTCTTGAGATAGCATGTGTTTATAACATACAAATTTCCAGTGGCCAGAATTAGAATCCAAGAGCTGCCTACACTACATCATAATCACCACATGTGCTGGTGGCACAGCGCGTTAAAGCACAGCACCTAGAAGCTAAAGCCCCTTCAGCGTAAGTTCGAACACCGCCTACCTGGAGTGACCCACATGGCAGGGCAGACCTCTCCTGACCTGCCTGCTGCGCCCCTCAGTGGGATCTGCTTCGTCGATCTGCCTGTTCTTCCCCTACTCTGTCTCTGGTGAATCCTCTCACTGCCCCTGTGCCTCTGGCCTGTACCCCAGTTCCGTATGCATAAATAAATGAATCTTGAAAGAAGTCTAGTGTCCATCTATCTACATACATTTGGCTCTCTTTACCCACTTCTGTTCTCCAGTCCCTTTACCTTCAGATACCCACTAATCTATTCTATATTCTAAGAGTTTGTCTTTGTTTTGCTTTATTTTTATTTGCTTTGTTTCATTACATATTTATTACAACATATAGGTAAAATCATATGATAGTTGTCTTTCTTCATTTGACATCTCAATTCACCTAACACCTTCAAAGTCTTATTGTCATATTTAGCTATTAATATCCTTATTTGGAAAAAGAAAAAAAAAACTTTGCAACTTAAGTTGACCTCCTGATAGTTGGTCTTCTAGTATGTCATCATAAATGCATGATTTCAGTCTTCTTTTATGGCTGAGTAGTGATCCACTGTGTGTGTGTGCAACATCTTTACCAAATCACTCATTGATGGACTTTTAGGTTTGTCTCTGTAGTTTGACTATTGTAAATAATGCAAGAAATTGGTAATTCCTAAATCAATGAGCAATACACAGTAATGATTTGATGCCTCCTAGAAGAGTAATTTTTTAACTTTCTTTTTTCAATCTACTAGCCCGGGATAAGAATTCCCTCCTGATATTACTTTTGTAAATGGCCTTATATTAACCCTGTAACTAGGGGTAGTTTTGCAGTTTCCACTTAACCTTCTGACAGTATTTATCTGGAAGTTTATCATGACACCTTATGAGATGCTTTACTATTAAAAACTATAATTAATACTTCACACATTTATTTATTTTTAAGAAGTGTGAACCCATCTGCATTTATGTTTCAAAATGTGATTCATTTGCTTGTATTTTTATTTTATTTAAATAATTGTACCAGATAATTGGTTTGAACTATATTGTTTAGAAATCAGCTGAAATGGCAGTTCACCTGACTGACTGAATGTTCTAAAATTAGAGTTAACACTTTTTGTCTAGCTCCATTCTAGAGAAAGCTGTCTCAGAAGTTTTCTCCATGGAATAATATTCAGTCTTAAAAAGTACTGAAATTCTGCTGCCTGCTACAATACAGATGGACCTTGACAGCATTATGCTAAATGACCGAAGCCAGAGCAAAAGTATAACCCTATTTATCTGTGGCAAGGAAAATAGGAAAATTTATGGAGACAGAAAGTACAGTAGGGATTTATTGTTTAATGGCTACAGAGTTTCAATTTAGTTAATAAAAAAGTTCTGGAAATGGTTGTGATGGTTATACAAACAATGTGAATGTACTTAATGTCACTGAATTTTACATTTAAGAATCATGCAAAGAGTGAATTTTATGTGCTGTATATTTTACCACAATCAAGGAAAAAACTAATTTTCTGCATGGATTCAACACACTTCCCTAATACACATCCCATTTTGACTCCTGAAGAATAATTACAAATGTTCAAGCCTTTGGTGGTGGCTTTCTATTAACCTAAAACTGGTCTTAACAATCCTCTTTTTTCCTGGAAGAATTATCTAAGTGCAAGAACTGGAGAAAATTTGAAAACCATCATAAGAGAAATAAGAACTTTAGTAAAAAGCAAGGACAGGCCCTCCCTGGTGGCACAACAGGTAAAGCACAGCACCAAGAAGCTATCCGCAGCCACTGCACCACAAGTTCAATCCCCTGGCCAGGGAGGTGACCCACATGGCGCGGCAGACCTCTCCTGACCCGCCTGCTCCTCCCCTCAGCAGTGTATTTCAGTAGATCTGCCTGTTCTGTTCCCTCACTCTGTCTCTGGTGAGTCCTCTCACCCCCCAGCATCTCTGGCCTGTACTCTAGTTCCTGTATGCATAAATAAATACATCTTTTTTTAAAATGTGAGAACAGATTCCTGGAGAACCCAGGCCCTTACCTGAGGTTCGCCCCCCTGGGCTTGCCCTGTGCCAGCAACTTGACTCTGGGCTTGGATTCAGCCATGGTCCCATGGGAGTAAGAAAGTGCCGGGCCTAGAGGAGACTGGTGCAAACAATTGTCACTCTGCCCTGGGTGAGCAGAATGCCCGCTTTCTCCCCAAATGTGTGCCCTTGCTAACACCGAGATCTTTCTGAGCGCCTCTTAATGAGATTTCGCTCAAGCTTAGCCTCGTAATCCGCAGCCTCCAGGTCTTACCAATTTGCCTTTCACCATTACTATCTTAGTTGACCTGATTCCTGCTTTAGATTCCCCACATTCAATCTGTCAACAAGTTTTGCAGTTTCTTCCTCCACATCCTTCTCTTCATCCCCTCAAATTCTGATTCAAGCCTTGGCAACCCTGTCCTGTCCTTATCTTGTGGCTTCATGTCTTTGAAGGGAGAATAAGGTGTGTTTGTATGACCCAAGACATAAATTAGCCAAATTAACACATTCTAATTTGTGCATAATAAAGGGAAAATTAGTTTTTATCAGGTGCTTACTATGAGCCAATGACTTCCAGACCTCCTAACTAGCTTGTAAGAGCGGGCATTACAGTTATTTTTAAATAATATTTTTAATACAGAAGCTGTGCCAGCTCAGGAAGCACACTAGATCCTAGTGGCAAAGAGAGACTTTCAGCTGGTGCAGATGCTAACTAACTTGGTTCACATTAGACCAGTCTTCAAATTGCCTCCATCCTGGGCTCTTCTTTTCAGGCACCAATGTCTAATCTTTTAATAGTTAATTTCTATATCTTGACCTGAATAGCTTACTCCTGCTAGCAAGCACCTAAGTGGTTCTTCACCTTTCCAGGTACAGACAACAGAGAAACACCTGAGTGGGTCTGATACTACCAACAAGTGGTTTCCCTGCCAGCCAGTCATGTGTCTGCTCACCTCCCAGTTTAATGCCTCATCATCTGTTCTTTGGGAGTTAAACTTTGCACTAAAACTCAAATCACATTAGATCATCTGATATTATGTGAGGTAGCCCTAGGAGACCTCTGGGACCTTTAAAATATGCAATTTTTAGTAGATGATTGGATTAAAAATATGCGGTACATATACACAATGGAATATATCTCAGCAATCAAAAAAAATAAACACATGGCTTTTGTAGCAACATGGATGGAGCTTGAAGGGATCATGCTTAGTGAAATAAGCCAGAAAGAAAAAGAAAAATACCAGATGGTTTCACTCACAGCAGGAGCATAAAGAACTGGGTGGGTGGGGGGGATATAATAATAATGAACAACTATATACTAGAGACATTATATGGTGGTGGAGTAGGAATGGGATCAAAAATGGTGGGGGGAGGGAAGTGCATTGGACTATGGTGATGGCACACGGGTGATCTGGTGATGGGAAACCCACGGGGATTACAACTGAGATGGAAAAAGGCACAAAATGATGTAAAAATAAACTATTATATTTTAAAAAATGTAACTTTTAAAACAGTGATGCTTTTGGTTGCTTTTTTCTTGAATCTAAAATGTACTTTCCTTGAACTTAAGATGCATTTTGTAGGTTAGTCAATGAAGTTTCCTCCTGGTGGTGATGGGTAGGAGAAGGCCATTGCCATCTAAAAAGGGTCAGATTTTATTAGCCATTTGCATGTCATCACCGCAAGTCTTGCAATAACACTATCAAATGAGTAGTATTATCTTCACATTCTAGGTAGTAAAATAGATGGAAAAAAACCTATCCATGATTGCATAGGTGGTCAGGTCACATTTGGAATACCTTGTCCAGTTCCCAGGGTCACTTTAAGTTGACAGTAGTCTGTTCATCCAAATAGCAGTTGCTGAAATTGGATTATACATATGAATCATTTATTGGAATAGATACCTGTGGAGATTAAATGGGAATGGAGCAAACCCAGGTGCAAAGAGCCTTCTTACCAAGGCTATAAAAGGGGAGGGGAAAGAAAGGTTGGGTGTGGAAGTCCCTCAGACCACAGCACAGTTCTGAGATAGCATCACTAAGCAATGGGGTGTTCCTGAACAAAAGTGGCCTGAGGGAGGAGTCATGTTAGAGGTCTAGAACCTGTGCCATGTTCTGTTGCTGCCTGGGGCAGCCCTGGGAGGTTTGTCCTTGACATGAATACCATGGCGAACCTACAGAGGTAGAAGCTGCAGTTGGCAAAGTGACCCTGTAGCAGCTTCCTGAAGGAGAACCGATGGGTCTCTCCGCGGCTGCCCTGGGTGGAAGTGACAGTGAGACAATGCCAAGATGGAAGTAAGTATTTTAGCCATCTGGCAATGAACATTCCAGTGTCATCTAAACAGCCACTGAGATGGATGGGTGTGGTCTATGACATTCTGATTTATGAATTTCATGGACAGAATGCCAGATGACCAACTACATTTGCCAAATTTTTTCCAAATTAGGATATAAATAGGTAAAAATGACTGATTACTATCACCATTTTAATATAATACTCCAAAACCAGTAAACTATAATCTCAGAGTAAAGTTCTCTATGTTGAACAAATTTAGAGTAGTGAAAGGTATGATTCTTAATACTCACATTTTGCTGTTTAGGTAAGAACACACAGACTCGGCACAGTTCAGGGCTTGGGAGCCCAAGTGCTATTAGAGACCACTTAAGCATGGGATAGCTGCGTCTTGGACCAGCATCTTCTGAAGTACCTTCCTTTGCTGTGACTCCGTCATTCAGCTATACTTCTGTGTGGTGGGCCCTAAGAGATACTGTGGGCCCTATGGGTATAAAAGGACTTGTGAAGTTTAAAATTTGGAGAGGTTAAGAGCGATAATAAAGAGGGAAATAAATGAATAAGCAATGCAATTTTTGTGATGAGTACTATGACGCTACATGGCATGGTTTATACGGTCTTTGTAAAAAGGTAATATTTCAGCTCAGACCTGAAGTCAGCCTCTGCAAGTGTTAAATGAGGAAAGATATAATATCTAAGAATAGTAAGGGCAAAGGTCTCCAGAAGGGAGTGAGCTTGGCACATTGAGGAAGTGGAGAAGAACTGACCTCAGGCAGGCCTGAGGGGTGCAGCAGACTTCGGAGGCAGGGAGGGACTGCAGGCGAGGTGGGCAGGGTGTTTCCAGAGTGTGCCAGAGTGTCCACCATGCAGCCACCACAACCTTATTTCAGTCACAAACACCCCTCCTTGTCTAAATTAACTGCAGAAGTTCATAGGAAAGAACACAAGGTTCATAGAGAGAGATGACTGGGTATTTCCCAAGAAACTTCCAAAGGACATACACCATATTTATCAGAGCCCTCGTTTTTGCAGGCTGAAAAAAAAAAAAAAAAAAAAAGGAAAAAGAGCAGAGAGTGTCATGTTTATATCAGATGAGCATAAGAAAGATATTGGCTTTATGAGATATTGTTCTTTTTCTGTAGTAATTAGTTATAGAAATGATAAAGCCTCCTTGTTTGGGAAATGAAAACAAAAACTTAAGGCAAAAATAGAAAAGATACAATAAATGATCCGCTTTCAGGGTTTTGTTACAGGTACCCCAATGTGAACTGGGTCGCCTGTCTGTGGGTCCTCACCGGTGTGCTTAAGATTCAATCGTACTGCAGACACACACAAAAAGAGTCAATAATGGGTTTATTTACAAGGGGAAAGGAAAAGGAACAACCCAGGGAAGGAGAGAGGGAGAAATACGTTATCTAGCTTGTCCTACCAGTTCTGCTGACTCAGCACCCCCATAGCACACTGCAGGTGATCAAGAGCCAAACGACCAGCTGTGAACCACCAGGCCAAGAGACCCCAGAGCCCACATGTCGGGTTTTATCCCACCCTGGCTGCTCAGCTCCACCCTCATGTCCCAGCGTGCTTCGCCTTGGTATTGATGGAATTTGTAGTTCCAGTATCTGGAGTGGGACACGGCATCCATGAAACCTGTACCTGTTACAGTTTGACAGTGACAGCAAACTAGTGAGAGTTTTGCAGACATCCAGCATGAGAGAACACTAATTTACAATGAGAACTCTACTTGCTAAACCTTGTATATATTACTGGAACACTTATCCATAGGAACTTGTGGGAAATGACTTTTTTTTAAGATTTATTTTATTTATTTATGCATACAAGAACTGGAGTGTAGGCCAGAGGTACAGGGGCAGGTGGTGGTGAGGGGATCTGCCAGAGACAGAGTGGGGAGCAGAACAGGCAGACCGACTAGAATACACTGGTGAGGGGGGAGCAGCAGGGAGACAGGAGAGGTCTGCTGTGCTATATGGGGATTGAACTCATGCTGCTGTGGCTTCTGATAGCTTCATAGTGCTGCGACTTAACCCTTGTTCCACCAGGCAGGCCCCAGAAATGATATTTAGTAAGGTTCTCAGGACTGAAATGTGGACTAGGACACATTAGAGATAACACCTGAGTGCCACCAAGAAGAGAAAGGTCCCACCTGTTACCTAGAGAGAGCTGGCCAGGGTCTCGCCAGGGTACACTGTCTTTGCAACATCTGTCCCCTAACACCCCTCAGCTGGCCATTCTTTCACATGGCTTAGCACACCTATCCTAGGGTGTTTCTCTACCTTGTCTGTCGTTAAGTGTTGCTGGAGGCTCCTGATAAAAATACTGACTTTCAAGCCTACCCCCAAGAAGGTTCTATTTAGAAGAGTTTGGTGAGATCAGAAAGATGGGTGTCTTCTACTGCAGTCCAAGTGACTCTCAGCAAGTGCATTTAAGAAACTCGAACCATGGCCCTCCCTGGTGGCAGAGCAGGTTAAAGCGCAGCACTGTAAGCTGGCCACAACCACTTCAGTAAGAGTTCGATCCCTGGCCCCAGCGGTGACCCACATGGTACAGCAGACCTCTTCTGTCTCACCTACTGTTCCCCTCAGCAGTGTACTTTGTCCACTTGTCTCTGCTCCCCACTCTGTCTCTGGTGAATCCTCTCATGGCCCCTGCACCTCTGGCCTGCACCCCAGTTCTGTATGCACAAATAAATAAATCTTTAAAAAATAGAAACTTGAACCATGAAGCTCTTCAGAGTTTTCTCTCTTACTGTGCAAACTGGCCCAATCACAAAATAACCTAGAACACTTTCTAGAGAGTCTCAAATCCCTGTCCAAGTTAATCAGAATTACCAGGCAAAGGACTGGGGAGGCTGTGCATTTAAGAACTACCACAGGTAAGCCTTATGACAATTTGGTAAAAATTGTAGTGGATACTCAGCCAGGACCTTTTAAGATTTGAATCACTGTCATCTACAGAGGAATCAGAGTTTTGCATTTTAAAACTAAGCCTCCAGGTAATTCTGATGCTTAAAGTTCATGGACCCCACTTTGAGAAACGTGTCAAAGTTAGATATTATTTCAATTCACACCTTGATTCTCAGGGCTAAAGCCAGGTCAGCATTTACTATGAGTCTGTACCTCTCTTTGTATCTGCCAACACTCCACAAATACCATCCCTATGTTTTGAAAATTTTCTACTTAATTTTGTTTTTCAGGTTTTTTTTTTTTATTAAGAAATGGTCCAAGCATGCAGGAAATTTGCAAAGTAGTTAAGTGCAGAATCCATCTTTACCATCTAGTTCAACTTTGCCACATATGCTTTTTCTATTTATCTAGGCAGCTGTTTCTTACTGTATTATTTCATAGTGGTTGTAGACATCTTGACCTCTCTTTTACCCAAACACCTCAGCATGAGTATCCTTAAAAACAACACGCTCATAATAATCACATAATCATAACAGCATGGTGACAGCTAACAAAATTAGTAACAATGGTCTGATATCAGCTAATTCTAAGCCTGGGTTCAAAATTTCCCTTTTTGTTCATCAAATGACCTTGTAGTTATTTTTGCAAACCTGGATGTACTCAGTGATAACATAGTACATTTGGTTGTGTGCATTTTGTCTCTTTTAATCTAGAACAGTCCTTTCTACCATTTTCCCCAGACCAGTTGTCCTGGAGGATGCTCTTCTTTCTGTTTGTCTCATTGCTTTTTCATGAAGTGGTACTAAACAGTCAACAAATAAATAAACCCCCATATGAATATAATATTTCCAGAGAAAAAGATTTCTTTGTTCTCTCCCATCGCATATACCATCTTTTTTCTTTTTAAATAATCTTCGTTAATAATGTTCATTGAACACTTACTATCTGACTGGCACTGTTTTTTTTTTTATTATTTTTTTAAGATTTTTTATTTATTTGTACATACAGAACTGGGGTACAGGCCAGAGGCTTTGGGGTGGCGAGAGGCTTCACCAGAGACAGAGTGGGGAGCAGAACAGGCAGATCGACGAAGTACACTGCTGAGGGGAGCAGCGGGCGGGTCAGGAGAGGTCTGCCACGCCATGTGGTCACCTCCGGGGCAGGCGGGAATCGAACTCATGCGGAAGCGGCTTTAGATTCTCAGTGCTGTGCTTTAACCCGCTGCGCCACCAGGGAGGGCCTGACTGGCACTGTTTTAAGAAATCTAAATTTATGAACTTATTTTCTCTTCACAGTGACAATATAGACCTATTATCAAAACAGACGGACGCACAGTGGGAAGGGACTTGTAACAGGTGAGTGGGCTAGTAAGTGGTGAGGCTGGGCTCCAAGTTCAGGATGCTTGCTCTAAAACTAGCTTCCTTAACCACAAAATTGATGTCATAGCACAGACTTCATTCTATGACTTAAAAAACAATTTACTGTATTTCCAGACAATACATACAAATGTGACTCATAAATATATCCACAATTATAAAGATTAAACATTGAAAAACTGGAGGAAGTGCATAGTGAGCACCTACTTAACAAGTAGATTCTATAGGTAACATTTTGCTATATTTGCTTGATCAGATACAAATTTATCGTAGGTAATCCTCTACCCTTCCCTGATGGATTTTTCCAAGTCTAACTCTTTTTTCAAAAAGCATGTATATAAAATTTATGGCCCACAGGTTATTTATCTCTTCCTTTACAGACAGATATCATAATGTTTTGCTATTACAAATAATGCTGAAATAAACATTCTTGCATTTATAGTTATACTTTAGTAATGTTTTCACTTCTGTAGGATAGATTCCTAAAAAGGAATTAACAGCTTAACGGATTTAATTTAATAGATATCGCTTGATCATTTCCTGCTAGTCTGGGAAGGTCTTTATATTTCTCCCCTTTGTTTTATCTTATTATTATGAGAAGAAATATAGACAAACAAGGAGTTAACATAGACAAACATGGAATTCTCAGGATGTTTGATTGTTACAAACAACATCCATACATCCTGGCCTTTTACCGGATACCATCAGTATTTAAGATTTTGTCATCTCCATTGAAACTATTGATCCAATAGGTAGCAGACACTTAGCTTTTTCCTGAAGCTCTGGGCAGAATTTCTGCATCCTCTCGTCTCTCTTAACATTGTGTCTGAACTCCATCAGGACTACTGAGTAATGCAGGCACGCCTATACACCTACACACCTTACTTACAGCGAAGTGTATGTCTGTGTGTGTTGCACCATGAACGTATTTTCCACTACCCACTAGAGGATACTTTTTTTTTTTTTAAAGATTGATTTATTTGTGCATACAGAACTGGGGTACAGGCCAGAGGCTCAGGGGCGGCGAGAGGCTTCACCAGAGACAGAGTGGGGAGCAGAACAGGCAGATCTACGAAGTACACTGCTGAGGGAAGCAGCGGGCGGGTCAGGAGAGGTCTGCCACGCCATGTGGTCACCTCCGGGGCAGGCGGGAATCGAACTCATGTGGAAGCGGCTTTAGATTCTCAGTGCTGTGCTTTAACCCGCTGCGCCACCAGGGAGGGCCGAGGATACTTTTGGTTGATCAAATAAATGAGTGAAACATGGGAAAGGAGTCCAGAAATACAGATAATGGCTAAACGCTGGAGTCTTTGTATACCTGGCCAAAGAATTTGTAATGTATTCAGTGTCTATTAGTGGGTACAGATTTTGAACTCCATACATGTATATGGTTTACTCACTGCTTAACCCAGGGTCTGGCACAAAATAGGTAACAGGAAGCATTTTAAAAAATGAGTAAGATGGAGTAAACAGAAATATTAATTTCCTATCCTTTCATTTTCCAAATGCTGCGGCTAATAAGTACTTGCTAGGTACTTAGTAATAATAACTGGTTACAGGTTCGCATAGGAAAAATTCACATTCAATGGAAAAACATGCATTTAGCTGATAGGGAATAACAGGGAAACCATCTTCCCTCAGACTCCTGACTTGACTCTGTGAACAAGGAGTACCTCTGGATCATGTGCATGCCTTTCCTAGGAAAGAAAAGGCCCAGAGGAAAAGGAACTCACCAGTACCGGCAAACTGGCAAAGCCAAGAGGGACTGGTAATTCATATCATGCTCCTCTTTGTATTTCTCAAAAAAGCCCAAGAAACAGCAAAATCACTCTTTCCCTAAATCAAAGGCTGTTGTAAGGACTAAACTCTGCCAGTGGGTGGTAGTATTTTCTTCCTCTAGTATAAGAATGTTTGAAGATTTGTCTCAGATTTTTGTTTCTTAGTTTTACTATTTGTTTATGAGATCAGGTGACAAAAAATAAGTTAATGAAAATGATGTTGCTCTTATTTTCTTAAAAAAGAAAAACTCCAGATGGCAAACTTTTGCTTTGGCTGCAGTTGATAATTAGGTATAAACTAAGAGGTAGCTAGATGGTGCTGGAACTCTACAATCCATTTCCTGACAGAAGTTATTACTAAATACCTGGGGACATAGCAATGTCTTGGAGAAAATGCATGTCAAGCTTTTCTGCTTTCATAATAATGAAACCAAAGAAAACCCCCAAACACTGACTCTAGAATTCTTGATTTCTAGTAGGGCAAAATAGTCATTAAATTATGCACATGCCTTTCCTGGATAGTTAATAATGCACTTCAAAAATAGTCCCACAACCTAGTTTAATGTAATACCTACATTTTTGCAGTTCCGCGAGACCTTTGGATACTCCAACAGATGGTGTATCTGCCGTATGTCTGACACTAACTAAATGGTACAGAAATTAGGTTTGAGGAAGGAAGAATAGAAAATCCAGGGACTTATGCTACAGTTGAAAGACCTAACTGCTCACTAGTAGAATAATATCTCAGATACTTTATCTTTAAAAAAGAAAAAACACCAAAAACATATTAGCAAGAGTAGGGAGGGACAGGGTCTGAAACATTTCACAGTTTTCAAGATTCACACCTTTATAAACAAAGCCTCAAATTTGTGGAGAAAATGAGAGTATTTTCAGTATTTTCTCTGAAAACACGGAAATAGCCCCAAGTTGGTTAAGTCCACAGATGACTGTTCAACTTATATTAAAAGGCACAGTGGTTTTTTAGATATTGTTTGCCTATTTTCTACTTTTGAAACTAACCAGGGCGATTTTCCAGCCCACGCTTTACTGCTGGGTTTCGCGGCATACGCTCCTAACTTCTCCAGCGAGGATCCCTGAAGTCCTTGCCTGGGCTCGGCCTCGCGCACTCCAGAGCGGGGTAAAGGTTGTCCAGCCCCGCAACTCAGAGGCGCTGACAGGTGGCCTCCACCGCCTCCCTGCCGCCCCGCGCGGCACTCGCCTCCCTAGCAGGCCCGCAGCCGCAGCCAGCACGCGAGGCAAAGCTCCAGCGCAGACCCCAGAGTGTGGTGTGTGTGTGGGGGGGCTTCCCCAGTGGGCAGAGAGCACCAGGAAGGGCGTGGGGCCGACTGCTAGGCCGCCCACACGGGTAAAGGGCATTAGGGCCCAATAAGGCCGTGAGGCGACCCGGCCAGGCACTTCTCTTGATCCTCCGACAAGGATCCTACGGACCTTGGCGTCCAAGCACGTCCAGATCTGCTTACTGCCCTTGCGCCTCCTCCGCCCTCGACGTCGGCAACCCCTGTCGCGGGTCCACTTCCAGCTGCGGTGACCCCAAGTCTCCGCCCCTCACGCACTAAACTGCTCAGCCACCCCTGGGCCCAGAGGGGCCGAGGGGTCACCGAATCGGCTAACCACGTTCCCAAGGACGAACAGCCGGTGGCAGCACCGCCCCCAATTCCAGCGCTCTCCGGATCCCCAGGGGCCCGTGCTCCCGCGGCTCAAGCACCCGAGTCCCTCCAGGAGACGCAGCAGAAGCTGGGAAGAATTCACTCGGACCCCTCCCCTTCCCAAACTTCTTCCCTCCGCCCCCCGGTTCCGCCAACCCGACCCCACTGCGCCATCCGGCTCCTCCCTCTCCGCCACCCTCCCCCCCCTTGGTCCCCACTTAGGAATCCACCCTCCCTCCCCCGCTCCCGGCCGGGTCGGGGGATCCTCCCCCAACTCCCCCCGTGAGCTGCCGCCGCAGCCGCCCGGGTTCCTCTCCCCCCCCCTCCCCCTCCCCACCCCGCTCGGGCGCTCCCTGCCAAGCCCATGATGTAATGGTGTATGTTAATCAGTAGCATGTGGGGAGCTCCAGCTCGGGCAGCTCAGTCCTCCGCGAGCCGACACAGGAGGCAGCAACAGCGGCGGCGGCGACCCCAATCTGCGGCGCCGCACTCTCCCGGAGCCGCCCGCCCCGACGGCATGGCCCGCGGCCCGCACTTTGGGCGCCCCCAACCTCGCCAATAACCGCCGCGGCTCCGGACCCGCGCGTGGGACTCCGAGCCGCCGGGATGAGCCGCGCGGAGGTGAGCGCCCCCACATTCCCACCACAGCAGGGGTCCTCTTCCCCGGGAACTTCCCCCTCTGTTCGAGAAGTTCTGGGAGACGCGAAGCGGGATGCTAGCGAACTGCTTCGCGAGGGCTAAACTGCTGGGCTCTCCTCTCCTACGCTGGCGCCATCGAGACAGGGGTAGGATTGGGGGAGCCCGGGTAGCCGAACTTTCTTTTTTGCTGTCGGTGGGGGGCGTGTGCCGGCGGCGCGGAGCCGCAGTCCCGGAGGAGCTGCCCTGCCCGCGGGAGGAAGCGGTGCTGCGCACTCCGGCTGTCCCCGCGTGCGGCGTGCGCACGGGGCCGTGCCGCCCTCGGCCTGGACGTGCGGGCGAGGCGTTGGGTGGGACAGATCTACCCGTAGGCAGCGGCAGCGGGGGCAGGATGGCTCGAGCACACCAGCGTGTACCCAGACACACACTCAGGCACACACGCACTCACGACTGATCGCTCGGGGCGAAGCAGGCCCTTGGAGACCTGGGTGGGCTGGAACAACGCGGTGCTGCGCGGCGCTGGAGAGCCGGGGCCCCGGCTGCGCCTCCGCCCGCTGCGCTCCGAGCTTTGGGTGGGGAGAGTTTATTTTTGTCTCGAGCTGCTGCCGCGGCTGCTCACGGCCTAAATCCAGAGGGGCGCCTGGCAGTGGAGATGCTGGCTGTTGCTGTAGATGGAGCTGCAGCCGCTCGGCTGCTTCTCCGGTAGGAGGAGGTGGAGGAATTGGGAGGAGGAGGAGGAGGAGGAGGAGGAAGGAACTCGCGCTGCTGCTGCGGCCGCCTCCGTCTCTGCTTTACATTAGCCACCCCCCCAACCCGCACCCCAACCCCCGCGCCCCCTCGCAACCGCATTGCAAGTTTTCTGCGCGGGGAAGATCTGTTGCTGGTGCTGGTTTGCAGACATAGCCCCCGAGGCCACCCCGGGTGGGGTGTGTGGGGAACACCAGCCGTTCGCAGCGGCAGCAACAGGAAGCCTTGGGGTCTCTTCCCGCACCTGGGAAAGAGGCTTCTTGTCATTCCCTGAAAGAGAACAGCTAATCTCCCGCATCCGGGTGCGCAGGGGGCTGCCGGGACGTAGGGGACCAAACCCTCCGCGGGGCGTCCCTCCGCCCCCTCTGATGCACTCGTTTCCCGGGCGCGCTCCCTTGCTGGCCGAGGTCTCACTGCAGCCCTTTCTCTCCTTCCAGTGGTGATCGCCGCCCGGGAATGCGGGTGTGAAGGGTCCGAGCTGCCGCCCAGCGGGAAAGAGACCCCGCGACGCCGGAAATCACCATCCCTAAGCTGCGAAGAGGGGAGGGGGAAAGAACATTCTTCGTTCAGTTTGTGTGCCTTGTGAGGAATTTTTAAAAAAAAAAATCGTTATATTTTAAAAAGAAACATTTCCGTGCTACTGTCTGTCATCATCTCTGGGGAAATCAACCAGAACCACCGGAACGTAACTGAAACCAGAAGAGAGAGGCAGGAACCCAGGCAGTACCTGCAGCGTCCGGGCACCAGAGCCACCTTGGAACGGGATCGTGTAGCCGGCGGCCGCGGGGCTGCGGCTCCGCCAAACTTTGGGGCGGGCGGGGCGGGTTGGGGTGCCGAGGGGCTTTATAGACCGAAGGCCGCCCCCTAACCATGATGTTTCGCGACCAGGTCGGGGTGCTGGCGGGCTGGTTTAAGGGCTGGAACGAGTGCGAGCAGACTGTTGCGCTGCTGTCGCTGCTCAAGCGCGTGAGCCAGACCCAGGCCCGCTTCCTCCAGCTCTGCCTGGAGCACTCGCTGGCCGACTGCGCCCAACTGCACGTCCTGGAAGGCGAGGCCAACACCCCCGGTAAGTGCGCGGCCGCGACTGTCCCGCCTGCTCCCTCACACCCCCTTCCCTGTCTGCTTCCCGGGCCCCGCCCCCGGCC
>NW_004567114.1:35398766-35419666 GCF_000260355.1 Condylura cristata | reverse complement strand
CATTCCAATTTTCCCAGGCATCTTAGAAGCAGAAAAATCCAACTCATAGTGAAAGGGAAAAATAAGTCTATTGGGAGGTCCTACCTAGAGGTGCAACCAGTTAAAGCACAACAATATGAAGCTATCCCAGCCCCTGCAGCATGAATTCAATCCCCAGACAGAGGGGTAACGCACATCACATGACAGACCTCTCCTGTCTTGTCTGCTGTTCCCCTCAGCAGTGTACTTCAGCTTCATTCATCTGCCTATTCTATACCCCACTCTGTCTCTGGTGAATCCACTTACCCCCTGCTACCTTTGGTCTGTACCCCAGTTCTGTGTGCATAAATAAATAATCTTTAAATAATCATCTATTGGAACTAATTCACAAATGACATAGATGATGGAATTAGTCAAGCATATTAAAAGATTCATGAACATATGTCCCAATGCTAACAGAGACATAGTAAAAAAAAAAGTGTAAAGTTGAAAAGTATAATGTCTGAAAGATAGACAATATGGTATTGAATACATTAGAAACTATAGAAGAAAAAGCTAATATAACTAAAGACAGTATATAAGTGATCAAAAATTTAATAGAGAAAATGAAATTAAAAATGGACATAGCATCGGGCCCTCCCTGGTGGCGCAGCGGGTTAAAGCACTGCACTGAGAAGCTAAAGCCACTTCCACATGAGTTCGATTCCCGCCTGCATTTGCCCCCCCCACCCCGTCGCCGCCCACCTAACCTCCGCTGGACGCTTTGGTCCTTTGCCCACTGCCAGCTCCTTCGGTCCTTTCCGTGTGGTAGCTAAGGTAGCATGAATGATTGATTTTTCTCTCATGCAGTTTCCTGGGAAATAAGTAAGTCAGGTCACGTAGAGTCTGGGTTTTCTGGGTTTTTCCCCCTCCCTCTCTTCTTTTGGGCAACGTGGCTCTCCGAATTTCAGCAACACATGAAGCTCAGGACTGCCCTTCAGAAGCCAAGCTATAAGATTGTATTAGGCACACGTAGGCACACGTTAAAATTTAATTTTGTTACGTATTTTTTCCCCATAGATATTCCAGTTTTACAGCTCGGTTTCCAGAATAATATGTAGGTGACGCTACAGACTATTAAGTAATGTTTGCAGTTCATAGACTATGTGATTATACCTGTGTCTCACGGGTTCTTCATGTTGATAAGGATCTTGTAGAAAGGTCTAGAGAGCAGGCATGAATCAGGGCCCTGAATGCTTTTAAAGGTTAGGAAACTTCCCTGCATATAACAGAATTGCTTCATGTTATCTCACTGGCATTTAGACACCTCAACTAGTACAGAAAGTGCATATTACTGGACAGGTTCAGCGGTTTGCTGTTTCCTAGCACGGGTGGTGACAGACTGAAATAATATCCGAGGCCAGTGGGTGAGTGAGGGTGGGGGAGGGGAAAGGTCTGTTAGTTGTAATTTTGGAAAGGGGAAATTCTTTAGTTGGTGCCGCAGCAGGAGGGTGAACAGAGCCCCCAGTGTTTACGCAGGGAAAAGAATGCAGGGTCCTCCTCCAGCTGTTCCATGTTAGAGTCACCAGCCTGGAAGACTCAGCAGAGGTCCGGGCTGCCATTTGATGACAAGGTCCAGTCCAGGGCTGCAGGGCCTGGGAGACACTGGAGTGAGTGTGCCTGTCAGGGAGCAAGGAGGGGACTGGCCTCCTTGCTCCTCTGTGCTGTGGTGCTCATGATGCTGAAATCACTGGGATGGGATGTTTCCATATATAGAATCACAGGCTGGAAGTGACGGCTGGAAATCCTCTCAGTCCTTTTCCTGACCAGACAAAACCACCCCCATAGGCCCTTGTGCTGCCAAGTATGGAGGGCCATAGTGAGGGAGAGCCCATAGCCCCACCTTCCCCTTTCAGCCTGAGCCCCACAACCTATAAGGTTAGTCACAGGAGTGCCAGTGGCCAGGGGGGCCCCATTATGTTCCTTCCATGTTTATAAATAGCCCAAGTCCAGCCTCCTTAATGAGGGTGTGGAAGTGTAAGGATAACTGATGACCCACTCTCTTGCCTTCTGTCCTTAATGTGAAAGGGTAGCCTGCTTCATCTCCTTGCTTTGCTTTCTCAAGTTTGACAAACAAGGTTATATAAACTTTTGTATTTCATAGAATACAAAGGACTTAAATGCTATATAGTAGTTTATTTTGAATGCTTGACTTCAGGCATGTACTGGCTTTTTAAAAATATGATAATTAAGCTTTAGGTTATTCAGAATTAGCGACTGGTGTTTCTTTGTGAGTGAAGGAGATATTTCCCCATATAGCAGCTGTCTATTTAGAGGTTTTGGAAGTCATTAAGTGTCTGAATTAAAAAGAGGTTGTTTAGTTAAAAGAACTTGTAATTTAATAAGCTAAGGAAACAAATTGGACTTCACTGATCTTTAAAAAGTTACTTGGTAATATTTTCTATCAAAAATTTTCCCCATATTTATTTGTATGAAATACATGCTACCTGTTCACACTGTTAAATGCTATAGATGTATGAAATATAGAACCATTATCTGGTTTCTAGATTAGTCTTTGGACATTTTCTTTTAGAAACCTTTTTTCCTTGTTTTGTTGTGTAGCCAGGACAGAAATTCACTAGGTCGAGTGATGATTTAGTTTACTTCTGCAGTATGGGGATCATACAGAGCATCGAGATTTGTCATAGCATATCTGAGTATGGAGTGTGGCTCTCCTCTGCATCTGGAACCTAACCAGAACCAGGAAAGGGGCAGAAGAGCCCACTCAGCAACAGGAAGAAAGGGCATGAAGTCCGAGAGAAATTTCCAGGCCCCGTCTCAACACACTTACTCTTATTTTAGACAACAACTGTAACCCTTTTTTATTTTTTATTCTAGCATTTAGGGATAGCGCATTTGGGATGGGGTAAAAAGGGTGCTGTCACCAGCAATGAAAAGTGACCCCTGCTTGACAACTAGGAAAGAGAAAGGAAAATGACAATTGTAGACATAAAAATTCGGACTAAAAGCCCCTGGAGGTTTGAGTATATTAGGGTAGTATCCCACAATAGATGCTGCGGGCATTTCTCTAGAATAAACAGAAACCAATAATGTCCATTTGCCACCAATGAAAGTGAACTCTAAAAAAGGCTATGTTTTGAAAATCTGTCTTTAAGAACAGAGAGAAATACACAATATATTTGGGAAATACTGACACTCCAGATAATGAACCTCCAAAGCTGTTTTGGTGTGTAAAGTTCTTACCCATTCAGAAAACTAGGCTGTGGAGAATGACTCATTCATTGGCTAGCTGAGATTTCCTATACGAAAAATCATCATATTCCACTTACTTTATTTTGTTCTAATCAATTAAACATTTCTTTCAGTGTTGAGAGATTATAAAACTTGGTGAATAAACCAAATTCATTTCTGGGGCTTAATCTCAGTAGAATAAAGAAAAAATAATTAGTAATAATGTGAACTTAGGAGTTTTCTCCAGGACTTACTCTAAATAAAGAAATAACCTTTCCAGTTAACCATGATTTATTGGAGATTTGTGGGCTGTATTTTGATGTTCTTTGTTCTTTTAAATTTAACATTTATTGGGGGTATCCAGCGGTTCATTGGTTCAGATTCATGTTCATGGTCTTTTGAGGTCTAAAGAAAATGGTTGCCTCAGTCCCTAAAGGTGATGCTGAGTACTGTAGCATTTGCCCCACAACCCCCTCAGCTTAGCCCTTCAGTCACCAACACAGGGTAACATGGAGGCTCTCGCCAGTCTTATTTTGTGGATGACTGTTTCTGGGGCTAACAGGGCATTCGATACATACAAAATAGTAAAAATGAAACCCACTGATCTTACTTGCAGTTCTCAAAAGAAAAATAGCTTGTATGGCATTAAATATTTACAACTTTTGTCATTTAGTCTTGAAGTACATTTTCCAGTGGAAGCAATGAAATAAATGGAGATTCACAAATGAGCCCACAAAGATTTATACACTCACAAAGAATTGCATGTTTTGTGGGGGAAACTGCATATGTTTGTAGTAAATAAATGGCAAAAGATTGTTGCCTCACTTAGAATTAAGTGCAAGAAAAAGGATTATCTGAACTGGTGGTCTCGGAGACAAAAGTAATTGTGGAGACTTAAAAGGACTTGTGGGTGTATTTTGTTCTCATTAGAGAGGGGGTATGTTGGGTCTATGATTTTTTTTAATGGTTTTTGGTTTCATAATAAAGGTATGCTTTGCCTTAGTTGCTGCTTTTTTGATCACAAATGGAGTAACAGAAAAGTAGAATTGAGGTTTTCTTAATGGTACTGAGAAGATCTTATTTGTTCTTCTTTCTTTTACCTATTCTTTCAACACGTATTTTTTGACTGCTTCATATTTTCTTGGCCCAGTGTTTGCATGATGAGAATGCAAAGGCCATTTACTATAGTCCAGTGTCAGTACTATCCAAGGATACTCTACGTTGAGTAAATAACTAACATAGACTAATATATGATACAATATCATAGGCGGTCAAGCAAAGACTTGGGTATGAAGTGTGGGGGAGGGGTCCTGGGAGCATTGTGAACCTAGCAGTGAATTGCCTGGAGGGTCAGGCAAAACTTTACTGAAGGGAAGCCATATTTGAATTAAGTTTTGAAGGGTGAATAGGAGTTGGTTCATCATGTAAGGAGGATTATAGACAGCAGGCATGAAGCTGTTTTCTAAGCAGAAAGGATAGTGTTTATAAAAATGTTGACTTTTGAAGATTCGTTTGTGTGCTGCAAAGAGTGATTTAAGAGTGGCTAGAATGGTGATCTCTCAGAGTCAGAAGTTAAACAGAAACCACAGGTGTCAAGACTTTGCCAGTTTAGGACTGCAAAGATGATAAAGACTTAGACAAGAGTATGCTGAGGGTGAAAGGGGAGAAGGAAAAACATTAGAGATGAATTTGTGTGTGTGTGTTTGTACATGCACACATTTGGGGGGAAGCTCCCCAATATGTATGATCCACTGAGAGGCACTGAGGCTGTTTCCAGTGGGGCCAGCTGGTGACATCACTACTCAGGGCAGCTTTGTCGTCAGTATTTCTACATGGGAGTGAAGGGCTGAGAGAGGAAAAGATGGTCCAAGTGGCCTTGTATCCATAGGTGGGCCTGTGTTGTGGATGATTCTTAGATTATGGATTTTAAAATCACACTGGGCTTGTCAGTTAATTTTTGAGTCTCAGCTTTCTTATCTGTAAAATGGAACTAATAAAACCTTACTATTAGCTAGAAATTATACGTGAGCTCCAGTGAGTAGTTTCCCTCAGAGGGAGAGGGATTAAGAGATTAAATTAAATTATCTCTAAAAGATAGGTAATTTACATAAGTACTATTTTTCTAATTTATAGAATATCTTTTCATTTAGGGATTATCAAGAAGAGATTGATGATTGGCATGGAACCCTGAAAGGTCATAAATTTATTTTACTGCATCTTATACATTTTAGCTTTGTTGTTCTAGTCTCTATCATATTGAATCTGGGAAAAAAAAAAAAAAAAGACAGCACTGACCCAGTTTCCCAAATAACTTGTCAACACCTTTTTCCTTCAGATAGTGAGTGTCAAAAAGAAATCATTTTGTTGAATGAAATATTTAGGGACTTTATATCTGAAACACTTTCCACCTAGGGTGTTATAATTTTCTTTGGGTTGGTCTGGAATGGCAGGTAGCAGAACATAAACATTTGTACTCTTTGTTGTGAATAGCTTGGGTTTGGTTATTTAGTTTGGGTGCTGAAGGGCTTCAGCAGCTAAGCATGTTATAAACAGGTCTCATCAAAGCAAGCCAAAGGGTACAAACTTAACAGCACTCAGATTGGTTTGTTTATGTTTAAACAAACAAGTGAGAGTGAAATGAGGGTCAGAAAGACCAAGAAGTAACCAAAAACTCCTAGTATATTCTGCAGAAGTGTAATTCTAAGACAATTGTTAATACCAAAAAAGAGAAAGATAATTGTTATTTGACCTGAGGAGAAATTTATATATAGTTTTTCATCCATGAGTGAAGAAGCTTGGATAAATACTCATTTGTTGGGAAAGGCGTGGTGCTTAGTTAAGCCGTTTTTTCTTTTTAAAAACATAGTTATGGTTTGGGTTTGTAGCCTGTTCCTTTCTTTTCATCCTCCATTCATCTTTCCAAGGCCTTACTGAGTTCATCCTATTCACATAGATGAAGATGTACAATCAGACATCTTTGAGCTATTTTTTTGCTTCTGTGGATGCTGCCTGAGGCAGGAATCTCCCAAAGAAAGCAGAACTCTCAGAACAGTAGCCAAGCTTCCTCTCTAGGTGAGCTAGGCATCATTTGGGCCTGCCTTAAAATTTGCACCCCAAGAGCCTTGGTTGGATTTTGGGGGAAATAGCCTTTTTTTTTTTTAGGTAGGAGCACACCACTCCTCAGGACTCATAGCTACTTCTACAATTTTGTTCCCATACATATCAGCATTTTAATACAGTTTTCCTTGTCTTGGTTTACTGAGGAAAAAAATCAATCAGATATATAATGGACAACATAATTAAGTGGTACCTGACAGAGTATGCAGTAAAACACTAGAATCAACTTCTAGTACATGTAAATTCACCAAATGCTCCAGCAGAGAACTGAATGCTGTGTCAAAAGGTGAAGAAGGTGTAATGATTCTTCTCAAGGAACTTATACTTGAGTTGTGGAGGTTACCAAATGCTCTGGCTCGACTGGGAGAAGAAAACTGATGTTGAGTAAAAGGAAGAGAACGGTGTGGCTTGGGTGGCCCAAGTCATGAATGGATATGAACTCAAGTATGGCGACTTGACACCAGCACTTCATGGCTCACCGGATTCTTGCCTGTTTGATATCTGTAATGCAGCGTTTATTAAAGGAGCTACACACAGGGGGATTGTGTTCTTTGAAGGGTGAGCGCACATACATGAGAGAGGGCAGCCTGGTGTGTGTTGTCTTCAAGAATGGTTTCTTCAGTGGAAGAAGGGACAATCCAAACCTTCCTCAGACATCTGACATATTTAAAGACAGGAAAGGTAAGCATTTGCTCACTCAGTATTTTCATCCCTCTTAAATATCCATAAAATTATGAGACTAATCCTGAGTTCTTCCAGTAGAATACTTTTGTCTGGTACTTTTGATTAGAACTGGTGTCAAGCAGAAACATCCAAAACACATAAAGGAAAAGATAAAAGTGTCTTAAATTGTAAAACTGGATGTGTTTCTATATCCTTAGAGTTCTCATTATACCAACAACTCTGAGGAGGTCTTGGATTCAGGTGGGGGCCGGGAGTCTGTAGTTCTGATAACTCCAGGTGCTGCTACTGCAGGTCCTGAGACTGTGGTCTGGGGACCACTCTTTGAGTAGGGAGGTCGTTGGCTGCTAGAGGGTAATTTAGAGGTGATTGGCATATTGGCTTTCAAGTGTTATGGTTATGTACCAGGAATAAAGTTTTTATTTGCACATGAAAACTTACAGGAAAGCCTGTGGGAGGTGGATGCTGCCTTGCCCTCCTCATCCACCCCTACCACTGAGGCCATCCCAACCCTTGCTCTGCCTCCAAGAGGAGCAATTTGAAGATCTCAGTGATTTTCCTGAGCTCAAAATCACTAGAATCCTTTTTCACAGTCTGAACTGGCCTGACTGAGGAACAAGGGCTGAGTTCTGTTGTGCATTTCCCACAGCCTTTGAACCTGGAATTTCCAGGCATTCTGATACTCAGCATCCCATGGAAAATAAGACTTCAAGAAAGATTCATTTTTTTGCTGATGCTGTGGATTGAAAGTTGAACTGGAAAAGCAGGAATGTTAATTCCAGAGGTTATATGGGAGAGCGCTCTCCTGCTTCCCCAGTGCACTCACTTAAAGCACAACCGCTGGGATTTCTGAAGTGGTTTATCCTAATCTGTCAGTAGAAATGGATTGTCAGTGTGGACAGAATAAAGACTGTTGACCTTTATCGTTTGCATTGCTAGCTGTGTGTGTGCACCAAGTGTGTGAGTTAAACATGGGAGTAAAATGGCAATAACATTCAACCACTTTTGTATTTCTGATAAGTAACAAAGGGACAGGGAAAATCATCAGGAGCCTCAATAAATAGCGTCTCCATTGGAAAAGGAAAAAGGAGGGGAAAGAGGTTTAGAATTTGATAGGGGTTGGTGAGGTTAACAATGCTGTGTAGAGTACCTGAAGAGAATTTACGACATAACTTGTGAGCATTTGGGTGAGGAAATAGGAAGAGCCTGGTTTTCCTAAGAATGGGTCATGGAGAACTAATGTCATTTCCTTTCTGCAGGGGGAATGGGGAGGGAAGGGAGATAGCATTGACAAAGTGACTGTTGTGCTGTGGGCAGATCATAAGAGTTCCTGGAGGCATCCCTG
Source organism: Condylura cristata (assembly GCF_000260355.1). Classification (NCBI taxonomy): domain Eukaryota; kingdom Metazoa; phylum Chordata; class Mammalia; order Eulipotyphla; family Talpidae; genus Condylura; species Condylura cristata. The sequence goes on along the minus strand of NW_004567114.1, from coordinate 35,411,313 downwards.
AGCTGAATTTAATTAGCTTTCCAACAAATCCCTTATTTCCTGAATGGTAAGGTGGAGACCCGGGGCTGGGGAGAGTCTTGTGGGTGTGTTAGCATGTCTTTTGTGACATGCTTTGTGAGAGAGGGCTTTGGTGCTGTGCACAGGCACACATGTTCTACCTCATCATTCATATGGACATGTGACTTAGCCTGGGGTTCCCCTCAAAACAGCCTAAGGCAAGGGCTGGTGCACAGGTAATTTATTTTGGGCGCTGATCTCAAGGAAGAAGAAGGGGAGCAGGAGGAGAAAAACCCTATTGTCAAGCTTATCATTGCTGTGGGTATCTGGGACTCAGTCTCACAGGAATGACCTACCTGTGCCTTAGAAGGGCTGTTCCAGACAGAAAGGGCTGGACTCAGCAGTATCATGTGTGGAAAAGTCACCTGGCTTTTGGTAGATATAGAATTTAGAATGAATTACATCACATGTAGTCACCTCCAAGGCCATTATGCCTTTAACAAGACATTGTATATATAATACAATATGTGCTCACCATCATGTTCTCTTCCAACCATGCTGTCCCTTGAGTTCTGGGCACACACACTTTGAGGTAGGTGGATGAATCAGGATGTGGTCAGAAGAAAGAGGATGGCGGCCACCTGAGAATATTTAGGCAAATATTTAGGTTGGAGAAAAGATGAGCACAGAACATGACAGCGGCTGTTGGTTCCTGGGAAGGTTGGCTTGGAGTAACGGGGTCTGCTGTGTGGAAGGCAGTGTGTAGGAGCTGCAGGTCCTTGAACAGAAGACAAACTAGAGAAAAACATCACGACGATTAGTGCTCCTAAAGATGGGCTGAACTGCTCTAGGAGCCAGCAACTCGTCTCCTGGTGGACAAATATTTAGCATAGTGCAGACACAGGTTAATACAGAAACACAAGAGCAGCTGCTCTATGCTACGCACTGGCTCTTGCCGTCGCCCTGCTGAGTGACTTGCCTACTGGAGGTCATTTCCTCATCCCGGCAGCCCTGAGAGATGAGAAGGAACTGTCATCATGCCGTTTTTCAGGGACAGTGCAAGCAGCCTGACTTCAGAATCCTCCCATGTGGTAGAGGCACAGTGTGTGTTTGTTTTACAAAGATGTGACTTTTTGAATGACTTATAAAGTCTCTTCTAGCCTTAAGATTTGATGACTTCTGTAAGCCAGGGGTAAAGATTGAAAAAAAAAAAATACAAACAACTGTTGGAAAAAAGAAAAAGACCATACGAGTGAATGAATGAATGAGAGAATGAGTAAGTAGGGTAACCCCAAAAAGTCTTCAAATGAATTCCAGTGTTTTCCTCCTGTACTTCTTGGCTTGTTTGAGTGATTCTCTGTTCTTTATTGAAATAGGCAGTGAGGTGAGGCTGGAAATCAAATCTTGTTTCTTTTGGGTCACACTAGAACATGGATAAGCCCAAGTGTGTCACTCATTTTTAGAAAAGGTAACTCATAATTGCAGCCTATACTTTGGAGTCTTTTTAGTTTTCACCATGTAGATCTAAAAGTGACTATAGTGTATTTTTTGTGTAGCAACTGCCTTTCCTCCCACCTTCTTCTGTCTCTCCTCCTTCTCTCCTACTTTTCCTCTCTCTCTCCCTCCCTCCTTTCTTCTCCTTCGCTCCCTTCGGCCCTCCCTGCTCCCCCTTCTCTCTCCCTCCCTCCTTTCCTTCCAACACTTTCTATGTATCACACATTATGCGGAGAGCTACAGTGCTTACAAACACTGTCTCCCATTATTGAGTATATGACACAACACAAAGAAGCAGAACTCATGGTTGTGAAAATTAAATGTAACATATTGCAAAAATGTGCTTGTTATTGTCCAGTCTAGCAAGTAGGAAGTGATTAATAGCTGGGTCCTAAATTACATAAATCCCACCAAGTATAAATTTTGCAAATGAGAAGCTTAGGTTGAGAGTGGTTGGGGACGTGCTCAGCTCATTGACACGTGTCTGCGGCAGAGGACTTCCAGTTCTTAGGTAAGTAAAAGTGTTGGTTTTTCAAAAGAAAGCACTTCAGGATAATTAGTGGTAGTTTTAATGTTTCCCTCTAACATTTTGTAAATTTAATCTTGGAAGAATTCTTTTCAGTGTGTCCATTTTGACATCATTCTTCCTTATCACATTAATGTGGCTTGGCCTTTTTTCCACTGGTCTTTTTTTTTCTCCAATTAAGTGAAAGGCAATGATTACATATTTCCTTTCCTTTAAGGAAGATCACAGAATGGAGGTTTCTGCTGCTTCTGCTAGAAGAGTGAGGACCTGGGGAAGGAAACAGGCTTTTCTGCAAGCTGCCGAGAGGAACGAGTTAGGGCTGTGTTACCTAATAGTTCACAGAACCCTTGACTTGGACAAACTAGCAATTTATGAGCCTGGTCAAGATCTCCTTAGGATCTGGAATTAGGCAACTAAAGGGCTATACATTAACATGTTTTCCCAGTGTTTGTAAATGGTGGAAAATTTCTGAAGATTAGTTTAGGGAAACACATAGTGTAAGAGTGGATTCTCCTTAGGTCATATCTTCTAGAAACAATAAATGAGGCAGTCTGGCCCAGCCCTTTTGTTGAAGACTGAGGTCAACTAAGATTTGAGAGGGGATGGATGCTGGATTTAAGCTCAGTGTCTTCCTGACTGTTTCCCACTTAGGCCTTAGTATCTCGAACCTTTCCCAGAGCTGATCTGGCTGCCAGCACCACTACACGGAATGACCCTTTATTCTGGGCATGAGAGAGGCTGTTTACCTGAATGACCAAAGCAGCATTTATCAGGATAGTCACTGAAAGACAGCCAGGTCCCCCGCCCCCCTCCTTTTCATGTCTTTACTTACAATGACACATAGGTTTGTTTTCATTAGAAAATGGCTAGCACTCATATTTTGAAATTGAAGTGCTTTTTAGTATAGGAAGTTTTGACTTTATTTTTGCATTTTTAATCACAGTTCCAGTAATGCCCTCTTGGCTTATGTGGAATCTGACTCAGCCACCCTGGAGTTACCCTAAATCCTAGCAGAGAACTCAGAGAACTGAGTCTTTTATGACTGCCTCCCTGCCTGTGGGAGGGATTTCATTCAGCGCCTGGAGCAGCAGGTCATGTGCATGGCAGTGTGGCGTGACCAATGAGGTTTTTGAGGCTGTCCCCTGTCTGCTTGGGGCTTTCCCTGCAGCCACCACTTACAACACCAGTCAGACAGAGTGCTCATCGGTCCCCTTCCAGACTAGCCTGTGTCTTAGTCTCTTTTTCTCCAGTTCCTAATGCATACAGTACATTTTTATTGGAAGAACTGATGAAGAATTCAAAGAAAACTCATAGTTCTTGTCCACTAGGGGTTTACCATCTTTGGTGGTGAAAAACACCCTAAGATTTAAAAATAGAATAGAACAAGATGGGATCCTAGTCCCGTTGCTAAGATGTGTGTGGTAAAGGCCAGATGAGAGTAGATGTGTTAGTTTTTGGTCTCTTACAGAAGTCCTGGGTGGGATCTTGGCGTCATCACTTCTTAGACGTGCCACCTTCTACAAATTATTTTAGTTCTCTGAGCCTCACTCTACTCATCAGTGAAATGGAGTCACTTCTACAGAAAGTCACAGGCTGTGACTGGGATGACGTGTGTTATAGATGTGTAAGTTGCTCTATGGGCTGCACCTTGTTTTACCAACGTAGGCTGAGTGACATTCTCGTATGACCAGCTGAACCAGTGGGTTCAAAAATCCAGGAATGTGGGTGTTTCAAAGTTTCCATAAAAGATAACCATGGGTTATTTTTCAGAGCTTTCGCTTGTTTGCAACCGCAGGCCTAAGCACATGGTTCTCTTGAACCATGACTGAGCACCTCTGGGTGTGCACCAAGGCCTGGATCTGATGATTTAATCAGGACCTGAAGCTGTAGGATCCAGTGACCCCACAGGTTGCCTGACTCTAACTTGTCAGAGTTCAGCTTTTGCCCCTGTTCAGATTTTTAATTGATTAAATCACTGAATTCTCTTTGCATCTGAAGGACTCAGTTCAGTGCTAAAGAATTTTTTGGGGGGAAGGTTACATAAAATGCTGTGTACGAAACACTGATTCCTGCCTGCATATATTCTAGCACAAGTGTTCATGGGCCGCTGAAAGCCAGTCATAAGGATACTCCATTGGATCCTTTAAGAATTTGTGATAATTAAAGTGGGTTTTTTTTTTAAGCTTTATTATTAAAAAGCTAACTCCTGGTAAAAGTTATCATCCAACTTAAAACCATTCAGTGAGGAACCTTTGAATATTTTTGTATACCTCAGCTAAACAAGAAAATAATTGTGCTTTGCTTTTTATTCTTGAATATTATTTTGACCTTTACCTTTCATTGAACAAGTGTTAGCTGGAAAAGAAAAACAGTTTCTTGTCATTGTTCTTGTTTGTTTGTTTATTTAACAAAACCTCCCTATTCTCACATTTTCGTTCTGAGGCAGGAGGAGCTGTGTTAGCAAATTTTCCAGATTATTGTGGTATTTGCAGATGGTTTGAGCACAGTTAAAATATTGAAATTGTAGCTGTGAGGTCAAGCTTGAGCTTTGTGTGTGATGCTGGCATTAAGCTGCTGGTGGGTTACATGGAAATAATTTCAGTGCTTATATGGTTAGCTGACTGTGTTTTAGGCAGCAATAATTTGGACAAGAGTTGTACTACTGGTTTTCTTTAAGGTTGTCCCCCTTCTCATTGAGGGACAGAGAAAGACTACCAGAATTAAAATAGGAAGTGCTTGGCAGTTTTGTGGAACTCCACAGCATTAAAGTGACAAGTGGTGCATCAGCTGTTGTTCAGGCCGTGGATAGAGCAGATCTGTGTGTGTGAAGACAAAGACGGTGGCCCTCCTTTGCCGGGTTCCCTGCTCCCTCTGCTTATTAGCTGTTCAGTACTCAGCACCTTAGACTGCTGTGGCCCTGTTAGCCAAGGAACTATTCTAGAATAAAGGCAACTACAGAGAGGTGACGACTAAATGCTCTATGGGGTTCCGGATCAAATCCTAGATTGAGAAAAAACATTGCTGTGAAGGCTAATAACTGGTGAAATTTGCATATGAAATAGATGCATTATAGGGGCTATATTGTATCAATTTTGAATTTCCTAACTATTATTATTACATCAGAAAATACCAGGAGATGCATGCTGAAATCTTTAGGGATGACGGGACCGAATGTTTTCAGCACATAACTGATGTTTCCAATGGTTCTGTGTAACATCAATGACAAAGGATGAATGGATCTTGGTGAAATGTACATTTTTTAAAAGTTCAACATGTTAATTATTTTTACCCTACTTGTGTAGGTGACCAGGTGAAGCACAGTATGCCTAGTTAACTATGAATTGCAGATACATTATGAGTAATGGAGCATATTATATTCCTTATGCTAAAGAGGTATTTGCGGTGTTTTTGAAACAAAGCTAACTGGGGGTTTTGTATTTTGTTTGCTCTATCTGGCACTCTAGTCCTGAATCAACAGTGCCCTACTAAAAAGATGTATACAAGGAGGTTGACCTCTCACAGGGGAGAGTGAAGACAGGACTTTTCAGAATTCTGTTTGGTCGCCTCCTTAGATAATGAGTCCAAGGAAGCTGGGACTTAACCTGATTGATCTTCTTTCTCGTTGAGCTAATTTGAGCTTTCTCCATTTCTTTGTAGTTGGTGGAGTCTACATTTTATACTAAGTTACCCACATCCCGACACTCGTGACAGCTTTAAGCTCTTCTTCCAGCACACTTGAGTAGAATGGATACTGGAATCTATTTTGACAGCTGTTGAAAATCTAGGCTGTTACTACAGTAGGTTAAAGAGGTTATTTGTGACACTGGTATTATTCAGCGAACCTTCTGAAAAGATCTGCACACTGTTCAGACAAGTGGTATTTTATAGAATTATGACGATTTTGGTGTTCGCATTTAAATGATCAAACATAATGCTCTCTGGAATTATACACTTAGTAATATTTTCCATTAATTTGCCCAACTAATGTAGTAATTGTACTTTACAGTGTTCTCAGTTACCAGTGCCTTTAAATGCAGGTGTAGAGTCCTTAAATACAGCTGCCCCATTAATAACCTTCCCTTTAAAAGTGACCTTGGAGCAATCTCACAGAGAATGAATTTCTGTGATGGAGCTGCTAAAAGAGGTCTATGCAAGTAACAGGTGGCTTCAGTTGGCCTGCTTTCACTGAAATTTGATTCAAATAAAGCACTGCCTTATTTTACCATTGGAATCATGATTATATGCTAGACTGACTTCTTTTTTGGAAAATTGCATGTCAGTGCTGAGATTTGGGTTTAGGGTGGGGTGTCTTACAACTGTACAAATTGGAGAGCTTTATAGATAAGACACAGCAACTAAAGGATAAAACATGCATGGTCTTTATGAAGCAAAGGAATTTTCCCAGGGGACTTGCAGTTCTACTGACTTTAGGTTCCCGGGCACCTACTTGGATTGTTTTAAACTTGAATTTTCTTTTATCTCAGGTCTAAAGCATTGAAGAAAACTGTTAAAATGATTATCCACACAGTGCTTAGTACATAGCAGACACTCAAATTTAGCATCATTCAATGGAATATACTAGATAATTGTATTATTTAACTTTTGATGTGATTTAATTACTTGAAATAGATCTTTCCATTTCTGCCTTTATGCAGTTGTTTGACAACACAATTGTTAACATGTTTTCAGATTAAAATAAATGTTCCACTCTAAGTTTACACTAGATAACATTATTATATAAAGAATTAGCAGCATTAAATGGATGAAATGAAATTTGACATAAAAGCTATTTCTGATAGGTCTATTTTATTAAAGATACTTTCTCTCAGGTTTGAAAAGATTCATCAGATTGTGAAAATTAGGTTCTAGCAAACTGGGTAGAATAGTTTTTTTAAAAGACAGCACTTTTAAAAAGAATTTTATATCTGTTGTAGAAGAATTGAAAAAGAGAACATAAATAGCTTGTAATGCTATTTTCATTTTACTGAATATATTTAAGGTTTTATTTCCAACCATAAATACACAAATAGATTTTTTTCACAGAAATACAAAAAATTAGGACCATATGGATATAATATATAGTGGCATATATGTGTTTATATGCTGTTCTGTGAAAATTATTTAAATTGCCTTTTAAATTTACACTATCATTAATGTTTTAATGAGTTCTTTACAAATAGTATCATTATGACTGTGTAGTCTTTCAGGTATAACTGTGCTGTAATTTGTTACACCAAACCCTATACTTAGTCATCTAGGTTATTTCCAGTTTTTTACAAGGGTGTTGTGATAAACACCCTTGAAAATGTGGTTATTACATTGGGGTGTGGGTCATAACATCTGTAAGATTTTGCATTTAGTGTGCTAACCATGTCATCATTCTGAAAGTTTGGGTGGTAACTCTATAAAATGGAGTAGAAAAATTTTTTAAAAAGCAAGATTCTTATAAGAATTACCTTTCTACTGTGAAAAACTGAAATGCCTAGCGAATGCACCTGTGAATATTAAGTGTGTAATTTCTTACTTTTTACTTACTTTCCAACAGTGGATCCTACCAAAAACAAATTTTTGTTTGATGTGCTACTATTGCAGATGAATTTTATTGGTACTTTTCCATATATTTATGGCCCAGCTGTATTCTTATCCTCTGTCTCCTTTCCACTGGGACATTTGTTTCATTTACCAACTATGAGCACTCTCTGCCATATTCATGTCTTTTTCTTTTTTGCATGGCATAATTTGATATAAGGAGTTTTAAATTCTAATGTAGTTTACTGGTAGGAAAAGGATTTGATAGAGCAAGTGATAGCTCTATCAAAAGTTATTCTTGCCCTTAGCTGTGTGGTCTTATTTAGTTTTCCAGAAGGAAGAGGCAACTGTTCATATTTAGTTCAATCCTCTGAGAAGCTTAAGTTACTAAAACTATACAACTTATGTGTTAAGAATCAAGACACATCTGTGCTTGCATTGTCTAAACAGTACTTCAGATTAGTACTTTCATCCTACAAAGTTCTCATTTTGGAGGTTGGTCTATTTTATCTTATTACTTTATACAAAAAGATTTATTCATTTATACATACAAACTGGGGTACAGGCCAGAGGTGCAGGTATGGTGAGAGGTTTTACCAGAGACAGAGTGGGGAGCAGAACAAGCAGATGGATGAAGTACACTGCTGAGGGGAACAGCGGGCGAGACAGGAGAGGTCTGCTGCACCATGTGGGTCACCTCCCTGGCCAGGGATCAAACTTGCACTGAGGTGGCTGCAGCTGGTTTGTAGTGCTATGCTTTAACCAGCTGCACCACCAGAGAGGGCCCTGGTCTACTTTATAGTAACATAAGTTACAGAGGTAGGCTAAGAGTTCAAATGGATAAATGATTCATCCTATGTGAAATTTTCTAATGATGGAGTAATTCACAGTCTGTTCTATCAAGACTGCCTAGAGCTAGGGATGGAAACAGCGGTATTAGAGTTCTATCAAGGCTGATGATTTACTGATTCATAGACATCTACTAGATCAAACCCCTCATATTTTCATTCCAGCCTATTAGAATTTTATAGCCATATGCAGTATGGATACTTTGGGTGGCTTTTCCATGATGCTATTTTTCTGGTCCATTTTGCATCAAATATGTTACCAATATAAGCAGCAAGATTCAACAGTAAGCAAAATTATTTAAGAAGCCAAGAACTACTAACATTCATTAGAGTCAGTGATTTTCAACGTGGGAACAAGGTATCTCTCTCCAGGAGATGATAAGGTGACTTCGTCATTCATTCATTGACTAATTTTCATTTTGTGCATATTGAAAACTACATTTTTCATAAGAAGAACACACTCCATGTTAGAAACTGAAGATCAGCTGCATACAAGACATAGTCCATTCCTTAATTTAAAAGCAAAGTTCATGGCTTCAGTTTCTTTCAATTCTGATATCTTAACTTTGGTTTTCAGATAAGTCTGGAGTTCCCTTCAGCCCTGCTCTTCCTCTAGAGTCTGCATAGCTCATTTCATATCTTTAAGTCTTGGACACCTCCTCAGAGATGCTCTCCTGACCACTCTCTTTAGCCCCCTTACCCTGATTTATTTTATTCATGGTATTCATCACCATGTGGGATATTATGTATCTGTTTATCACCCGCCTCTAAACTCCACTTGAATGGAAAATCTTAAGAAAGAGCATTATTGTCGGTTTTGTTGACTGCTTTTCTGTCGGTATCAGAAACACAATATAGAATATAGCAAGCCTGCAATAAATATTTATTAGATGAATTAAGTTACTGAATATTTGCAAGCCTGTGATGTGGCTGGCACTTTAGATGGTGATAAGTGCAATGAAAAAAAAAAAATACAGCTGGGTGAGAGGACAGGGAGTTGTTAGGTATGTCTCTCCTTAAAAAAAAAAGAAAAGAAAAGAAAAGAAAAGAAAAGACCTGGGGTTTTAAAAGATGGGGAGACACTGATTGGCAGGCTCATTTTCCCTTTTATTTCTCCTGATGTCCTTGGGTCCTCTTCTCTCATCTCTCTTAGTCATGGTATGATCACTCTGCTGGTTGTGCCAAATCTTTCTAATGAGTGACATCACATTCCTTCCAAACCTCCCTCCAAATTGACCTTTCTTCTTGTGTAGCCAGTTGTTGAGTCTTTTATTTTCCAGACTTCCAGGTAACATGCTCTCCCGCAGCTAATTTCTTTCAGAAATAGCCAGAGATTGCCTTGTGCTTTGAGAGTCAAATGATAGTAACTGAATCATGTTAGTTCACATGATTCTGAACTTAAGTTCTTGAAAAGATGCATCAGAGAGTGATTTAAACATTTTCAAAATTAGAGTTCTTATCTCAGATCTTCTTTTTTCCTCACTCACTTCAGTAGCTTGTCATCCAAACCTTCCAAGGTCTCAGTGCCCTCAGAGTGAGTGGCAGCAATCAGAGGAGACGGAGGGGAGCTGTTTGTTGGTTATTACTGGATTTCAGCACCTCATCATAAGGATACCTAATTTCCTATGATCCGTGAGACAGAGGTACCAAAAAGAAATTATCCTGTCCAGAATGCCAGGGGCATTCCCACAAGAAATGCTCATTCCATCTATTCATTTTCAGCAAAGGTAACTGTGGCCTCTAGGGGCTATTAAAAATATTATGGGATGTGATTTTCACTGGAATGGGTAGTTTGTTCTTGGCCATGTGGCCAGGAATGCTACAAGTCCTGCAGTACACAAGCGATTGCCCACTACAGAGAGTTGCCCCACATCTCCTTCCAGTTTCAGTTCAAACCAAGAATTGAAAACTCCTATTGAGAATTATTGGAGCAATAACCAACTCCATAAACAAAACACATTTTATCTTTGCAGAATTTAAGTGGATGAAAATATTGTTTTCTTCTGGGCTTTGCAGAATTCCCAATGAGCATCATCACTTGTGGCTGGTCTACATATACGGCTGTCCTACTCATTGTGATGTAGTACAGGAACCAGGATGCCATCACTTTATTATGTCTAATAGAGACCCTGTACCTGAAAGTGTACACATTGTAATGGATATTGTGGTATTATGAATGATTTTCCTTTTGTTTCAAGATTTATTTTATTTACTTAGAACTGGGGTGTGGGCCAGAGGTGCAGGGGGTGAGAAGGGTCACCAGAGGCAGAATGGGGAGCAGAACAGGCATATCTACTGAAATACACTGCTGAAGGGAATGTTGGGCCAGACGGGGAGGTCTGCTGTGCCATGTGGGTCAGCTCCCTGTCCGGAGATCAAACGCAGGCCCAAAGTGGCTGGCAATTGCTTGATAGTGCTGAGACTTTGTCTCTTGTACCATTAGGGAGGTCCCCTGTTTCTCCTTTTTTTTTTGCAAGTGGGTCATAACATTGATTTATTCAAGCTTCATGTAGATGAGGTTATATGACCTATGATTTTCATTACAAGATTGGAAGGGGGATTGGACCCTGATGAGGTTGAAAACCTTCTCTCCAGCTGGACTCAGCAGCCATATTTCTCACCTCTCTTGTGCATGAATTTGTTCTCTTTAGCTAAAGTGATTTGTTCCATGACCCACATTTTCTTCTCCTCTACCTGTCCCTCCTCATCTAAGGTCCCTCCGTCTCCCTTTTACACATCCCACCTGTCCATTATTGCCCAGTTTCCTCTGGGGGGTGGTATCCTCAGTCTTCAACTATCACACCCGTGAGGCACACATCTCCTGCAGCACCTGGATGATCTTATCTTCCACACAGTCCATGACCTGGTATCATTAGAATTTGCATGTGAAAATTATCCTGTGTTTTACATTTTCTCCTCCAGTCACTTGTAAGTTTCTTTCAGATGGTCAGCTTGCTTTTGTCTTCTTTTTATGCCACACAGAGTCTAGGAATGCTTTATGTACGGTGCATAGTGAACTCATGTTCTCTTCTTTCCTAAATGGGATTTCTTTCCTGTTTGTCATTTTGCTAACTAGAAAAGTGTAATGTGTTCATCAAGATATAGTAAAAGAAGAAAATAAAAATCATCACTGATCTGAACCCCTCCCCCCAGAGCTACCTATCATTTTAGGACATTTCTTGCCCGTCCATCTTCTGTGTCAGGGCCTTTTAAGAAAATGAGAATTATGTACTTTATCTAAGTTATATTTTGTCACCTCCTCACCCACATTGCACATAATCCCACAGTATCATGTGCATTTTCCTATGTTACTAAATAGCCTGAGAAAACATTTTTGTGAGATAGGCTATATGGAAAATTAGACATAAAAAATAACGATATAATCTTCTAAATATCTGATATCCATCTTCAGTAATATCACAGTCTGCCATCTCAGTATGTGGTTTGGGGTGGACACACCAGTCCATTGTTTGGTTGGTGTATGATTTATTTAACCATTTTCTCTGTTATTGAAAATTTAGATGATTTCTATAATTAGAGATGCTCATGTTTTTGTTCTCTGGTCATAATTATTATCCTTGCTTCCTGAAGAACCTAATTGATTTCTTCATGAACAACTAACTCTGATTATTACTAGTACTATTCTGAGAATTTTCACTATATTCTATATCTATAGCTGATTTTATTGTCATTTTTCTTTTCTCCACCCTTTAAATATTTCTTATATCAGCCAGAATTGGGTCCACATGAATTAGAATAACAAATTATATATTTCTGTTAAGTCTTTAGAGAAAATCCTGAAAGTAGGCAATGTAAAAGGATGGTGTTTATTTTCCACATCATTGAGGGTGCACACACAAGAAGAAAAGAGAGAGATTCGGAGAAAGAGTATCTGAAAAATTATAATCTTTGCCAAATGAAAAATTATTTCCCAGTGCTTAATTTTGACTGAAAAATGGCTCCCTTTTAAAGGCTGAAATAGTGACCATCTAAACTAGGGTGCATGGGAACTTATAAGGACCAGTGATTTTCTCCTGATGACTTAAATGTATATTTTGAAAAGTGCATTTGGTATTTTTAAAATCTTGATCTCTTTATTTTTTTTTTTTTTAATTAAAAAGTTTATTTTTACATCATTTTTCACATTTTTTTT
>NW_004567114.1:35213947-35398296 GCF_000260355.1 Condylura cristata | reverse complement strand
TGGGTAGATACCTAGGAGTGGGATTGCTGGGTCATAGGGAAGCTCCATGTTTAGCAGTTTGAGGAACCTCCAAACAGTTTTCCATAGTGGTTGTGATCTCTTTATTTTTTAATTAAATATATTTAAATAAATATTATGACATTATCCATTTTTGTATAATGTTTTGATTTTTTTCTCTCAGGTGAGTTCCCCATAAAATTCCCACCACCATGTCACCTGTGAACCAAAACCATAGTCCCATGTGCTCTTCCCATCACTGTAAACTCAGTTATCTTTAAATGAATGGGCCTCGAATGCAGCTTTTCAGGCGGTGAAGAAAGGTCTGGCTCATTGAGAGCCCAAGAGAAGATGAGTATGAAGTCAGAGAGAATCAGATGGGTCATGTGATTATTAGTTCCCTAAGAAAATAAAGAAAGAATTGCTGTTGCCATTGTCCAGAACTGTTGAAATAGCTAGACCAGGGTATATAGAGGAAACTGACTCAGGTGCCTACCTGCACTAAAAGGATGTATTTTTCTTCTATAACAAAGTACAATGTGGTCGTTATAAAAAATATTCAGTGACTAACACTAGGGAAGTTTAATGTGGAGCATGAAAGCCTTCTGCATCCCATACCCCTCTCGCTACGTGATCACTATTAGCAGAATCCTGTCTGCTCATCTTGGTTTCCTCTGTGTCATATTAGCATATATTGCCTGTAAAGTATACAGAACAACACTGCCACTTTCAAAAATACTAGGGTAAAAAATAAATGAGATGCTAATGTGATTTGTAACTATTCAGACCATTGAAGATGGAGGTCACATGGTTTGTCCTAGTCCAAATAACAGAACAGAACTTATTAGGTATGAAATACAGTAGCCGAAGGGAAAGCTTGAGATAGAAGAGCAACAGCCCCATTTTTACTATTATTCACAGGTTAGATTTCCATCACTGAATGAGATTTAATTGGGGTTGTACTTTTTTCCGTTGGGAACACATTAAAATAGTTACTATGACAAGATGATTAAATCATGAATGAATTTAAAATATTAAACTAGTATCAACTATGCTAATATATCAGCAACTTTTGGAACTTAATGTTTGCTTTGGAATTTAAATATTAGGACTATGCATTGCTAACATTAGGACTTAAAATTAGGAGTGAGGGGAAACTCCTCCAGCAATACAGGTCATAAGGTCTATTTTCAGCTTTGGGTCAACCATGAATGACTACATATATATTACTACCATAACAAGTCTTTAAATAGCAGACAGAATTTTTGCATGTGAAATCTCACTTTGTTAATTCATTAAGAAAAATCTACTACTCTGTGTGTGAACCGTGCTCAGTACTAGAGACACAACTTGTAAAACTTGCGCCTGTCACTCTCTGGCGTTCTGCACAAGCTTTTCTGCCACCTGGAACACCCAACTCTCCCATCTGACAGCATCTCTATTTCTCCATGTCCTAACATAAAGGGCACTACTGTTGGAGAGCCTCTTTGTTTAGTTCTTGTCATATTCAAACTCATCTCCATTAAAGCTTTCTCTCATTGTTTTGTAAGTGTATAATGGCATAAACATTGTTTGCAGTCACAGATTATGTATCTTCATACCCTTAGAGTTAAAATGAGTACATGATTGATATTTGATGTATATATTGTCTTCTTTATATATTATATGTATTATGTAAAATTATAGGTATGTATTTGTTGAATTTATAAGTGAACCTATGATCTAGTAATGTTGACTAAAATCTCCACATTCCTAACTGTAGTGACAGTCCATGTTCTGTGTATGTCACATTTTGTTTATCCCTTCATCTGTTGGTGGACATTTGGGTTTTTCTACCTTTTGGATATTGTGAATAATGCTGCTGTGGACATAGGAGCAAAAATATCTGTGCAAGTTCATTCTTTCAGTTATTCTTTAAATATTAAATAATTTATATGAAGCCTACACACTGTAGATAACTTGGAAGATAGAGACTAAAAACACATACTTTGGGGCCTCCCTGGTGGCGCAGGAGTTAAAGTCAGTGCTCTCAAGCTATCGCCAGCCACTGTAGCACAAGTTTGATCCCTGGCCAGGAAGCTGACCCACATGGTGCAGCAGACCTCTCCTGTCTCGCCCACTGCTGCCTTTAGCTATGTATTTGAGTAGATTGGTCTTTTCTGCTTCCCACTGTCTCTGGCGACCCTCTCACACCAACCCACTCACACCTCTAGCCGATGCCTCAGTTCTTGTATGCATAAATAAATAAAAATATAAATCTTAAAAAAAAAAATGAAAACATACACTCTCATTACCCTACCATTGAAGGTGAGGTGACGACATTAGTATGGATGTCATTCTTACTATGTGCCAAGCATTCTGCTAAACAGATGCTTTACATGTTTGTGATCCGAAATTGCTATGAGGCAGGTATTATTGTTCTTTTCATCACTCTTGAGAAAAGTGGAGCATAAGTAAGGTTAAAATGCTTATGGTTATATAGCTGGAAAATGAAATTGCTGGGATTTGAACTCAGGTATGGTGATTCCAGAGTCCTTGTCTAACACTACTCTTTTGTCATATGGTCTATCAAGGCTAATTTCAATGTAGCCATAGTTCTAAAGCTTTTTCCTCTGCATGGATATATGTGTGTACACACACACACACACCTCTGCATATATATACACACACACAAATATTATGTGTGTACATATGATAAGGTAATACTATGGTAAGGTAATACTAATTTATAATTTGCTTTCTTCAGTAATAAAAACAAGCATCAGCAATATAGTAAATGGCCAATCTTATGACTCTATCGTAATTGTTAGCTTAGATGCTATCATGATAGAAAAGTTTAGTTTTGTCCTGGTTTCTCACTATTATAAAATAACATGCAGTAACTGCCTTTATACACATAGTTTTAAACATTCATTTTGAATTTTTTCCTTGGGAAAAATAGATTTGCTGTGTCAAAAGTTTTTCTTTTCACTCCCTTTATAAAAATGACTCTATTTTTCTGATTTAAAAAGAAATACAAGCTAATGGCCAAAATAAATAAAGACAAAGTAGAAAAGAAAGTAGATAACCTGTAATATATTAATATAAGCAACACTGTCAGGAACATCCTGTTACTAACGTTTTGGTGCACTTGTCCTGATTTCTTTGGCATAACTCCATAGATGAGGAATTTCTGGGATAGTACATTTTCATTTTTGATAAACATTCCCAAATGGTATACCTGTTTTTAAGATCTTTTTGTTGTTCAATTATTCGATATGTCTAGAGCAATAACCACTGTATGAAGAAATGAGGATTCAAATAGGACCATGGGGAGCCCAGTGTAAAGGCAGCCTGTTAAATATTTTTGACAGAAACAGACTGTGTGTTGGTCTGTTAGTGTCATTCATTGGAAATAATCTTAGCACCCCAACTTATTTAAAAAACAACAACAACAACAACAACAGGGACCGCCCTGGTGGCGCAGCGGGCTAAAGTGCAACACTGCAAGCTAGTGGCAGCCACCTTAGTGCTAGATGGATCCCCACCCCAGAGGTGATCCACATGGCACAGCAGACCTCTCCTGTCTTGCCCACTGCTCCCCTCAGCAGTGTACTTCGTCAATCTGCCTGTTCTGCTCCCCATTTAGGCTACAGTGAATCCTCTGTACCTCTAGCCTGTACCCCTGTTTTGTATGCATAAATAAATAAATCTTTAAAAAACAACAACATAGATGGATAGTTTGGAGTCCACAGATTTTCCATGATAATTTTTTTCTCTTTCTATGAGAAGATTTTTAAAAATATTTTGCTGTTTGTAGTATTTGAAGAGAAATGGGCTCTGATCTCTATACTAAAGGATATAGAGTCCTAAGAACTGAGTTTTAATTCTGGCCTACCTATTTGTCTATATGATTTATGAACAGATTACTTGGTTTATCTTTCTCTTCTCATTTGCTCAACAAGAGAAAATAACCTAATTGGCTCATAGTATTATAAGAATAAGTGAAATAATAGCATATGTGAACATAGAGAAACTATAAAACAATATATAAATGTGTTGATCATTAGTAATAACAGTAAAAATATTCTCCATTTTTTCAGGTAAAGTTTGTTCTGATTACCCCCCAAGTTCCAGATTAATTGGTTGGGTAGATATTTCTTTAAAGTTCCTTGCTTCCTCTGATAGTGGGTATAGTGAGGTCACATATATTTGAGGAGGTGTGATCTTATTCCTCTAAATCACGTGCAGAGTTGTAAGCCAATGTTACCTCAGTAAAGTAAATAGGGCTCCATATGTCTCTTCTCCGTAAGACCCAGGGATGTCTCCATCTAAAATAAAAATTTCAGAAGAATGGATGGATGTAGAGTCCTGGGTCTTGGAAAGTGTTCCTGTAGAATCCGGGTCACTGATCCTCCTTTAATTCTTTTCCAAACCTAATATGTAGCATTTCCTAATGCCAGACTGGAGTAAGTAAATAGCAACCTTTTGATGGATCAAATTTCAATTTTAAAATCCAGGAAGCAAAGTTGCATCCTAGCCTTTTTTTTTTTTTTTAAGATTTATTTACTTATGCATACCGAACTGGAGTACAGACCAGAGATGTAGGGATTCACCAGAGACAGAGTGGGGAGCAGAACAGGCAGATGGATGAAGTACAATGCTGAAAGTAGCAGTGGGTGAGACAGGAGAGGTCTGCCGCGCCATGTGGATCACCTTTGGGGCCAGGGATTGAACTCATATTCAAGAGGCCGTGGCTAGCTTGCAGTGCTATGTCCTAACCCAGGCCACCAGGGAGGTCCGCCTTTTTTCTTTTTAAAATTATATCCTAAAATTACCTTTTTCTGGTTTTAGGCAAGTTAGATGCCTGGTTTTTGCCAGAGCAAAGGAAAGCTAGCCCCTCCTTCCAGGCCTTTCCTGGGCTCTGCCTTAACCTAGGCAATCTGTCTAGATTGCTACTTATGAGATAAGAACATATATGTTAGCAATGACTGCCTCACACCTAAAATTAGGATCTAAGATATTTCCCATTTCATTACTGTTGTTGTTAGTTTTACTTCTCTTTTTATATTTGTTTCTAAAAGTTCTTCATTAAATTCATTTGGTACCTCTATCGACTCACTGCATCTAGTGCTCTGTCAACAGGATGTTATTTCTCTCTGAATTTGTTATTCTCCTGTAACCACGCTGCAGTGTTTTCATGATTGAGTCAGCCACCAGATAACCTCTGCCCTTAAAAATTTCTAGAAAAAATTGTTTCCCTATTGCTCAGAGCTTGGGTGGATACCTCTCAGGTAACTATTTCACTTGTAAAGCTTATTGGAAACTTAAACCAAAAATAATATAGGTATCGCCTATAAAAGCCATTGTGGAAGGTGAGTGCCCCTTTCCTGGTAAGAATTCAAGTGAAGATCCTTGGTTTTCCTAACAGAACATCAGCCAGCTGACACTCTGCCCTTGAGACACTCACCAACAGCTTTACAAATCCTTCCTTCTTTGCGGAAGACAGTCTGCAAGGCAGGTTAGTTGTCAGTCACTGTGGCTCTTACAAGAGTGATCACTTTATATTAGTACAAGAAATGGCTTGTGTAGACTACGCTAAGTCAGCCATGCCCAGAGATGCCTTGCTGAGCAGCATTTCACTTGCTGGACTTTGTCTTGTCAACAGTTGCAGGAAGAAATGGCTACCTGCCTTCAGCTGAAATTGCTATTCCATACTTCCTAGCTTACTTTATGGAGGGATTATGCCATAAATTCCTCTTTGAGCTCAGCAGAAGAAAATGCATAGCCCCTCCTAACAAATCGGTCTGATTCCACATTTATGAAATTGAGAATTTGGAACCTATCATGTTTCCTTCCTAGTTTCAGATTCCTCAGCTCAAAGCCAAAATAAGTGCTTCATTCCAATGGCACTCATCTCTATTTCCTGGTACTTATCTCCCCTTTCTTCCATGTGGATTAGCTCTTCTTTTCTTCATTTCAGTTACCCTGTACATGTGTTTATTTTAAGCTATTTTAAATCCTTTATGGAAGTAGATAGAGTTCAGGTTATAAATAAAATGGGATTGCCTGGGTTATGATCACATCACATTATTGATTTATCTTTGATATTAGTCTCTTGCTGCCCTCTGAACTTCCTTATCTTTTTTTATTCATTCAATTTTGGATGGGAATGAAAAACTAGAATATGATCAAGAAAAGAATATGAACTTCAACAGAAATCTGACAATATTTTATGGCTTAAAATACAGCCTTTTATAGCCTACTTTACAAATATTTTCATTTTCATGTAGATTACTTGTCATTGGCAACATAGGGTTAGACTGATTGGTTAGTAAACTTCATTGAGTTGAAGTAGAGGATATCATGACCAACGGCTCCCTTGTTAAAAATTATAAAGTACGGGCCCTCCCTGGCGGCGCAGCGGGTTAAAGCACAGCACTGAGAATCTAAAGCCACTTCCGCATGAGTTCTATTCCCGCCTGCCCTGGAGGTGACCACATGGTGTGGCAGACCTCTCCTGACCCGCCCGCCCGCTGCTTCCCTCAGCTTCCCTCAGCAGTGTGCTTCGTCGATCTGCCTGTTCTGCTCCCCACTCTGTCTCTGGTGAATCCTCTCACCCTCCGCATCTCTGACCAGTTCTGTACGAATAAATAAATCTTTAAAAAAATTATAAAGTACTTTTTAGTTGAAGATTTTTGTCTGGGGGAGAGTTGCTATGCTTAGCAGGAACCCAGATTGATGACTTGAAGAAAAGGTTCATCTCTTGAACACGCTGTCACTATCCATGGAATCAGTATGGATACTGGTTTGGGAAGCCAGTCTAGCTAGAGTGACTCAAAAAATTTAGGTAAGTTTTTGGTTCTAGGTTACTAGACAAAGAAGAACACTTCAGAGGCATTTGGAAAGAGTGGAAAGAATATTAAAGAAAATGAGATAGAAAGAGAAGAAGCAAGACAGAGAAAACAGGATACTGGGATTAGGTGGCACCAGAAAGAACTCTTCTTACTGGGTCCATGGAAGGCTTCTTAAACCAGAATGGCCACAGATTATGTAACCATGGTATCAACAACTCCTTTTCTTGAACATCTTTCCAGGTCTGGATTATAGCCTCAGGATGAACTGTAAAATTGCTGTTCAAGAGGAAGCATATTCATGTACTACTTTATTTTAAATCCAGAATAATTTATTTGCCTACTGCTGGAAACTCTACTCTGTCCCATCTTTTTAAGCCAAAATGATACAGTCAGTGGCTTTCAGGCATGAAGCTCCTTCCCTTTTGTGTCTGTTCTAGTCAAGCTTCTTCTGGTTGCATAGAACAGAAGCCAGCACTATTTAGCTGAAGGACATGGGGGTTTATTGCAAATATACAGACATGTTCTCATGGGAATGGCATGTGACTCCCATGGAAAAGAACCTTCCCATCCTCCAGGGGAGTTAGAATTGGGATGCTTTTGTGACCCACAACAACCCCTTTTTTTGCTTTCTCTGTCCATCATGCTTATCAGGCCAAAGGTCTAGGTCCATATTACTTCAAGTGCAGGGCAGGGGCCAGCAATATGGATATCACCTGTAATATTGTTAGAAATGCAGAATCTCATCACCCCCAAATCTGATTCTGCATTTCAACAAGAGCACTGAATGATATTTTGTATGTTAGAGTTTGAGAAACACCAGTGTAGGTTCCTGGCTACCTTTATTTATCCACCCCAATGTTTTCATCTTGGAGGGAGCTGGGCGGGGCCATGTGACAGGCAGAAACCCTACTGGGGTGTTGGAGGGAGAGGCCAGATTGAATATGGTGCATCACATACACAACCTGATCTGAGTTCTCCTTGAGTTGGTAGCAGTTCTATCAGCACCATGGTAGTTCCCAGTTGCTAAGACAAAGTTGATAGAGAAATCCAGTGAGTAAAGAAAAAAAAAAATTAGCTAAAATAGGTTGTGCAGCTACCATTTTAAAATGTCTGTTTTATTTATCTTTTCATTAGTCCAAAGAAAATTCAGCCAGAAAACACTGTGAAATAGATAAAATTTAGGAAGTTGCATGAACACTGCTTTCTAACACTGACATAGATGAGCTCTCTGGAGATTTAACAATAGCTACCTCTTGCTTCAAGCTGGTAGAAATTGATCAGCGCTAGCGTTTACAATGCTTCTGGTGCCCAGCTCTGTTTGGGGTGCAGCGTGCAAAAGCTTTGGTACCCATTGTGCCTATTAGCCTGTGAAATTGATTTTTAAAAATAGTGGTACAGGCATTTGGCAAACTGTATCATTGAGCCAGTGCCCTGTTTTCAGTACTACGCTATGAGTAAGTAATTAGACCATTTAAAGACTGCTGGGTGTGGCTAGGTCACTGGTGTGGGACCTTCAGCATCCTAGAAGGCATTTTTTTTTACAAGGAAGAATTTTCTACTTCCATTATTTTGGTTTTAAAGATTTTTAAAATTATTTTTGTTTTTGCCAAGAATTTTTTTAGGAGTAGTTTAAGGAAAAGGAAAATTGAGGAGAAATCACTGCAGACTTCTGCTGACACCTTGCCTTACACACTGTCATTTTGTTTGAATATTTCACCCCCTTAGCTCATCCCTGCTGACCAGCAATACCGTTGTTTAAGGTGCGATTAGCTGTTTGCTCCTTGATTGGGGGTTCCAGTTT
Organism: Condylura cristata; assembly: GCF_000260355.1. Taxonomy (NCBI): domain Eukaryota; kingdom Metazoa; phylum Chordata; class Mammalia; order Eulipotyphla; family Talpidae; genus Condylura; species Condylura cristata. The sequence continues at coordinate 35,389,662 of NW_004567114.1, read as the reverse complement.
TTAGGTTTTCAAGGTCCTGATATCTCTGTGCTTAGAAACTGTTGCAGCAGAGTGGAGGGATTTCACCAGTGCTTTTTCAGTGGGCTGGCTCTTTAAGGCACCTTGCCCACTTCACGATGAATATATTTACTTACTTATTTTTTTTTAAAGATTTTTTTATTTCTGTATACAGAACTGGGGTACAGGCCAGAGGCTGAGGGGCGGTGATAGGCTTCACCAGAGACAGAGTGGGGAACAGAACAGGCAGATCTACGAAGTACACTGCTGAAGGGAGCAGCGGGCAGGCTAGGAGAGGTCTGCCGCGCCATGTGGTCGCCTCCAGGACAGGCGGTGATTGAACTCATGTGGAAGTGGCTTTAGCTTCTTAGTGCTGTGCTTTAACCTGCTGCGCCACCAGGGAGGGCCCACTTACTTATTTTTAAAAAATATTTATTTGTGCATATCGAACTGGAAAACAGGCTAGAGGTGCAAGGGTGGTGAGAGGATTCACCAGAGACAGAGTGGGGCGCAGAACAGGCAGGTTGAGGAAGCACACTGCTGAGGGGAACAGCAGGTAGGACAGAAGAGGTCTGCCATGCCATGTGGGTCACCTCCCTGGCCAGGGATCGAACTCATGCTGCAGTGGCTGTGGAAAGCTTCACAGTGCTGGACTTAATTACTTGTCCAACCAGGGAGGTCTCACTATGAATTTATTGCAGACACAAAAAATAAATCTGTATTTTTACTGAAGCAACCAGAAAAAGGAAAGGAAGAAGCAACCGGGGGTAATGTTAGATACAGAGAGACATAGGGCTGCTGCTCTGATGTATAAAATGAGCTTCCAGTACTAAGAAACCCCACCCACTTCTGAGGAAGGAGTAGATGGTCTGGCTCTGCAAGATAGACTTTTATTTCTGGGGCAACATTGGAAACTCCAGCAGTTAGCTGGGCTTCCGTAATCTATAGTCTAAAATTTTATGAGCTCTTGCAAATGTTTACAAATCCTAAATGAAGAACGAAAGAGCTCCAGCCATAAATTTAGGTTCTATCTAACATGAACTTTAAAGTTTGAATTTCCATTGCTCTTCTCATCATTTTTAAAATTATGAAATCTATCACACCTGCAAAGGAATATATCATATTTACGTACTGTTAAAGATTAATAAGATGAGCCCTGTGCCTACACACAGTCAAAGAAGTAGAACTAACCAACGTCTTTGAAGTTGTCTCTGTTAATGAGCATTTCTCGACTGCTTTAATGTGTTAAGATTTGTATGTCACAGTGCATTATTGGGAGCATTAACATCCTTGGAGAACAAGTGAGAGTGGCTCAGCCTTTTTTATCTCATGCCTAAACTCTTTTCAGATTTCCATTCTGTCTGATGCTGGATTTAACAATAGGTAAAATTTTACCACATAGAAGAAACTGATTTTTAATGACCTAATTATCCTGCTTAAAAATAATAATGTTTTCAGGATTTTAATTTTCATTTGACAATTACAGTAGTAATTCTGCACACAGGGTGTGTTGCCATCAGCCTGTGTTGCTGCTATGAAGAAGGCAAAGTGTCTCTAAGCTAAAAATCTACCCAGGCCCCAGAGAAAGCAGAAGGCCAGTGGGGTAGAGCTAATGGAAACCATCTCAGAATCATCAACACTAGAGCCAGGTGAGGTGGCATCACTCCCTAGTGCATGATGGGGTCATTGGAGTTGTGCCCTTTTATTCCTGATGGGAATGACTCAGTGCCACCGACAAATCCAAAGAGCCAAGATGGGATGTGTGTGTTTAAAAAACAAACAAGCAATGAAACAAAACACATGCTCTGGTGAAAATTAGACTTTTGAATAAGAGAGAATGAGGACATTGAGTAGCTGGTAAGTTGCAGCATTTAAAATGGGCAGGGGAACCACTATGTCGTCAGGAATTTGCAGACACCTGATATGGCATTTTGCAGGAGGCCCATGTAGTACTCATCTTGCGAGGTGTGGATTCACCATCAGAGGCGCGGTTCCTTGTCACAACCGAGAGCATCTGCAGAGTGCCCTTGCTGGGCACCATGCTGCACTGTGCTAAGCACTTTGTTGGCTGTATCATCGCACTATAGTGCTACTGAGTAGGTACTATGGCAAATGATGGAAACAAGGTACAGAGGAGCTAAGGCACCTGCCAGGGTTGCTTTACTGTATCTGTTTTTTGCTAAAATCTTTGAGAGAGAGCATTGTTCTGTGGTGGAGAGGATGAGCCCGCGAGTGGTATGTTTGGGATCTGGTCTTGCTCTCTGCCTTTGGCCTGACCTGATCTCTCTGTGTGCCTCAGTTTCACCCTCTAAAGCAGGGATAGTAGCACCGCCTTTCTCTTAGGGTGGTGTTTAGGATTAAGTAGCAGTGATGTAAAGGACAGGCTCCTGCCCGGCACACAGTATATGCTTGAGAAAGACTACCTACTGTGCAAAGAGTGGAGCGTCAATGTTGAGCATTTCTGTAAGTCTGAGGTCATTATGATATTTTAATATTTTAGAGAATTATTTGCTTTTTATTACATAAGCAACAATGTTTGCTATAGAGCAGTTAGAAATTTATAGAATTAAAATGGGGAAAAAAACTATTCCACTATCCAAATGTAATTTCCATTAATATTTTGCTATTTTCTTCTCTGCTCTTTCTGTCATTGTGATCATTATACCATGTAAACAATTTTGCATCCTTTTCTATTTAAAATGATAATATAATTATATGAGTATTATTACAGTATCTTTATAAGTAAAATTTTAATCACGGTAATATTTTCTGTATTGTTCTGTATTTGGTACTTGACTATTATAATTAATGTTTTCATAAACTTTTTGTAAAAAACTATTTTCTTAAAATAGATTGGGACATTAAGCACACATGCATACATAAAACTCTAAAATGCTATTTTATTGAATTATTACTTTCCGCTGTGACTTTATATGCACAGACTCTAAAAAGTTATTTTACTGAATTATCACTTTCCTCTGTGACTTTATGTGCACAGACTTTAAAAGGAAACCATGCTTTTACAATGTTCTTGTAAGTAGTTAAAATCAAGTTATCCTCCATCTTCTGACTGGAGCTTAACTTAGAAGAAAATAATGAACTCATTTCAGTAGGTATTTAGCAGGTGCCTGTTTTTATCTTGCGATAGTTCTAAGGACCAAGGTGGACAAGGAAGTTGCGAAGCTAAGTTTAAGGGGTACCCCATCTTTTAACAAATGGGAAGCATGTTCTTTCTAATATAAGAAGAGCTCTGAATCCTACAGGCCTTCATTCTGGTGGGTGGGGGGGGGGTGCGGGGGGTGAGGAGTCATGGGCCAGCACATGTATTCTTTGGTGACAGTCCTCTGTGCCACAAGCTTGCTCTATGTGCTTTCCAGTAGTGAAAGTTCAAGATTGGAGAACACTTTGCCATCCTGATTGGCCTTCACAGATTTGTATGACTTAAATGTTTACAAGCTGTTTGTGAAATGTTGCTTGGTGCTGCTTAATCTGTGGCATGTGTCTGCTTCTAACGTGTCCCTTTGTGGGAGGCAGCGCTGAGCCCTGGCCGGGAATGTGCCTCTGCGCAGTCAGCTGGGCGTGAGGCTGCTTCTCGGCGGCAGGCCCACAACCCCAGGGAGACAAGGGCATGGGTTTGTTTGGTCTCTTGTTCTAGAAATCATCTCTTGTGCGTCAGCATTTATTTGGCACATTTCTTTGGGGTTTTCTGTGAAAGGTCTTTTCATAAGGCCAGTTTTAAATGATTTAATTATCAGATTTGATTGGTAAGATTTAATGACTCAGAATGCTCTTCATTCAGTAAGCCGTACAGTACCTGGCACTATGTTTTTGATACCCCTGTCCTTCAGTTTTTCATTGGAGACTGAAGAGAATCTGTGGGTTCGTTATTTGCCAACATTATTGAAGAAAAGACCAGAGTCTTCCTCAGAGGGCTCTCTTGTGTGATCCTTCATGCTTACTGGCAAGACAGAAGGAGACTGGGGAGGAAAAGGCCCTTCACGGGGCCTGAGGGAGTGACTCTTACCAGAGCTGGTCACTACTGGAGGCAGGAGAACATGGGGCCTCAACAAAGCAAGATGTCAAGGAGGGACAGGAGTTTCGTGGTGTCAAGGTTGTCCATCAAGGAAAGGCAGAGAACTGAAATCAGGGGTTTAGGCAGGGAGCGTAAGTCATTTAGGAGGACTTTCCTGATAAACAGTCAGTTGGAGACAGAGTGGAATGAGCACAGAGCGACCTTTGGAATGGACATGGATGGAAGTAGTCATGGGAGGAAGATATAGTATCCACTTAAGAGGGGCTGGGGAAGAGTATAAGATGAGGTGGGGGCATTGGACATGCTTATAGTCAGGAGACAATTAAGAAGTGTAGAGGGAGAAAGATGAGTCACTAAGTTAGGAGCAGAATCTGTGTCTCAAAACCAGGAAAGAATGATCAATGGTGTCAAAATGACAAATGTGAAATGCTCAAGTCATTTGAATTAGGAAGACTTGTATTTGAGTCCTGGATTTCAATATTTGCTGTGCGACCTTAGTCAAGTTACTAAAACTTTCTACACTTGAATTTGTCACCTGTGATCAAGGGAGATGAAGCATTGGAAAGCACTAATTGTGCTGTGGTGTCTCATATAAACCAAGAAAATCTGCTTTGAGTACCAGGGCCTCCAGCCAGGGCCACTCCTATTATGATAACTATGACTATTTGTTAGGTATCTGCCTAATATTAAAGATTCCTATTGTACATGTGCTTTCTTCTCTCCCCAGAAAATATTGGAAAATGCTAAGTCCAGTAAGGGCAGAGAGCAGGACTGCCACATAATAATTGTTAGGCTAGTATTTGTGAAATAATGAATGACTGTCTTGCTGCGTTTCTTTAGCTGTGAATTTTGCATTGAAGTTAGCTGGAAAAAGGAAATAACACTCAAAGTCATCCCAACTTGTATTTTTAGTGGGAGGTGAATGCTGTGATGTTAGGTGAAAACAGAAAGCACATTAATCATAAAACCATAGATTTAGAAGGGATGGCGGAGAGTCAAAGTTGTAACTTAATCAAAGTTTCAGTCTCACTTTAAAAGACAAAGTCCTTACCCAAGATGGGGTATAACTCTGGCTAGTTACCAAGAGAAGCAAGGAATGAATTCAGACCTTTGTAGAAGGTATTAATAAAGAATGAGTAAAAGATATTTTCACAGGTCAGAATGCTTTTGTTGAAAAATTGATGAAGGTAAAATGTTTGTTTTATTGTTGGTAACTGGGTTAGACAGAATAATGACATCTCAAAGATGTTGATATACTAATCCCCAGAACCTATGAAGATTTTTTTTTTTTAACATGGCACAGGAGAATTAAAGTTGCAAGTATACTTAAAATTCTTAAAGATTTTAATGGGCAATTGACCAGGTAGGCTCCATATAATCACTAGGGCCCTTAAAAATGGAAGCGGAGGCAGAAGAAAAGTCAGTATTAGATGTGATGTAAGAAAGGTTTGACCAACCATTGCTGACTTTGAAGACAGAGGCAACCACAAGCTAAGAAAACTCAGCACCTTTAAGGAGCTGCAAAAAGCAAAGAACTGAATTCTACTTGACCCCAAGACCTTCCCAACACCTTGATTTTAGCCCTGAGACCCATTTTGGTCTTCTGATCTCCAAAACTCTAAGACAATAAATGTGTGCTGTTTTAAGTCCCTGGGTTTATTTATTTGCTACAGCAGTTGTGCAGTATCAGTATGTCACAAAAGGTAGATTCCATCTGTTCCTGATGGATCACCTCCTGATGGAATAAGGTTCTTTTCAGTATTTGAATGCTTTTATGAGGGACTAATTTATGCATCTGGAAAGGAAGGTGAATTTATAGGATTTCCTTGAAAGAAATAATTGCAGTTGACTAGGACGTTAACATACAGGCTCCTCTTAGCCACAGTGAACTCCTTTTCTTTGTCACATGACTCTGAGTGGATCCTTCATGAAGTTAGTTAGTTAGTTGTTTAGGGGTTAGCAAAATTGTTCAACATATCTTTTTGAAATATTTAAATTTGCTGGTAGCATCTAAGGCATTATTTAGTCTTTGAAATAAAAGCAAAATCACCATCTCAGTGTGGTTTTTCTTTCTCCAGTAAGGAATTTATTTGCTCTTTGAAAAATGGGTGCTCATTATGACCTTTAAAAACATCTCCTTTTACTGGCACTGCTGATATTAAGTTGGAGTTTCTCTGGTGATTTGACTGTGCATTGCTAACTTTCAGCTAGTCAGTGAATTCCTGTTGTCTTTTGATCTTTGTACAACCTGGTTTTTGTTTTTAACTGTACATCTGACCTCTCCCTTCCAGAACTAGATCACTTTCATTCTGCCCTGAATACGTAATAAGTTTCAAAAGGAAACAAGAGTTTTGGTAGCATTTTCTCTTCCAAACAAGCTAGGGCACATTTCTTCAAATTAGGATGAAACTGAAATTTGGCCGAATCAGCATCTTCATTTGAAATGATGAGAATGTATTTCTACAAAAATATAAACTGAACTTTACAATGTAAAGAAGGAACAAAGTCATCTATAGAAAAGCAAGTCTAGGCTCCAGAGCTCACAGAGTGCCCATTATAGTCATCCCAGAAAAGCATTTTCTTTACCGGAGAACTTACCAGCTAGCCCGGCCTGGCACTGCAACAGGCTGACACTAGCTCTTACTATTCTCTCCCCTTGGAGTCTGAAAAGTATTTGTTTATTTTAGCATATTTTCCTGATCTTTGGTTGTGTGCCTCTACAGCTGGCTGTTGCATACAATAAACATTTTCTGTGGTACGGATAATTTCTGAAACTTTCAACTTATGGAGCCAAGTTGCATGTGTCAGTAGACAAAGTCTTGCTACTATAAAAGTCCATTCTTTAAAAAAAAAAAAGTCAGTTCAGTTCTCCTGTAAAATAGCTGATAGTCAATGATACAGTTGTTCAAGGACACAGCTTTCAATAGCTCAGTTCCAGTGCATTTTTTAGGGGTGAGTGTGGAAAAAATAAGCCATGAAAAGCACTGGGAGCCAGATAAAAAAGAGAAAGTTTGGTTCTCGCTGTCTCTGTCTTTTTGAACAGCAGATAAACCTCAACTTATACAATTAAAAGAAAAAGCATTTCAGGTCTAAAATAGGTTTAATTTTTTTCTATAGTTTTATCTAATAATGATGATGAAACCTAGCACAGCAATTAGAATTTATGTAACATTTAAGTTGTGCACTAAAAATCATAATAATGCTGATTACTCAAGGTTATATATAATCATGGCAAAGAAATATAGTACTTTTGTATATGAAAAGAAACATTTGAATCTCAGACATATATGCGTTGAAAAAAAACTGGAAATTCAGAAGGAATTAGCGAAGAATTAATGTTAATAATGTCATTGCTTATTCTTTTTTTTTTTTAATCCATAAAGCCCCATTTGATGTAATAGCAACAATAACAACAGGCACAGTCCTTCAATGCTCCACAAGTGACCTTCCAAGTTTCACAGAATTCCCCATTCTCTTGGGTCAGTTAGCAATACTAAAGGACATTAATTGCCTTTCAAAATGGCAAAAATTCCCTGGATGGCCCCAGACTCCAGCCATCAACTGTACATAGAAATCATATCCTGGGCCCTCCCCGGTGGCACAGTGGGTTAGGATGTAGCACTGCAAGCTAGCTGTAGCCACTTTAGTGCGAGTTCTATTCCAGGCCCTGAGGTGATCCACATGGCCTGGCAGACCTCTCCTGACCCACCCGCTGCTCCCCTCAGCAGTGTACTTTGTCAGTCTGCCTGTTCTGTCTCTGGTGAATCCTCTCACCGCCCCTGCACCTCTGGCCTATACCCCAGCTCTGTATGCATAAATAAATAAATCTTAACAAACAAAAAAACACCTCATATCCTTAAATCATATACAACATGAGTTCAATAACAACAAAGCAATTTTAAAAGAAATAAATAATCATATCCTTAGAAAGCATATGGAGGAAACTCTTTCTTGTGCTGGACTTCCCCTGTTGGTTTTAGCCTCTGGGTTTCTGTGAGGTTAAAGCTGATGAGAAGTTAACTAGCAGTAACTGTTGTTGCTCATGATGAGTGTGGACAGATCTGCTCACTCTGGATAGAAGCCTTCAGCTTGGGTCTTCCCTTGATTGACTGATGAAGTGCAGACCTCCTTGCTGAGGTGAACTGGGCTGGCAGAAGGGACCCCGATGGCATTGGAGTGGGGATTCTAAATTGCATCTCTGAATGGTGCAGGATTTGGAATATTATTTCAATAGTTGGTTATTTATGTTTGGAAAATAGCAACTAAAAAATACCTAGAAAAAAATGCACTCAAAGAAAGCCTTTCCACTTATGTTGACATTGCCTGTAGTTAACCAGTTTCTTCTAATATGTCCATTTCTCTGAGTCTATCCCTTCATCGCCATGTTTCCATGTTAGGATGCCATCCTTTTTGTATGCGCTAGAATATGGACTAATCTGCTCGTCTTCAAGACTTCTATGAGACATTGGAAGTTCTTTTTGATAGAGTTTGGGCTGTTATTAATTTTAGCTCTTATTTAAAAATCATCTTTCTTTGAATATGAATATCTTCATTTCCCCTAATGCCTATTCAGTCGACTCTAATTGCTGTTTCTTCAGTCTAGGGTCATCTTCATTACTTTAATTACCGTGGAAGCATGTTTCCTTAATATGCTAATAGCATGAAAATGACTTTTCCCCATGTTCTCTGTTTGTGCTATGTTAAGAGACAGATAAAAGGAAAAATGTACAAGAAGATTGAAAGACATCAGTTTTCTTGAGTTGCCTCATTAAGGAAGCTGCACCCAGCCTCAGCCACCAGGGCACAGGACTTGAGTAAGGGCGACCATAGTAGAAAAGAGCCTCAATCTCATCAAGAGAGGCAAAGGAAGGCAAATACAACAAAAACAAGGATGCATGCAGGTCCACTAGGCCTGGAGGGTGCTGAATGGAGATTGGAGGGAGGTGGAAGCAGGTGGGCATGAAGTGAAGCAAGTACAGGGCCTCACCACAGCCATCCATAGGAGTTTCTGACTTGCCTCTGTGGAAGGGGGTTCATGGTGTCTGTGTGCTAGACTGGTCATGATGCAATCAGATACCCTTACAGTGTTTCTAAGGGTTCTCCCTTGCTGTGGAAAAAGTCATCTTCTCTGAGATGTTTGTACCACTGTGATGAACCTCTTATTATCAGATGTAGCTGGGATCATGACTCTGCCCCTCCTGCTTGATTCTCAGTTCCATGTCCAAATGAAGCAGGTGGCAGGCACCACCATCATAGTCATGGTGGGCCATGATGAATGGTTTGTTTATACTCAATTTTTCTTCCATCCCCTTGTAAATTTACTTCATTTGGTTCCTTAAGTTTCACACAGCTATCTCCTTAATCTGCCAATGGAACATTATCAGATGGTTTGTATTCTCAAACTGGAGTCCCTGAAGTGTGACCTGGGGAACCCAGTGGTGCTTAAGGCCCAAGAATATGCTAGATTAGATGTATCTTCACAAATGTGTTTAAAACAAAAATATTGGTCAACCACAGCTTCTGAATGTAAGGCTTTGTTTGGATTTTATGGAAATTTAGCTGTTTAATGACATATATGTATACCATAAAATAAGCTGTGAATAACAAAGCCTACTTTAAAAAAATGTTTGGTCTGGTTTTGCCTATCTTATGTGCCAGAGTGTGGTACAATTCCTTCGTTCTTCCCTTGAAGAAGTTAAGAATCCTCATAACTGCCTGATGTAAACACTGTATAAATATATAAGAAACATTAGCTACAGATTTATTCTTTCATAAAATGTTTCATGCTGCCAATAATACTTTAATAAAAGGAAGTAGTTTTCCCCTTTTTTAGCCTAAGGGACACAGAGCTTTACAACAGAATCTCATTGATTTTCACTTATTTATCTGTTTAAATAAAGCCAAAGTATCAGTCTCCTAACAGGAAGAATGGAAAACTATATTATTCCTCCCAATTTAAAGAGGGCTGTGAAATGTCAAGTGACTTGGTGACAGTCTCATAAAGTCCTAGAGTGAGAGGGGAGACAGGACTTCAGACTTGTTTCTCTTGAGTTCAGCTCTGTCATCCCAAATGTACCATTTTTACTTGTTACCTTTCACTGGGACTGTGTGTTCTTAAAGATGAATGACTGAAAGCATGTTAGATACTGTACTGACAGTGCAGGGCAGTTCAAAGCCCTGGGTTCTTCTTTGCCTTCCCTTGAGCTCACCTTGTGACCTCAGACAAGCCACCCACCCAGATGATTTCTGGGTCATCTGTTAAAGACTTACCCACTGGGAGAAGTAGGAGATGCCTTTATAGTTTAGAATGTAATTTTTGGGTACTCTGATTCATTGCATGCTCACAGCAAACCTTTGGAGAATTAGGACTGGCATCATTACTCCCATTTTGCTGTTGAGGAAATACCTGAGTTTATGTGATTAGCATGTGATGATGCTTAATTCTATTCCTTTTCCTCATAAAACCTCTGCCAAGGTTATTCAAGCCAGTCACTTGGCCCTTAAGAGATAACTGTTCAAAACACAGAAAAAGTAGTTGATATTTCAAGTTGGGAACTCTGAATATTTTATATGAAACACTGTTATCTGTGGTTCTTCTGGATGGGATACTCTAAGTACAGAACCTCAGAGGGCTAAGGAAACCCCCATGCCTTGACCTAGCCTCCTAATCACCTCTTTTAGCATTGTTTCTTCAAAAAGATATTATAAATTTCAGACAACCTATGTATAAAGGAACTTCTAGAACATTCTTTGGTTGGATACTGTCTGTACTCATTTTGGTACTTCTGTTTTATTTTGTGAGTTATGTGAAATAGTAATAAGGTATTGCTAATGTCTTAAGTGTTTTTCTTATACATATATACCTATAATAGAGTTTAATTTATAATAAGTTAGGTACAGTAAGAGTAATAACTAATAGTAAAATAGAATGATCATAACCACATATATGATAAAAATGTATATAACAAAATGTATACTATTTTAACTACATAGAGGGAACTTTTCCCTGTCCCCATAGAAAGGAGATTTAATTTTGTGGTAAAAGTGGATGGGGGGAATCTCATCTGAAATTTCCCATGTAAAAATAAAATTTTGTTCTGCCACTCCATGTGGGTCCACCCCCTGGCTGGGGATTGAACTCGTGCTGCAGCAGCTGTGGACAACTTGATAGTGCTGTGCTTCAACCTGTTGTGTCACCAGGGAGGGCCCATAAGCCACATGCTATTTCTAGAGAAGATAACTATAGGCAAATAAGCTACTTCTATTTAAGTGTAACCCATATAGAGAATGAAGATATAAACCTTCCCATAGGTTTATAAATTGCATTGTTCCTTCTGCTTCTGCACATTTCAGATCTGTCTTTAGTGTTCTCCAAACCTATTCAGTTACCCCACACTTCTATATTTTGGGGGACAATCTCTTCATAATTCTTGATTAAATTATGTGACAGTACCTTTTTTCTTTCTTTCTTTCTTTTTGATATCTAGGAACTTCCTAAGTCTTTCATAAACAGGCAGCTTAACCCCCCCCAAAAAATCACATATTATTAACACCCTTATTTGCTTTTCTTACTAAATTAGAAGCCTCTTGTGCCAGTCGGGGCTTCATGCCATTGTCTGAAGTTGTGTGTGGCTTACATGTCAGTAGTCTTTACCGTAGGCTCTAAGCATGGGAGGCGCCTCCTGGGTGAGGCCCCAGGCTCTTGACAAGGTGATACTCCAAGTCATCCAAAAGAAATTGCTGTCTTTAGATAACCAGCTATAGCTAGTACTGCCTCTCTTATTGGCTCATTTCAGAATTTAGTAGTACAGAAACTTAACTGTTGTGAATTTCCTCTGTTAAGCTAAGCCTTTACATAGATTGAGTATGCTAAAGTGATGTGATTGCATTGTTTGGGCAACTTCAGAGTCTTTAAGTTATGATATAATTGACATGTAATATAGTTTTAGATGCTCAGCATAATGATTGATATTTATATGTATTGCAGAATTATCACAGTAGACCTAGTTAACTTCCATCCCCATATAAAAATTTTTTTCTCGTAATGAAAATTTTTAAGATTTACTCTCAGCAATTTTCAAGTATGCAATGCAGTATTAATTTTTAGATGATACACAGGTCTTATTAATCATGTAAAACTGAAAATTATGAGTGAAAAAATGCCAAATGTAACTTCATCCATTATTTTGTATGTTATGCATGGAGATACTTAAGGCAGTGCAAACTGACTAATAAACATGAACACTGTCCCCGACTGAGTGTTAGACACATGATACAACTCCATTCCATTCACCCATCAGTGGACACTTAGATGGTTTCCTTGCCTTGGCTATTGCAATAATGCTACAATGCATGTAGACATGCAAAAGTCTTTTCAAAGTAGTGTTTTCATTTTCTTCTATTAAATATCCAAAAGTTGGGCCCTCCCTGGTGGCACAGTGGGTAAGGATGCAGCACTGTAAGTGAGCCGCTGCCGCTTCAGTGAAAGTTCAATCCCAGGTCCCAGAGATGGTCCACATGGCGCGGCAGACCTCTTCTGACCTGCCCGCTGCTCCCCTGAGCAGTGTGCTTTGTCAGTCAGCCTGTTCTGCTCCCAACTCTGCCTCTGGTGAATCCTCTCACTGTCCCTGCATCTCTGGCCTCTGTATGCATAAATAAATAAATCTTTAAAAAAATTAAATATCCAAAAGTTGGGTTGGTAGTTATAATGCTTGTTTTTTGAGGAACCCCCATACTTTTTTCCAATGGCAGCACAAAATTCCTTTTCCACTAGGTATGCACAAGGGTTTCCTTTGCTTGACATCCACTCCACTGTTTGTTGTAGCTCTTGATTTTTTTTTGATAATAGTTATTGCAACAGGTGTGAGGTGACAGCCCACTGTGTTTTCATTTGTATTTCTCGATGATTACTGATGTTGATCATCTTTTCATATAGCTGCTGGTCATTGGTACATCTTTTAGTCCCTTCAGTGACTCTCTGTCACCAACTTTATGTTTGCTTGTTTTTCCTCAACTAATTATATATGTTTTAAGAATTTTGGGAATTTTTTTATAAATGAAAAATATATCTTATGAAGTGGTGATAGAGAAATAATGCCCTTTAGTTACAAAGGGGAAATTTTGAGCATGAGCTTATGAAGCTAGACTTAGAATTTGTTTCCAGTCAATTTACCTTTCAGTAAAATTTATCCTTGCTTTACTTATATGTCAAACAGTTTACTCAAGAGCCTGATGAATAGCAAATATATATTTATAAACCAGGGCTTTTTAAAGGCACTGAAATTAAATATTTAATCAATGTGGAGGTGTTTAGATGTGGTACTAGTCTTTGCAATTCTGAGAATAAGGAAGAAAAGTACAGGTATGAGTTCTCCATTTTCTTAAAAGACTATATTCTGTCACGGTATTTCTCAACTGTACATGAAAAGATTGTGGTTTCCAAAACACAATAGGCTCTTTCAACAACAACAAAATAAATACAAATGTGCATTAAAACACTTAAGTGACCAATAAATTATATTATAATAATACATAGACACGAATTACTATGTCAGTGATTTCCCTGAAATCGCTAAGCCATTTTCTTTACTCAAAGATGTGAGCTCAGGCTTGGTTTGTTAAAATTAGGTGAGGAAAAAACCTAACAATTCAAAGGAACATGGTGTAGGAAGATATTTTAGGTTTAGCTAGCTCCCTAGTGGCTTTACATTTTTGTCTCCTTTGAAATTGGGAAAATGAACAAATGTCTGCTATTCCATGTAGTCATTCTGATGATTCATTAGAGTTTATGATTACTTTTAAGGAGTTTATCCAACCTCTTTTTGTGGCAAAGTATTGAATACTACCACTCACACATCATCTACAGAATTAATAGCCGGTCCAGCTGACAACAGCTTTAAACTGGGCCTGGCTCACTATTCAACCAGTGTCCCTGGACAGGTCTTTTCTCTGCAACCCTTAACCACACTTATTGTATACATTCCCTGACAGTTGAATACCTGACTTTTTTTTTTTTTTTTAAGATTTATTTATTTATGCATACAGAACTGGGGTCCAGGCCAGAGGTGCAGGGGCAGTGATAGGCTTCACCAGAGACAGAGCAGGGAGCAGAACAGTCTGACTGATGAAGTACACTGCTGAGGGGAGCAGCAGGCAAGACAGGAGAGGTCTGCTGCGCCATGTGTTCACCTCCAGGGGCTGGGATCAAACTCGCACTGCAGTGGCTGCAGCTCACTTGCAGTGCTACGTCCTAACACATTGTGTCACCAGGGAGGGCCAGGTACCTGATTTTAACCACGATATAAACTATGTTTTTTACCAGTTATTGATGACTACATTGTGTAGCAAAGCTTTCCTGACATCAAGATGATTTCTTTTAGGCTTGGCCTTGAGTTTTTGAAGATTAGTATGATAGGATTTATTTGGTAAGGAACCATTCCATTTGCTATTCTGTTGTTTTCCTCCCCCCAAAGGGTTTGCAGTTGATTAGGCCCACATATTAGCCTTTTGCTGATAAATGTTGTAAGAATAACAAATTAAGTGCTTTCAACTTGGATGAGGTACCTTCTACTGTACCTAAAGCACCTAAAGCTCTGTGGAATTGCCGGTACTCTTAATTTCCAGCGTTGTGCCAGAACCGGTTCACACCAGCTCCCATGACTCCACTGTGTACTGGTCCTTCCAACTACATTTTCAGTGACATCACCTAGCTAGTTTGAAATCAGCCATGTCAGGAGTATTTACACCAGGAAATTGGCTCACGCTACAGCTTTTCCCTCCAGAACCAATGAAAATATTCACCCACACACTACTGCTTTAAAACCAGGATATGAAGTTAGCAACTTTTAAGATTTTCAACAGATCGACTAAGGATCTATCACAAAGAAATAGCAAACAAGGCTTTTGATATCAAAAAAGCAGAGGCTTACTCAAACTACTTCCACTCAAGCCTTTACTTGACTCACTTTAAACATGAAAACACACAAGAAGATTAAAGCCTACGTTAGAAAAGATAAACATGTCTTAAAATATATTATAAAATGTTGGTTTGATATGAGCCTCTGTGGACAGGTTTCTCTGTAGTTGGAGAGAGCCAGCCACAGTAACTGAGGTGTGCTTCTTTAGGGTTTATTATCTTGCCCCAGTACTTAAGGCCCAACTGGTATAAGATGCTTTCCTTCTCTTTCTTTTCTTTTGTTTTATTTTTACATTGACATTTATCCTTTAAAAAAATCACTTACTGAAATATATCTTGGGCAGGGAAGAAAAATGTTTGACTTTACTATTTATTGGCTGTTTAAAAACTGTACTTTTAGGTTCTCCCTGGTGGCTCAACAGGTTAAAGCACCACACTATGAAGCTCTCTGAAGCCACTGCAGCACCAGTTTGATCCCCCCACCAGGGAGCTGACCCACATGGCATGGCAGACTTCTCCTGACCCACCCGCTGCTCCCCTCAGCAGTGTATTTCAGTAGATCTGCCTGTTCTGCTCCCCACTCTATCTCTGGTGAAGCCTCTCACCCACTGCACCTCTGGTCTATATCCCAGTTCTGTAAACATAAATAAATCTTAAAAACAAAAAACAACAGTGTACTTTTGCTTAAGACTGACTAATAATAGGGGTAACATCCTTGCAAAACGTCATGCATAAAAAATGCTGAAAATATATAGTTTTCATGTAGAAAACTGGTTCAGGTGTCATTTTGAATGTTTTCAGAGTAGATTTGTGCAATCATCTGTAAGGTGAACACAACTGCTATCAGATAAGTTCTTCACAATTATATAAAACAGAATTAATTATAAATGGAAAATTGCTAAGAATCATAATCTACTTATTGATATAATTAATGGGTAATTATCTCCTGTCAAAATGTTAATTAGCCAAGGTTAGTTTCTTATTCAGCTAAAGTTGTTATCAAGACTTTGAACATGATAACTTTCTTCCCACTGTATCCTAAATTCTATTTAACATTCTTTAATTCTTTTGAAGGCAGCAGGGGTAATCTTGAGCTCCTGCCTTATTTTCTGTTCTTGGAATATGTATCTTAGCACTCAATTTTGCATAGCAGACGCTCTTTCCTACTAACAGAGATTTGGAGAAATGACTAGAACACCTTTAATATGTTAAGATCTTAGGGAGGGGTCCTGCTTGTGACTTGTGGTAACCTTTTATTTTTTAGCTATAAAACAAAAAAGCAAGTCAGTTTTTAAAATATTGCTCTCCTCTGGACTTGGGAGATGTTTTTTCTTTTTCACTGACCTCAGGAGACGACTTTACATTCAGCGCCAATAACCACTGTCAGCATCTCTGTGGTTCAGCCTCAACTGTAACATGAGGCGCCGTTCAGCCACTGGCGTCACACGTCCACCTGCACGAATGGCTGCCCATCCTGCGCAAGCCGGCTGGAGGTCCTCACGCGCTTTCCTCGCAGCTCATGAGGTTGCATTATTATAACTCTCCTGTTCGAGATGTTGAGACTGAGGGTTTGGAGTTTAATTTACTCCTAGGTGTTGTAGTAAGCTGCTGTAAAGCTCAAATTTGTTTCAAAGCAATCTGATGATATCAGTGCCCACCCACTAGGTTTGTTCTGAAACTTAAAAGAACTGGAAAATGGAAATGATCTAAAACAGTGCCTGAAACGAAACTAGGCAATGTGTGTGTCTTGGTTGCTGCCATCATCATTGTCATCGTCATCATCATTAGTAGGTCAATCTGATTCCTCACCAGTGCTGATAAGCCCTGTAATACGTCAGGTAAATGGTTATCTGCCCAGAGGATCTCCAAATGTGGCCAAAAGATGGTGCTGATTTATTTGGTGTTGACCCTACCTTGCTTTTTTAGAAACAGCTTTTCTTAAGGTACTTGGGAGATGATTCTGACTGTTTTTAGATCTAAAGTCATTTTTTTTTTTAACTAGAAATAAACTAGGTGGGGAAGAAGTCTTAATGAATACGTTTTTTCCTTAGCAAACTTAAGTGTTAAGTTTAAAATTGAACTTAGAAGGAAAAGTTGTTGTTCCATTTAATTTTTCTTATGTACAACTGAGGCTTCATAATAGAACAGTTGTCTAAGGGAGGAGGAAAAAGCTGATACCTAAGAGCTGTTTTGAAGGTGTGACCTTTAGGTGAAGAGTCGGTGCATTTCAACTCCCATATTTCCTGTTTGAATGTTTTAAAGAGCAGTGTTGGAACTATAAGGGCACAATCACAGAGGAGCCCTCTCTCTGACACTCACCAGAAGCCCCAGAAGGCCATCAAGAAGCCAGACCCACCCATGCAAAGCCTGGAGACTGTTCAATTTGTTCTTTTTAGAACATCTCTTTGAAGTACATAGCATTCCTGGATTCTCTGTGAGATCTTTGTAGTTTATTCAAAGAAAAAAATCTACCCACTAAAATTTACAGGACCTTAATGCTTTCCAACATGCTGTCAAAGAGAAAATAAGGAAATTTGCTCATTTTACAAGTGCCCAGGCACAATTAGACTCATTTCTGACATGCCCCTAAAGCAAAGGAGTACATTTTTTGGGAAGAAGCAATTAATCTTTTGAAAATACTTTTTTTTTTCATTTTAGTTCTTTTCTATTACTTGTGAAACTTAGAACAGGATAATGACTTGTTATCTCAGAATTTTTCTCTGGAGAAAGGAATTTAACTGATTTTTCATGTGTAAAATGGTGCACCTATATACATCTTTGGGATTTTCATTTAAAAAAACTAATTTTCTTAAGTGGAAATAGTTTTGTGTGAGAGACACTGTGAGTGGGGGGTAAAGGCATTTTTCTTTATATCATATCTTGCTGTTTCTGTTTAAATTAGAAATTAATTGTCATTAATCATTTAGGCTGTGTTATTTTGTCACATCAATATTAATGTTTTAATGAAAAACAGTTAAAATGCCTTTCTTCCCTTTTGCATTCTAATTATCTAGTTCTTCACAGAGAAAAATTTTCTCAAACAGCTAATGGGAGCCTGTCAGAGGCAGCATGTTGTTGGATTATGACAGGCTCAGATGCCCTTGTGATACTTGTGATATCATCTTCAAACAAACTTTCACATAGAGTTGTGTTAAAGGCATTGACTTGATAGATGCTATCACTTAAAAGAGAATGCAACTTGGGTAATTCTGCCTTGGCACTGAGGAACTTCAAAAAATGGTAGTAAGCCAACATCTGCAAGGCAGGGTTTTACTGAATTGCTCCCGAGCACAAAGCAGAGCTTCTTGATGAGGGAGGGCTCCCGTCTTTACAAAAGCACCTGGTCAGGGAGTCCAACCATGGCTCCCAGAGGAGCTACCTTGAGTCTTTGCTGATTCCCGGTCTCAGCCTCTAAGGCTCTCATTACATTAGTCTTTGATTACCCAGTGTAGACTGGGTTTGGGGATATTTGTTCTTCAAATTGCACGTGGGCATCACCTGGGAGCTTGTTAGAGCGGAGCCTTCAGACCCCACCCAGCACTGCTGAGCCAGAGCCTGTGTTTTAACAAGAACCCCACTCACCTATATTCAAGTTGGAGAAGCACTTTTTACAGCCCTTCTAGGGACAGGTCCAAATGTCTCCTGAAAATGGAAGTGGTTTAATTCTGTAGCTGGGTAATGAAGTGACCTAGAAACTGCTTGAACCCATTGGATAGTATCTAGTATAGTTTTGCTGTTTGGAAAACAAACATCACTGCTGCTGAGATCCTAGCTTTCAAAACAGAATTTGTTGAATACAGCCAGGGTCCCCCGAGAACTGCAATACTCTACTGTTGATTCTCAACTCTGCAAAATTAGATGAAGCTATAACCAAGAAGTTGCCATAAATGGGCCATGCTCTTAGACAGTCTGATTTGTCAACATACCTGGAATGGGGCCGTCTCTGTGGGAGAATTCACAGGACTGAAGTGTAGTAACAGCTACGGAGAATGTACAAGGAGGAAACCAGCTGCTGCCGTGATCCGTTCTCTCCCTGCATGCACACGCAGATGACAAGTCACATCATAATCGGAAAGTGGCTTGGGGTGGATGGGTTCAGAACAAGGGGTGATGGGTGGATGTTTTACCTTCCATTGCCTTCTGTCTCCCTCACTAGGCTGTCAGCCTATAGGGTCAGCAAGCACAGGGCAGGTGCTCTGTCAGTTGGGGCAGATGGATAAAGGGGAGTCTTGGAGGCCTCAGTTGCTTTTCCAGGCTTTAATGCTCTTTCTAAACCAGTTGTTGTGGGAGAAGCCCCCAGGCTTGGGGGCCTGAGGCTGGCAGGCTTCCCAGGCCCCAGTGAATCTTTACTCTTTCTCTCTGGGCTCCCTCTGATAGTCTCATATGGTCTCTTCTTGTCTCAGTCATTGCTCGGGTCTTCTCAGACCTCTTCCACCGTCGCCTTTCCTGGCGCTGAGTGATGCCGCCCTTATAGCCTCCGCCTCCAGGCGCAGGTGTGCCCTCTTATGCATGTCCACACCACACACATACAGGTGCCCACAATCAGACATGCTGCCCTGTGCCCATGCTCCCAAGCACCTTCTGTATTCAAGCCTACAGAGACCATTGGCGTAAAAGCTTGACCCTCTTCACTTACCCTACACAGTCCTGTGAGGAGGCAGTGGTGTGTTCTGTCACGTGCCCTTCTCCAAGCTCCAGGGGGCACACTGGCTGGGACATGCCTCCGTGGGGTCCGCTGTGCTTTCCCCAGTTCTCCCCTTGCCCTGTCTCTTTGGCCATCCATCCACCTTCATTCCTTTGGAGGCCTTGATGATCTAGTTGTTGCTTATTAGCATTGGGTGTCTAGGCTGCTCTGTGTACCTAGTGTAGGTATTGCTCCTTTGTTTTATCTCTCGAGCCATCATAGCTTTTTCACTTCCAGTTTCTCAGCAGGACCACAGCACAGTCCTTGCATACTTTCCAAATTATTATTGTAGCGCTCACTTCTGTTTTTTAAAAGGTTGCCAATAGGTTGGGAGGACACAAACCCACAGATCACTGCATGCTGTATCAGTGAATATTGGGACATGGCTAGAAGGCCTGACTACTGATAAGTATTCATTGTGATGATAACTGTTAAGGAAGAGCTTGGACATTGGTGAAAAGGCAGGAAACATGTAAAAGATCATTTTAAATTGTTAATAGTTGGCCGTTGGGAAAATGATGGATAATCCATTGATGGAAATAGAAAACCAAGGTGCAGGTCTGTTTTGGGGGGGCTTGATTTGGATTTTCTGAATTTGTGGTGTGGGTGGGTTTCGCTGTAGACCTGTACAGACACAGTTAGGGCTAACAAATTGGGAGGTCCTGGTTATTACTTTGTCTCTTTAGAGTCTCTTGAACTAGAATGTTCTCATTCTTTCCACTTTCCCTGTTACATTGGGAGGAAATAGGCAATAGCTGCCAAGGGCCCTTTTCCTCTCACTTAACAAGTAGGAAGAAAACAAAAAGGATGTTTCTGTTTTCATAAGAACTTAGTGTAAGGAAACAGTCTGATGGATGGCATCAAGTGGAACTGGTGTGATTTCATCTATTCCTAGTTAATTTTTGTCCAAGTCCTCTCCAGTCACACCAGCGCTTCTATGTCAGTGTGTGATACGGGAAGGAAAAAGACATCAAACATTGCTGAATGACTCTGTACTCTTCTTCTGGAACTTCCTCCATTGACCTTATTATGAAAACCCTCACTGAGCCGGGGAGCCAAGCATTACTGATCTAAGACCTTTCTGGGGCCACCTGCTTGGATGTCTATTTCAGTGTTAGCAGGAAATTTCAGAAACAACCAATTTAACTGAGCACAAATGATGTGCTCACTGAGGTTTGGTAAAAAGCCTACAGTTGAGACCTAGAAAGTAAGTGCAGTTTTCCTTCTGAGTCGCTTGTTACTTTTAATAGAGTTAAGAGCTGACAGACCTACCAAGAAAGCATGTAGTTTTGTTCTGGTGACTATTCAGTTATCAATTACTAAGTTCACTTGATGAATGTTACAATTACTTTGTAATATAAAGGGCAACCAGGGAAAGAGATTTGGGGGAGGGGGAGGAGAGGTGACCATAAATGACTGAAACATGAAAGACACCACAAGGACATATAGTCATCTGTAAAAAGTATCAGGAAAATACAACCTTCCAGGGTGCTTTTCAAATGTAGGAATCTTGTTAGCTAATAGAAGTCTTCAGATACAAATCTGGAATTGGCAGCAATAATCAGTTTGTTCTTTAGGATGAAGTAGGACACAAGTTGGTATCCCATACTTGATCTAAACACTGTACTACTCCAGCAAAAAGCCCAATTAGTTCCTTTTTCACACTTTATATTTTTTGGTAGATGACTCACCTTGTTCCTCTCTCCATAACTCTCCCCAATAAGAGGCTTTCAAGAGATTAGACAAGCCAAAGAAACTGCCAATAACAGTGTTTTACTAATTCTATAAATATTTCTGTAAACTTGACTCCAGTGAGACATAATTTCAGCAATTGGAGTAATGGGCTTTCCTGCTGTTGCATACCTCCAGACTGCAAGCACTCTGACTTGCTGAGCAATTACTCCTACGTTTTTTGCCTCCCGACACTGTCATTAGTTTTCCCTACACTAGGTGTGAGGTCGTAGGGAACCTAACATAAACACCGTCGTTCTGAAATTAGCTGCCCCAAAGATCAACAGGGAAAATAACTAGAATAAGTTTCCTTCCAGAACCTGGAAAAGCCCTTTTGATTTGTTTGTGAGCCCAGGTAGAGCTTGTTTATTGACAAACTGTTATTCTTCTGATCACCAGGTCATGTTTACACAATGAGATATTAAATCCCTTCACACCTCTTTGAAAATCTGTTCCTGTATTTGTAAGTCTCCTTGGAGAAAAGACCCTATAATTAAGTGGTTGCCAATTTGAAACATATTCAGGAAGTGTCCAAGGAATAGAACTTACAGTAAAATAATTTTAAAAATCAAATTCTTTAAATTTCCTTGTATAGCTTTGTGCGTTGAATGTGTTCAGCTTATGACAAATGGCCTGTCTCCTCTTCCTACTTTCTTCCTTGTTTTACCCCTCAGACTTTTAAATTACCCCTCATTTGATAACTCCTTGACATCTGTTTAAAAACTTGTAGTTGTTTCTGAAGTATTTTAAGGTGAGTTTGGAATTTCTCACCTGATCAGGGTTTAGTACTGAGAGTGTTGTGCTAGGTGTTAACTAGCTTCACTAATCCCACTAGCATTAGAACTCTACTGCTAGTGGGGTTGTATGTGTGCGCGCGTGCTTGAGAGTGACCTTGGTCTCTTAGACTCTAAGTTCCAGAAGGTCAATAGTAGCTCCACTTTAATTAACATCCTGTTTTAGCTCCTGAGCCAATCCTGATACAAGGTTATTAACACATGAAATGTCAGATGGCAGTGTTTGTCTCCTTTCCATCAGAAAATCACTTTTCACAGGACACTACATATATTTCACCTTAATGGACTTTACATTGTCAATTAAGAAGGTATTCATTCTAATTTCATGTTAATGCTGTGAACTTAGGGTGAGAAGTTAATTGTCAAGGCTTGCTAGGATTTCATGAATACAATTTCTTAAAACTAACACACCAAAGTGAGTGATCGCGTTGTCAACATGCTGTTTGGGAAGAAGAGCTGCTTTGCCCAGCGTTTACCTCCATTGTGCCTGGCGGATTCATTACTGACGCTTGGTGAGAGCTCACTGCTTTGATTTTCCAAGTTGAACAACTCTCTTTTAGACCTACTTTTGGAACTTTGGTTGAAAAAACTATGTGCACTTCTGCTTAGCACATTTTTGTTTTCAGGTGGATGTAAGGGACTCCCCTGGGGATGAAAGATACACAAAGCAGGAGAGCACCCTGTTCCTTATACCTAACAAATCTAGGTGCTGGTAGCTACACATTCACTGAGCAGTGCTTACTCGTTTACGAAAGGCTTTCATGGATCTTACTTCATTTGATTCTTAGAGTAATTGTCTGTTATTATGGGCAAGTATAATTGTCCCACTTTATAGTTAGAGTAGCCAAGGTTTGAGTTCTTTCAATAATTTGTTTGTGATTATGTAGCTGGTTAAGTGTCGTGTCAAGTCGAAGACCTGAATTTTCTGTAACTCCAGAGATTCCTCCCTCCCTTGTCACACCTGCTTCTCTGAATCTGTTTATCCATATAATATTGATGTGTAAAGCTAAGTGATTGTTATTCCCATAAAGAATCAGGAATATGATATAATCATAATTAACTCACCACTTTTTTTATCTACCTCCCTCCTGACTCTAAAATCAACAAAATTCTCCTCCAGTATTTATTCTCTCCTAGTTCAAAGTCAAAAGAACTATCTTGGGAAAAGAAGTAAAAAAGACAGAAAATGAAGCTAATTGGTGACAGGAGTATTTCTGACTTTCTTTTTTAAAGAAAATTTCATTGGTTACCCTAGGATGTCTGTTCTAAATTTGACTTAGTAGTTTTTTCAAGATGAAACCTATCAATCTTACTTGCTGCCCTGCTTGACTGGCCCTTCCCTGAGCTAACCTACCAGAACTTTCTTTGGTCCTTTTTAGATTATTTAGTGCCTGCATATGTGGCATGCCATAGTCTTAATGTCTGGCGGGCGTTCTTGTGTTTGACTGTAACTTACCTTTCAGAGAGTTTACTATTCCTCAGAAGCTCCATCAGAATGTAGATAGGAAAACAAAGACACAAAAATATAAGTCGTATCAGCTCTGCTGTATGTGGGCAACTCTGTTAGGGTGTGGTTGGAGTAGAAGCTTCTGTCAAAGATGAGGTCTGGGGTTACCAAGACAATTTCTTCCATCTTTCTTTGCCCTCTTCTGGCTCCTTCTGGAGCTGAGGACCCAAGTCTATTTTGTGTCCTTCTGTTAGTTTGTAAACTGCAGGTCAAAAAGTAACATTATGTATAAAATCCCTAATAGACAATTGCTCCTTTCATGAAGAGAGAGCTTTAAAGGAAATCAGCTGACTTCCTGACTTGCTGAATGAAGTGTGAGTTTTAGTTTCTATCCTGTTAGGAAATGACATGTGAATAGAATACTTGTATAAGCAGACTTTTATATTTGTCAATAGCTGAAAACTTATCAAAAAAATAGAGAAGAGGGTTTCTATTTATCTTAGGATATCAAGATTCATTTCTGTGAAACAAAGGCAGAAATGGTCATTTCTGAATCCTTTGGTGGTCTCAGTCCTGAAACTTCATTTTTTCTCTTCTGCAGAGTTGTTGTGTTACCATAGCAACATGGCCCCTCCTCCACAACCCTGTAAGATTAACTAGATACAGATTTAGCAGCAAGTGAGGCCAAGATCAAAATTCATATCGAGGGCACTGGTCACAGAAGCAGGAAGTCTGAAGCTGAGGACCGCCCTGTGCGTCCATTGGCTGCTCATGAAATGGGGACTTTTTGCCTGGTGGCTTGGGTGGCATTGCTCGGACACTAGACCAGCTATCGTGGGCATGACTGCCACGCTGCATACATGAGCCTTCTCTAGCTTTTTTTGATAGTATTGGTAACTATTAATGACAATTTATCTCTTTTCTGTGTGTGTATGTTTTTACATTAGTTTTTACATAATGGGTCTATATGATCTGAATTTTGTTGTAACCTTTTTTTCTAAAGCTTCCTTTTGTATCTTGGAGATCTCTAAGCCATTAGCTGTTTTTTAAATTGTAAAATCAAGTTAAGATGAGGTTATTAAAGTGGAATTGATCCAGTAAGGCATAACATCCAGTACACCTAGAATTTACAGTCTTCAACCATCTCCACCACTGTCAAGTGTCCTCATGCGGTGGTCTAAGTACACCCACACTGTGGTGCAGCCGTCACCACCACCCTCACATCTGTAGAACTTGTGGAGTCTCACAAAATGGAAACTGCATCTGTTAAGCAAAAACCCCACATCCTCCTCCCCCCCACCCCCCGCAACTGCCAGCCTGCCATTCAACTTTCTGTCTCTATCTGCTGACAGAGACTCTAGGTAGGTATCTCATGTGTGTGAAGTTATACAGTATTTGTCTTTTTGTAACAGACCTATTTCACTTAATGTAATATTCTCAGGGTTGTAGCTTGTGTCAGGAATTCCTTTCTTTCTAAGGGATGAATAATGCACTATTGTGTATGCTGACCACATTGTGTTAATCCAGTCATCTGTCCATCAGGGTTGCTGCCACCTTTTGACTGTTGTGAGCAATGCTGCTGTGAACATTGGCATACAATGATCTCTTTCAGATCCTGCTCTCACTTCTGTTGGGTATATACCCAAAGTGGAATTGCTAGCTCATATGTTAATTCTATTTTTAATTTTTTGAAGACCTGCCATACTGCTTTTCATAGTGGCTGCATCATTTTACATCCCCACAAGCAATCTACAAGGGTTCCAATTTCTGCATATCTTCATCTACACTTATTATTTTATAGCAGCCATCTTAAAAATATGAGATTGATTATATCCTCATTGTGATTCTGATTGGCATTTCCTTAATGATTGTTGATGGTGAATATATTTTCTTATGCTTATTAGTCATTTATACAACTTCTTGGAGACATGTCTATTCAAGTCCTTTCCCCATTTTTGTATTGCTGCTTTTTTGTTATTGACTTGTAGTATACTGTTCTTTATATATTCTGGAATATCAGTACTGTAACAAGTATATGTATAAGGCTTTAAACTGTTGATTCTTTCTCTGCCAGCTAAGAAAGCAAAGAGGAGATATACCTTGAGGTATAATTTGATGTTAAGCTCCTCTAGAAACCTCAGAATATGTTTGACCTCATAACAGAGCACCTCATGGTTTAAACAAGTTGACACATTAAAATTAGCTGTCACACAGCATTAATAAATGATGCTGTCTTCCTCTGCCTTGCCAATTCACTTGAAAAGAGAGGACATTCTTAGGATTGTCATTTTCCTGTAGGCTTGTGGTTAAGGTCTATTAGTGAATTCATTCCTTTGCATATTAAGATATGACCAGGCAAGGCATCTCTGAAGGGCTCATAGAGGTTATTTCTATAGCAAACGTTCTCTTTAGTATTATGTGGCTCAAGGGAGTTTTCCCTTTCCTGAATCAACAATAATTTTTATGACTCAAAATTACCTAGTGAGTGAACTTCTTTTTGTAGATGACTATGTGGGATTTTCTGAATCTCTCCCATTTTTTTTAAAGGGTTGAGCTCTTGTTTTTTTTTTTTTTTTTCTTGCTCATTATCAGCATATTCTGACCCTATATGAGTCCAAGTGAATTTCATGGGACCTAGGATTTACCATGGTGAATATTACTCATTTACAATCTCTACTTGCATGTTATTGTTAATAGTACAGTAGATTCTTTGAATCAAAGTCTTAGTTTTCATACTAAAAGACTTAAAAATTGCTCTAACGCATTAAAAACTTCTGTGCATTTTTGGTAAAGAAGGTTTTACTATTTTGACTTGAGTTACCTGTCTTAGACTTGGGTGTTAATGATCATTCATTAATTCAATTTTATAGTACATGAGGCAATATGCTAAATGTTAGAGCGTACCACTGAACTGTTCACACATATCCCTTGCCTCCTGACACTTACATTCTAATGAGGTCTAATGAGATTTTACACCTAGCAGTGCCCCCCACCACAAAGAGAAACCAAAGTGTTTCAGATAATGACACTAATCAGTCACAAGATACAAGTATATTAGTAAACCACTTATTAGATATACAAAGAAAATAAACAGGGAGTGATAAAAAAGTGACTTGGTTATGTTGTTTCTTTTAGAAGTAATTAATCCTGCAATATTTTGTTAGTTATATAGTTATTTGAATAAACAGTATACATGTGGTTGGTTATACGTATACAATGGACAACAAAATGTGCAGTCAAGTGTCACTTTTTCCTGGCTCTTGCCCATAAGCCACCTAGTTTCCCTTTCTGGAGTAGCCACTTTTCCTTGCATAGTTTTCATTGTTTTCTTATGACTTTGTATAGATGTTTACACACACACACACACACACACACACACTTGCATTCTTTAAAAAGAAACAAAATGCAATAAATTAGATACTACCCATTGTTCTATACTTGGCTTTTTTCACCTAACAGGGTGTCTTGGCAATCTGTGTTTATCATATATGTTTCACTGTTACATATCACTTAATAGCAGGGATATGTTCTGAGATATGTTTCATGAAATGATTTCATTGTTGTGTAAAATTCATGGCAGGTCATCACACAAATGTATGCAATAGAGCCCACCACACTTATGCTATATGTGTAACCTGTTGGGGCTGCTGTCTTGTTTGTTTCCCATCTTTGACAGAAACTTTATGAAGTCTTTAATACTCCATTCCTTTTGATAACTGCATAGTATTTCACCATGGGAATGTGTATTGTTAAGTATTCTGGAATAGAAATTGAGAGTCTGGGAACTGAATTCTCATCTTACTACTTATTATCTATGTACCTTGGTTAATTATCTATACATTCTATGACTTCACTTTCTCCCTAAAATAGATTATAGTAGTACTTAGCTCATAAGGATGCTATGATTTATCTATATTATTATCTATATTATTTATATTTTGTCTGTTACTATGTGTAATACTTTATTTAAGACGCTCCTATTAGTGGACATTTAGGTTGTTGCCAACATTTTGCTTTTAGAGCAACAAAGTATTGAATAGTCCTGCAGTATATATCATTTCACACATGTACAAGTTTATATTTAGAATGATTTTTTAAAAGTAACATTGCTGGGTCAGATAGCTAGAATATTGCCAACTGACTGTCCAAAGAGGTTGTACCATCCAGCCTAACCACAGTGTAAAAGGGTGAGTATGTGGGGTGGAGGCAAGGGTTACTTTAGAAAGGTTGGTCACGATAGGTCATTCTATGGACATAGTGTGAGATGAAATCCCAGGTGATAATACAGAGCCAGCCAAATAAATCTGGGGTCACAACAGCTGACTAAGCTTCAGTACAAAAACTTAATGTCTTCAAGGTGTAGAGAGCAGAACAATGTGGCTGTGTGTGATGCGTGAGGAGAGCACCAGGATATGAATTAGACTGGATGACAGAGTTCATCTAGACTGTAGTTAGGATTGTGTTCTAAGTGCTTTGGGAACCATTAGCAGGTGTCAATTTCAATTTTATAGGTATTTTATGGGATATGTGACTGTGGTCACATGACAGAGAGTAGATAGTTGGTGGAGGAAGGTGGGAGAGGAGCTAGAACTGATGGTGGTGGCCCACGTGAGAGAGTATGACGCTTGGGTGCCTGGAGTGGTGGTAGAGGTGGAGGAGTTGAGCTTATGGGCTTTGCCAATGGATTGGCTACATAGGGTTGAGAAATGGGGTTGAGGGAAAGAAAGAGAAGGAGGAAAGAAGGAGAGAGGGGGAGAGAACTTCAGGAAGATGTTACCGTCTTTACTCTACAGGTATGAGTTAGGTTAATAATTTTATGTCGGTATGCTTCAATATCCTTTATAAAATGAAAAAAAAATCACCATTTTCACATGGTGGTTATGAATAAATAACTTCATGTACATGAAATGCTTTAAGTTTGGAACATATTGAGTTTGAGATGTTTATTGCACCTTCAAGTCTAATGTTGAATAAGCAGTTGGATATACAAGTGTAGAATTCAAGAGTGTGATCAAGGGGGGGATATAAATTTGGGAGTTGTTTTCTTTATGTATCATCCATATGGCATGACGTTGCATGAGCTCACCAAGGTTGTGAGGGTAGAAAATGAAGAGAGAGGGACTAAGAATTGAGTTACGTTGGCATTAAGAGGCAGGAGATGTGTGGAATTAGTAGAAGATGAACCTGAGTTTTCAGAGAGGATGGCTACAAGCCAGAGGAGTGTGGAGACCTGGTAGCTGAGTGGAAAGGGCCCCAAGAATAGAATGTACTATGTTCAAAGCTGCTGCTAAGTCAGATAAGACTGGCACTCTTTCACATGGAGAAGAAAGGTAAGAGTCAGTGCTGTGTGCCAACATAGGGGAGTAGTGGAAAAGAAGCTGTCAGTAGCATCCTCAGAGGAAAAGGAAGCAGTCTTCCCCCCCCCATACCCTCCACCCCCCTGCTCCATCAGTTCTGGCTTCTCAAGAAAGAGAGCAACAAGCAGGGTTGGAAGGTCACTTTGTCAGTGACACAGTAGAGAGCCTCTTGACCTTTTTGATGGTTATGTTTAATAGGTTCTAAGTGACCTTCTGGGAGCTCCAATCCAAGAGATGAAATTTCTTTCCCTCCTGTTTCATGTGGCACTTAGGATCTCTTGAATTCTTGAAATTTTGATTAAGAATTCCAGCAAACAATGCCCAGATGCCATGGCCTCTCAGCTAACACATTGCTCATTTGACTATAGAAGACCTTGGGCAACAAAGCCAGGTTGGGTATTACACACAGTCCCAGCCTTGGTAATTTTTGGCCAAATGGTCACCAGCTGTACTTCCTTCCTTCCTGGAAATGATATAAATCTTCAAGGCTATTTTTGCTTCAGGGAGATTATGGCAGAACATATGGACTCTTCATTCTCCAGGAGCAGAAGAAAAGTCTTGTCTTTGCTTAAGTGAGCCACTTGCTGAATGCCAGAGACTCAGGACAACTGTGAATCCTTGTGACTTGGGGGGCAGTATGAGGGAACCATGGTACAGAGCAGCTGGTGCTCGGGGCACACTGACCTGATGCTGTTCCATCCTGTGAGTGGAATTTTGCCCCATTTGTCTTGCTGAGTTGGCTTGGTTTTTCCTATACAAATCTCTGTGCACATTAATATTTTACCTTGAACCAAGGCAGTGGAATCCTAGGATATTGGCATTCTGAGGGTGGCTGGATATTTAGTGGCGGTTATTACAAATTTTCAGCCTCCTGACTCAACCACGATACATGTGAAAGCAAAAGAGAAGTTATAATAAACTATCAAAAAAGACTGTTTGTTAAATTCCCTGATTTAAAAGCTCATTCATCTATAAGTCATTGGTTTGAAAGCAGATTGGTTTATAAGTAAAACAGTTTCCATAATAATTCTTTGAGCAACAGAGAGGTTTTCTCTACAAGATTAAACCAGTCACTCACTGCATTGTTTCAGGATAGATTATGCTCTGCTTTATCATAGACTTCCCAAATTAATTTTATCATCATGGAAACTATTTATAATAATTTCTAGCTAAGTCAAAAATTGGGAAGTTAACTTTATTGTTTGGATCCAGTATCCACTGATGTTCTAGAGAGTGGACACATGGCAGTTTTATTTTAAATACTGTTGTTGAAAATGTTTTCCGGGCCCTCCCTGGTGGCGCAGTAGGTTAAAGCACAGCACTAAGAAGTTTAAGGCCACTTCCCCATGAGTTCGATCCCCGCCTGTCCCGGAGGAGATCCACATGGCGCGGCAGACCTCTCCTGACCCGCCCGCTGCTCCCCTCAGCAGTGTACTTCGTCCATCTGCCTGTTCTGCTCCCCACTCTGTCTCTGGTGAATCCT
The DNA here is from genome assembly GCF_000260355.1 of Condylura cristata. Lineage (NCBI taxonomy): Eukaryota > Metazoa > Chordata > Mammalia > Eulipotyphla > Talpidae > Condylura > Condylura cristata. Next base: position 35,359,221 of record NW_004567114.1, on the reverse strand, counting down.
CTCACCCTCCGCATCTCTGGCCTGTACCCTATTCTGTATAAATAAATACATCATTAAAAAAAAGAAAAAAAAAAGAAAATGTTTTCCTCCTTAAATTAAACAGGGTTAAGTTTGCCTTTTGGAATTTGTTATTTTTTTAATTGGACCAAGATTAGGTTTATTCACCTCAGGGCACAGGAACTGTTTGTTTCTCTGGAGGTGTGAGCAAGATTAGCACGCTAGAGGGAGGGGACATGGCTTAGCAAAGCAGTGGGCTGTGCTACAGGTACTTACTAACCCTTGAAAATTACTTCAATTTCTCTAAGCCTCTGTTTCTTCATCTCTATTCTTGGGAAAATAACCTGCATCCCAGAGTTATTGTGAAATGCAAGTATCACATGCTATATAAAGTCCTTATGTCCGCTGCCCTGGGAGCATGGAATGAAGGCAGATAATAGCATTGCTCTGTGACCTCCAGCCTGCATCCTGGCCAGTGTAAGAAAGGAAGTATGGTGGGTGAGCATCCTTGCTTCTCAAAGTGTTTGCTGTACCCTTGTATAAAACAGCTCGTCTTCAACTAACCCTCCCTTTCTCACAACTGAGGCATCAGAGCTGTGGATGAGGGATCTTAGGAGGAGGTAGGGGAGTAGCCAGCCTGGAAAGTGGAAACCACACTTCTCATCCACCACTTCTCTTCACACCAGTGTGAAGCAGCCAAAGTGCAGGTGGCTTGTCCCTGTGAAAGAATGTTAGACTTCTTTATATCCTTGTCAACAGGTCAGAGATAGTAGAACTAGTAACTGATAGTGTGTGTGTGTGTGCGTTTTAGTCAACACTGATATGGTGTTCATATTGGGTCCCTACTTCCTTACTGGGCTCCTTTGACACTCAGAATCTCAGCACTGCTTCCCCCTGTCCAACCCTCCCTTTCTTTGGGATTTCCAACAGGTCAGCTCATCTTGTACTGCTTCCATTTCCTTGGGAGCTGGAGGTGGCTGCTACTTGCCTACTTGATTGGATGTTTTGAATATCATATCAGTGTAGATTAAACCATGCACACATGCACACACTACCAATTACTAGTTCTAATATCTCTGGCTTGTTGACAAGGATATAAGGAAGTCTAACATTCTCTCAAAATGCCATATCCTTTTGCCCAAGAAGTTTGCATGAACTGGCTAATTAAAACAACGTTTTCATGTTTGATAAAAGAGAGCCTTGGCATTTTGCTTTCTCGGTACCTTCAGATCATCACCCTATGCACACTTGTTACCCCAACCAAGTCAAGACAGTTTGACTTCTGTTGCTTTCCCATCCAAATTAAGCAAAACAGAGAGTGTAACCACTGCCTGTATGCTTTCCTTGGAAATGTCCTCTTTTCTCCTTGTTTTCTGCCTCTGGTGCCTGGCAGTTTTTGTGCCATGGGATTTCCATGTCTTACTCTAGTTTTGGAAATTTGTTTCCTGACCATGAAGATCTATAGCTAGTCTCTTATCTGTGTTTGGATGGAAGAGGTTCCAATTGACACAGAATCGACCACCTATTGACCTGGAAGAAGAGAAATACAAAATGACAAAGACATGATCAGGATTTATGATATCTTGCTCTGGTGGTCTTTAAGATAGGCTTGTCTGGGGAGGCACCCTGGAAGAAACCTGTACCCAAAGGAAGGGACTCCTTTTCTATTTTGCACTGTTCTGGGTGGTCGTTTCATTGTAAAGAAGCTGGCAGTTTTATTTGCAGACTTTCTGGATTTCATTAGCAGTCCGGTGGTGACAACTCGTTTAGCTGTTTCCTCCTGTCATTGCTCACGGGAATGGTGCTGAATACTCAGAGGTGGCATGAGGCTCTGGGGATGGCAGCAGCAGTCCCATCGTTGTGCCCTCACTGGGCCCTTGATTGTCACAGCAGCAGGTCAGGCCTCAGGGAACGAGAACATTGCTGATTAGTGTGCTTGGTGCATTGAGCAGGCCATGGGGAAAAAGCCATGGTGTGATCGCCATTGATTTCCCAACAATTACATTCTCCCTGCTTCCTAGTTGCCCCTTTGCTTCTGCTTTATCTTCTGTTATAAAGAATGTCTTTTAGGTCATTCCCTTTAGGATTCTTGCAGGTTCCTACTCGGTGCCGATAGCTTCATTCCACCCCTGCACTTGTGCTTCACCTCTCTTTGCTTCACCCTTTCAATCCTGCTGAATAAAATCTTGGCTCTTATTTCCTGATGCCTTTATCCTCTCTTTCAACAGTCAACTGAAGAGAAAAGTAAGTCCTCAGAGGGAGTTATTGACTGATGAATTAAACTCTCTAGGCCTTAGTTTGTTTTCTCATCTGCAAAACGGGGATAATTATTTTTGTATTATTTACCTCAGGATTATTGTCAGGATGAAATAGGAAGATAGAACATAGATTATGCTCAGAATAGTTGTGGATTTCTGGTTTTCACTGCATAAAGGCATTATCCAATCCCCTCTTTCATTGCCAGCATCTCTGGGAATCCACAGGGCCTGCCAGCAAGGGTGACTTATACATTCAATATTAGGATTACATAGTAGGTCCTACAGACCCCCACCCAGCTCTCTTTGGAAGCTCATTTCTTGAATTTCCCACTTCTGTCTTAGATTCTGGATTTTCAATGAATAGAATTCTTATCCCTCTTTTTCCATTGGGTTTCTCTACACTCATTTATTTGCAGCATTAGATGTGACAGTGCAGTGTTAAGAATGTTAGTGTTACTCTCTCTCAGTGCACATCAAGACAGGAACAGCACACCTCCCCCCACCACCATTTTATTTATGATCTTACAGAGTGCAAATTTTGCCTGAGACAACCTGCCAGTCAAAGGCAGACCTGGCACTCAGACCTAATTCTTCTGACTCCAAGTCCAGTGTAGTTTTTTCTATGTGGAGCCATGTTTTGAGTGTGGAGGAATAAAGACCTTTAATTTTGTATCTGGGCTTTTATCAAGAAGTCAATAAATTTTAAGCACTTAGAAGATAGATTTAGTTGTAATTCTCTGTCTAAAGTACCTAAATTTAGTCTTCTCCTAGCACTGAGACTTGAATTTAGGAACCAGGCTTTCCTCACATTTCAGTGAAGATGGGGATGGGGCTTTGTCTACGAAGAAACGTAGTTTTAAGTTTGTACATGCAAGTGAACCCCATTCAATGAGAGGGCACAAGATTTACCCAAGAAGTGGAGGTGGGTGTTAAAATGTCTTGCCCTCAAATTGGTTTGACATTGGCTGTTCCTAGAAGAATCCCTTTTTAATCCACCTGACCCCAAACCCAAGTAAAACTGAATTTGTTCATGCATTCATTCATTCATTCATTCTTCAGCAGATAGTCACGTAACACCAGTTGTGAACTGGTGTCAGATTAATTACTGAGCTCTCAGGGATAAAGGATCCTGGCGAATGGGTCATCCAACCTCCAGGTTCCTAGTTGGGAGTGGGGGGCAGAGAGAGGGGAGGGGAGAAGTTGAAAGAGTCAGATGAAGAGAAGAGCACTCTGAACCAAGTGGAAGCAGATCTGCTTAAACTAGACTCACAAACCCTGCATTTCTACACATGATGGTATAAGCCCGTCTCCATTAGTAAACATTGGGAGACACGTCACAGTGTTGCTGCCCGCAGAACGCTGCATGATGGAGAGCGTGTCATAGCCCAGCATGTGCTTGCAAAGTCCTGGGCTGTAAGGGGAAAATAACTGCTCTTCCTCAAAGATCTCAAGATGATTTACTGACTCAACTGCATGGTTAGTTCCTTTCATATCTGGGTAGGAAGGCAGATGTTCAATAAGAATAGAATGTTGAATCAGCAAGGAACTTGGCAAAGATCATTAAGACAACAGGCAAGAATAGGGGAGTTAGTACTTGACTCTACCCCCATCTTTTAGATCAGCTCTAGATGTGATATATTCACATGCACACACCGCAAAGGAGTATTATTCAGCCCCAGTGTTGCTGTTTGTGACAGCGTAGATGAACCTTGAGGGCACTGTGCTAAATAAGTCAGCCAGAGAAGACAGATACTGTGTGATCTCACTTATATGCGGAATTTAAAAAATAAAACACAAACTCATAGAGACAGAGAACACATTGGTTCCCTGGTTGCCTCTGGTTACCAGAGGCAGAGGGTGGGAGAAATGGGTTAAGGCGATTAAAGGTACAAGTTTCCAGTTATCAGATAAATTAGTCCTTATTATAGAGTTAATGGAGATGTCATTAATTACAGCATGCTGACTATCGTTAAGGTGCTGTATTGTGCATTAGAAAGATGCTAAAAGAGTAGACCTTAAAAATGGCTCACAACATGAAAATAATAGGTGATGGATGTTAACTAAATTTATCATGGTAATCATTTCATAGTATATGTAAATTGAGTCATTATGTTGTGCACCTGAAACAAACACAGTGACGTATGTTCATTACATTTCAATTTAAAAACAGAAAACCATCACCTGCTCTACTGTTTTACTTCTGTTTCTCTTCAACAGACCTGGTTTTGATTAAAAAAATAAGAAGAAGAAGAACATGGGAAAAGGGAAAAATAAATACACTTTTCAGAATCTTTTGCTTTAATTATGACCCTCACTGAACAAGCTTACTGTTGGCCTAACTGTGCAAATGAATTGTCTGTGAACCTTCTCCTGAACCCAGGTATTGATAGCAGGAAGTGCACACCTCACACCCTTGCTTATTTGGTTTCAAAATCCAACACTGTTCTTTTGAATTTGTCACTAACACAGATATTGGCAAATGCCTGCCCTTTTATGGAAATACGGGCCTAGAGTTGGGATGTCTCCTAGCCCCAGAATCTACAGCGAGAGCTCCCAGTAGGTTATTATGTTTCCAGTAAGCATTTTTAAATATCCCTGAAATGTCTTGCTAATGGGCTTAGATAGTTTAATTTCCATTTAAGCCGGCAGGCATGGGTTGGTATGCCGGTTGACGTTTTGTGGTGTTATAGAAATATGTGTGGCAAGTATTCCAGGTATGTTTAAATTGTCAGTTATTGCTTATTCTTTGTGTCTTCAAAGAATGTTTTTGTTAAGGAGGTCACAAGTATTTGGCTTACGTCTTTACTGAAGAGAATAGTGGAAAACTACTTCCTCTAGTTTTGAAAAGAAAGAAAGTAGTCACAGGAATTTTTTGCACTTTTAGCTGAGAGCAAAGAGGTCTTTCCACCAGGGAAGGAAGGAAAAGGGAGGAACAGGCCTGGGGGGGGGGGCGTGGGGAGGGGTCGGTGCGGAGGGAGGAAGGGAGAAGGGACTTCATACCAGGCCGGCTGGCAGACGGGCACTGGAGGGACCCATTAGGACAAGTTCTCATTTTGGCAACTGGCTGGGGAAACTTAGTCAGAGGTCATTTGGGTCATCCAGAGATTTGAGAACAAACCATGACTACCAGTCATGACTCAGGGTAAGCTACAAACAAAGTAAATCTTTTGTTTAGGGAACTTTGCCATTCCACAGTGTTTTCACACACATGTGTTAAATCTGGGGATAATGGGGCAGGGAGAGGCATCTTTTCTGAGGCCACTAACTCACGGTAGATTGAAATCTTTTCAGAGATGAGCACTTATAATCATATTGGGAAGAGGACATCATGGTTGCAATAGATATAAAACTGTCAGGAATTAGGAAGAAGGTACTGAATTGCACCTGGTTTAGAACTTTATATTTTGATCAATAATGTCTAGCTTTTATTGACCACTTACTATGTCTCAGGTGTTAGGCTATGTACTTGGCATAAATTATTTACTTTAATCCTCACCATTCCATTGAATGGATACATACTGTTTTTTTTTATTGTAGTATTTCAGATGAGGGGAAGAAAGCATAAAGAGATCAGACACAATTAGTCACACAGAAAGTGGAGGAGTCGAATACAGGTAGAAAACTGCAGAGTCCCTGTCTTACCCCGCCCTCCACCTGCCTCTGGACACATTTTCCACTGGACCCATCCTTCAGTGCAGGGTTTAGGTATGCTGCTTGACTCTAGTTCTAGTGGAGTTATAATTTTATAAAACTGTAGTAACTTCATGATTATAATTCAGATCTTACATTAACAACTGCACAAGACACAGAATAGGAGACTGGCAACATGATAGGATAAAAGAAAGTTATGGCATAAGCCAGACAGCCTAGGAATTTACAGTGAGGCTCGCCCCTCCCAGCATCAGTAAGATTGATGATGAGGCTGAATCCTTTAACTGTTCTGGGCCTCAGTTTCTTCATTTGCACTTGGACAGAGACCTCACTGTCATCTTCAAATTCTAGGAAAAGGTCACTGAAACCGCTGCTTAAACTTACAAGGGGCATTCAGTGAAATAGATGGAAAGGTTAATGTTTCAATAACATGGATTTACTATTTTTAATTAATTTTATTTCTCACCAGTAAAGTCTAAAGAATCACACAAAATATGGGCAGAATTAAATTTGAACAGAAGGCAGGGATTTAAAGTGAAAAAGTGAAAGTATTATTTCTCTGTTCCTCCCCTGAACTTCCTCTCTCCAACCCCTCTACTGAGATAGAACTACTGTTTTCTCCTTTTAGAAATCAGCTGTGCACATCCAGCCATGCAATAGAGTTTTTATAAAGATTTTATTTATTTATGCAGACAGAAATGGGGTACAGGCCAGAGGGGCAGGGGCGGCAAGAGATCACACCAGAGACAAAGTGGGGAGCAGAACGGGCAGATCGACAAAGTACACTGCTGAGCAGCAGGGGAGACAGGAGAGGTCTGCTGTGCCATGTGGGTCACCACCCTGGCTGGGGATCGAACTCTCACTGAAGCTGCCACGGCTTGGCTTAGCTTCTCAGTGCAGTGCTCCAACCCACTGTGCCACCAGGGAGGGCACTCTTTAAATTATTTTAATTACAAAAGCAATTTGTGACTATCTTCACTTTGTCGAAAAAAAATCTTCAAATAAAACGTCCTTCTAAAAAAGCACAAGACTTTAAATTTATGCATATTGAATTTTATTTCCTTCCACTGAAAAATGAATAAGGCTCTCTGCTGGGGAATATATTTGAATTGTGAAAATATAACTGTCAACATTATAGAAGCACCATTGTATTAAAATGGGCTTTCATTTTGTTTTAGTTCTTTCAGAAAATGACAACAAAAGTCATTTAAGGCATTCTTGCTTAAAAGTGCTTTCATATGACTATTCAAGTTTTGAAGCCCCAAATACTTCACCATTTCCTTTTAAATGAGTTTTGACTGTTAAGTGTTGTATTTTGCGGGAAAAACAAAAAGCTGAAGAGGGTTCCCTGTATCTTTCCTTCTGTTTGTTTTTTTCATATAGGTGATAAGATTTGGTCCTATAATTTTGATTCTTTTGTTTTCTATAATGAATTTAAAGACAGAGAAGTATTAGGGGCTTTCCTAAGTTGACCAAATTGCCCTATCCTTTATCTTATTACTCTGCAGATAGCAACACTTCTTATAAAGGCCAGTAAATGAAATCATATGACTTTGGCTCCACGCTACATGACAGACAAAATGCATGCTCCTGGGGTTCGTTTCCTTCACATGCCTCAGCTTGTTGGTGTGTAAGGTCCCCCTTTCTTGAGCTCTGCTTAGCGACATCAGTGATTCCATTGATTTTTAACATTAGGAAGTCAAATCTTCATGAGGGAGCTTGAGTCCCTGTTATGTGTCAGCATAGGCGAGAGCCAGTTGACGATATTTAATACTACCAAAAGGTGTTTCTTTTGGCGCTGCCTCCAAAAGAGGGTCCAATTGCGGCCCATTCCCTGCCCCAGAAAGGCCTGGGGGGCTTGTTGAAACATCTTTGGGCTCCATTCCTAGAGTTTCTGATGCAGTACAGCTGAGTGGGGCAGAATTTGCAAGTCTCCAGGTGATATTGCTTCTGTTGGTCCAAGGCACAAACTCTGAGAACCACTGATCTAGCACATTCAGAAGCCATAATAAGAAAAATAGATTACCAGTTTGGCAGTTGGCTATTTCGTGCACTATATTTCAGTTACTGAAGCCAAGGAGAGAGATCGCGCTATCTTATGCTTCGATAAAGTGTATGGAATGTGTGTACCCATTTTATTTGTTTATTGGGGTAATAGACCTTTAAGCACTCAACACAAAATAAAGCCCACATGTGCTTTGAATTGTGTTTCTTCTCTTACTGTTTTGTTTTTCATATTTTGAAAAAGAGGAGTATGATTAGCTAGTTATAGTCTTCCCATTTAACCACTTTCCACATTTCACTTTTAAAATGAAATCATCCTTCTTGCAGTTAACTAATGGAAAGTTGTTCAACTTGCCAAGCAAGGTTCCACTGTCCCTGAAATAAATTTTCCAAAGAACTGGAAACTTTGTGCAGCTTTTATACAAGAAGCAGAATGGAAATGTTCATATTTATGTTACTCTGAGGCATATTTTCCATGATTTGATATATAAGTAATAGCCATCACATTGTAGCTGAAGACGTTCATTTGATCTCTAAGTTGAACAATTCCCTTTGGGATTTATTTTCATCTTACTTTTAACCTCTTTCAGCATTATTTAAAATTGCTTTGTTTGCAACTATTTAACACAATTGACATCATATCACCTAGCATTAATGAGTCATCCCGTATTAACCATTGTTAAGAGATTACAGGTGCTCTCACTTAATGATTATAACCACTCAATGAGGAAGATCATATTCTCTGTTTTACAGCTGCTTAAACTGAACGTGGCCCCTGGCAAATAGATGTCAGAACAGGAATTCAGATCTGTATGTGGATCATTCCAAAGCCTAAAAGCTTTCCCATCTTTATTGAAACAGGAAGTTTCTGTTTGGCACCATTAAATATTGGTCTCACCCCAAATACTTTTCCTTTAAAATATTCAACTGTAACAACTGATAGTATAGACATAATTGCTGAGCGAGTGTTGAAAAAAATATATAAATTGAGTATTAATTTGTAAACATTTACCTTACATAAAGAAGTTGTGTGAAAGGAAGTCACATTTATGTGGAGTACAATGAAGGACATGTAATTGATCTCTCCCTTGTAATTAGGGTGCACTTCAAGGAAGAATATATCAGGAATTCCCTAAAGTTGTAATGTGAGGTCTGGATAAAAAGTAGGTTGAAAGGATTTGTGGAGTGTGGGAATTGGTCCCACAGAAAATTTGATTGTGGGTATTGAGTAAATTTTCCAGGGGGTATAGGCTCCCTCATAGTCCCATACAACGTTCTGTCACAATAGAAATGTTCTTTGTTGGTCCTCCCTGGTGGAGCAATGGGTTAGGACACAGCACTGTAAGCTAACCTCAGCTGCTTCAGCACAAGTTCGATCCCCGCCCCAGACATGACCCACATGGCACAGCTGACCTCTCCTGACCTGCCCACTGCTCCCCTCAGCAGTGTACTTCATCTATCTGCTTGTTCTGCTACCCACTCTGTCTCTGGTGAATCCTCTCACTGCCCCTGCTCCTCTAGCCTGTACCCCAGTTCTGTGTGCAGAAATAAATAAATCTAAAAAAAAAAAAGTTCTACGTTATTCAACATGTAGCCCAGTGAACACTTGAAAAATGGCTAGTGCTGCTGAGGAACTGCATTTTAAATTTTAATTCATTGAAATTTGAGTAGCCACATGTGGCTAGTGTCTATTGTATTGGACAACATAGGGATAATAGAGGAAACAGAAGGTAAGGCAGAAATGGAGATTAAAAGCAGTGAACCTGGTCTTCTTTTGTGTACAAAGTAGCCCTGGTCAGCCCTATGAAGAACACATGTTCAGCAGTAGGCGGAAGCTTAGGGACAACTGAGGAAGTGTGGCCTTCAGACATGAAATGACCAGGACAGACTCAGACTCTGAATGGGGAGTGGGAGAAAAGAGCCAATTGAGACTTAACGATGGGAAACATGGCAGGATTTGGCTATGGACTGCTTGTGGGTTCAGGTATAGCGAGATTGACAGCTACTTCAAGCCTTCCATCCTGGTGATGGAGAAACAGCTCCCTTCTGCTATCTAATTTGTGTTGGCATAGAGACACCTACTTGGGATGTCTTCTACACTGAGTGTGTATCCAGACCACATATAGTAGATAAAAAGATTTAACCTTTGCATAGAGAGGATAGTCTTTGTGAACAGATCAGATTCAGAATTTTGCTTTAAAAGTATTAGGAATGTCAGTGTAACAGGAGTGGAGTGAGCAAGACAAAGTGTGACAGGAAGTGAAATTGGAAAAATAACCTTGTAGGCTGTGGGATTACTAGGAGCTAAACAACCATGTAAAAATTTGAATTTGCAGTCTGATGGGAAGCCTTTGAAAAGTTTGGGAATAGGAATAAAGTGTTTCATTGAACTTTAAAATGATAGCTCTAACTATAGCATGGTAAGATTTAGTGAAAGAGTAAGAACAAGTAACCAAGAGCTGAGTTAGGTTACCCTAGTGTTCCAGGTGAAGGACAATAATGGCTTGGGCCAGGGCAGCAATGGTGGATGTAGAAACAGCCTGCCCTTTGAGATATTTTCAAGGCAGAATCAATGGGATGTTTGTTGGGTGAGATACATGCTTTGAGAGACAGAGAAGAGCTAGAATTGATTCCAAGCTTTTGTACTAAGCAGCTGAGTGGTATCATTTACTGAGATGGGAAACACTGAGAGAGACCAGGCTACAATGAGAATCAAGAATTACCTTTTGGGCATACTGAGCTAGACATGCCTTTTGCCAGCACCTTAATGGGGTTGTCAGACAGGCAGCTGAGCCTGTGATCCTGAAGTTGTCCATGATTTGATGAGTTGTGACTTATTTAGGGGAAGGGAGGAATCAGAAGAGAAAGAGAAATGGAGTGACAAGGGTTTTCAAGAGCAGGACAGAGATTTTAAGACTTGGGAAGTCACAGGATCCTCTTTGGGAATATATTAACCCAGGGGAGGAACATGCCATTCTGGTTATGCTGTCATTGAAACAGAAGGTGTTTTCTGAAGGGACCAGTGGTGAGGTGGCATGACTTGGAGAAAGCCCACCTGGAGGCTTTGATGTAGATCTCAGGGAAGGAGAAGGAAGAGCGCAAGTGTGCCATACTTGGCAGGGTGCCAGCGAAGCTTCAGAGTAGAAGTCAAGCTACAGCGTGACTTGTCACAGTGTAAGTCAGTTGGTGCCTGCCCCATGTGCATGAAGACATTTTGGGGTTATTTAATCAAATTTTTATCCCTCAGGGTTGAATAACATAGTGGGAAGTGTTGACTTAAATTGTTTTTTCAAGCAAGCATAAATGTCAGAATTTTTGAGAGTTGTATGCTGCAAAAATGGATTAGTTTATTTTAGAAGAGAAATTTTTTCCTACGTTTTCTCATTTGCCTATAAGTATCTGTCACACATAATCACCTTGCCTGCTTTTATAAAGGTAGAATTTCCATTTATAGGAAAATACATGTTTCATATTTTTCCCATTAACATGACCAGTGTTGATATATTTGGTATTCATTCCCAGTCTATTTAGATTTTTAAGCACTAGAATGTTTACTATGGGAAAAAAAAACACACCCAAAGTCATCTATTATAGTTACTAACATGTGTACTACGTACTAAGAAGGCAATAGATGGAGTTGTGGAACACACGATTATTCCAGAAAGAAGTCACTTGTTTTCTCATTTTCCTCCTCTTTCATAGTTCACTGAGCTTCTCACCTCACAAAAAAAGAGACATGAGTGAAGATGAATTAAGTCAAACAGACACAACTTGCATTTGATAAAACATTTGGAATAGAGGGTTCTCATACTGTTTATGGATAAACCTTAGATAACGTTTTGATTCACCAGTGCATCCTGTTTCTGAACCTATTATAAATCATTAATAGTTGCATATATAGGTAAAATTAGAATCCCTTCCATGAGTCCTGTGTCTCAGTTAGGATTTCTTTCTTATTAGCTAATATGTTTTCTCTTCTTGCATAGATGCTCCTGTTGTCAAGGATTTCAGGGTAGTAATCAGTCTTGTCCTCCTTTGTCTCATTATAGTCACTCCTGTGACTGGATTACAGTTCTGTCTTGTGGGTTGGCAGTTGGGAAGAGGACTCGTGCTCAAACAGCTGTTTCTCTTTCTCCAAAAACCCCAGGTTCTCCAACCCCCAGCTGGTTTCTCCCTGCTGAGAAGCCAGGCTATGCCAAAGTCCCTGCTAGACAAAGTTCAGTCTCTGACAGTGCAAATGACAATGATGCCTTTTTCTTCTCCCAAGCTTTTCCCATCTTGGACTTAATGTCCAAGCGAAGAACGCATTTTGTCATCTTGATCTCTTCCCCTATAAATAATCATTTTTCCCTACCAGACTTTCAGAGCTGGCACTGAGTATTCTTCTAGCATTATTTATTTGCTTGACCTTTGAATTCTTTTCTTTCATCTCTATCAGGATCTCCAAACTGAGGTCACGGAAGGTCAGAGTTGAAACATGATATTGACTGACTTTTTTTTTATCAGACAACCCAGACCCAAGCTTTGTGGTTATTTGCAGTTTTACCCAGTCTGCAGTGACCCTTGCCACACATTGGCTTCACTATTTTCATTTCAAAGTTTAGAGGCTCTGGTGATAGAGAGGAACTATAAATAAGAACAACTCTGAGAGTGATAGGATGAGCTTGGATGATACTTAATTTTTTTTTTTTTGGCCTTTCTCTTGGTTTAGAATTCTACAAGATCTATTAGAGTAGCTTATTTCTCTGGACTCAAAATAGCAGTGATCTGGAGCTCCTTACACTTGCAGAAGGGACTCATGGTTCAAGGTGTCCATCTACTTGCTGCTTATTGCTAATCAAAGGTAACCCTTACCTTTCATGATGACGCTCACGGTAAAAAGGGGGTGAAGTGAGCACTAACAATGATTAGTCACAGACACATTTAATTGCACCCAGGAAGTTCAGCATTACATGGCTAAGTTCTCTACTCCCTTTTGTTTGCCAAGTTCAGTAGTTGTTTAACAGATTTTCTTTATGAAAGGTAAGCTTATGCTGCCTATGGCTAAACAAATGCTTTGCAGCTAGTAGTTGGTAGATTGGAATTTAAACATAATCATTAATTTCCTTAAAATAACTTACTGGTGAGTGTGTCCTAGCCATAAAGAGGTTTTGAAACATTCCTTTCAAAATGAATAATAATGTGTATGCAGTCATGTTAGTACCTTATTTTGAAATTTTCATGATATAAATATTGATGTAATCTCTTTTAATAAGGAATATGTATATAATATATACATATATGTCACCAAATATATTTTTAAGGAGTCATCTAGATCTCCCTTCACTTTCAATGGTGTTATTTCCTGATGAACCCATGCTAAATTCAGGATATTGTAAGTTGAGAATGTATTTGATATACCTAATCTACTAAAAATGGTGTAGCTTAGCCTTCCTGAAACATATTCCAAGTACTTAAATTAGCCTACAGCTGGGCAAAATCATCTAACACAGGCCTCTTTCATAATAACATTGAATATTATAATGTAGTAACATTGAATTCTGTACTGAAGTGAAAATTGTATACCTGAATGTACTGTTGGTTTACCCTCAGCATCATGTCTGCTCACTGCCACCCCCAGTGTCACTAGCCCAGGAAAAGATGAAAATTCAAAGTATGGTTTTTTTTGTATCATCTATTGCTTTCGTCCCGTCAAAAAGTTAAAGAATTGTAAGTCGGTCCTTTGTAACTTGGGAACTGTCTATATTCATCGTAGAGTAATCCTGTTTAATCCTTGCTTGACCCCCCAAAGATGTCTTTTGGAAAGGTCACTGATACTTCCTTATACACAGCATCCTTGGACTAGAATCTTATATAGACAATGGAGGAAATGCCGGGACTATTGAGTGTCCATGTTAGTGATCATATTCACCACCTAGAGCACTGGTCCTTACATTTAATTCATCTTGCTCCTCTTGGCCTCATTTTTCCATGTGTGATTTTAGAAGATAAACTACACTCAAATTAGGAGTTCTCCTTGTATGTGGGGTGAGGCATGGGGGTATACACCTGAGGAGGTGTGCAGCTGTTCTCCCAGTCATATAGTGTTGGAAACCTACCTCCATAAAGAAGGAAAGAGAGTCAAGACCTCCCCACGAGGCCACCCCTCGTTGAAAGAAAACCCCATTGGAGAAAGGTGAAATCACACTTTCAGCTTCTCTTAATCTTAGTCTGTGCCTATATCCACCTCACACACAGTCTGATATTCTGCTTGTTTCAGTGACCAACGGAACCGTAGCAGCTCTGCCTGCTTCAGGGCCAGACAGTAAAAATGGCAAAAGAATGAAATGGTCAGATCCCAAGCCTTTCCATTTCTTTGCTTATAAATGAATACCAGTGATCTACAAGTGAAAGAATGTAGCTAACTAGTGTCATTTGGGATCTTCTAAAGCAGTAGGGAAACTCTGCATTCTTCAGTCCCACTTGTGGCGAGCCAGCACATTCCTCTCCGATGAGGTGGAGAAGTGCTGGTGGCTGGGCAGGGTGGGGAGCTGCTGTTTAAAAATACTTTTAATTATATTCCTTCTCTGCAGTAATATTGATACCATTTTTAGCTCATTACAAATACTGTGATTTTCATTTAAATCACGTCCATTATCTTATTGACCTAGTTTTTATTTTGTAATCAAAATGTTCTATTTCTAGAGAGCTTAGACCAGAATCTTTTCTTTTCTTTTTTTTGAAAGGTTATGGACCTTTCATGGAGATTCCCCCCCATCTCTGTATATGGATGGGCTGCCTCTGTGTTCACTATATTATGGAAGATGGTTTCATATTGTTCTCTTGGAGAGCGTAGCTGTTCTCTGTTTAATCTGGCAGCATGCCACAGGACCTCACAGCTGGCGATGTCTTTTTTTTTTTTTTTAGTGAATGGATGGTGGGAGAGTTAGGAAGTTCTATTTCTAGTCAAAACAAGAGGTGGAGATCCTAATTATCTTTTTTTCCTTTCTTCTTTGCTCTTTCTCTTCCCCCTCTCTCTTCATCCTCCCCTTCTTTCTGCCTAGTCTTCTCCTGGACTCTGATTCTCCTATAATGAGTTGCGCTCATTCATTCTCTCCTGTGTGTTCCTTGAAATTCGCAGGAGCCTCTTATACTAGCCTTCTCTTTGCTTCTTCTCTTTCTCTTCTTTGATTTGCTCCCTGCAACCTAGGCCCATTTCTTCGTTTCTGTGCTCTGGCAGGAAGCTTATTGCCTGCCACTGGAGAGAACCCCACTGAAGGCCTTCTGGGATTTGGTTCCACTTGCTCTTCTTTCATCAGTGTCTCTCCAGCACCTAGAGACCCCTAAGGAATTTTCTGCTTTGCTCTCAAGGTCTTATTTCAGTATTATTTCTCACCTTTCTCCTTGACACATGAAGGTGGTTTGTTCATTTCTCCAGACAACAGAATTTGTCTGGAGAATTTTAAGATTTAGAGGGACCAGCCATCATGTTTTACAGGTGGGTAGTAGAAGAACTGAGCATGATTTCTCTAGAGATTCTAAAGAAGTGATAGAGACTAATCAACCACCCCATCTCATGACTTGTGTTTTGGGGTTCTCATATCACCATCTTCTTTCATAGTCACAAGGTCACCTAGATGTTATGTCTGGTACTTTTAGTCTACATGCTCTTAGTCACCATTAACCTTCTCAAATATTGTTTGGCTTGGATGTATTTTAGACTGTTTTAAGTGTGTTACTTTCTTGTCAAAAGGAGACATAAAAGATGATGTGGCAAGAGTCTCTCTTTGGGTTGTTGGGGGTTTTCTCAGGAATGATATTTTGTTTCTGGTTCTTTCTGTTGATGTGTTCATTTCTAAGACCGGTAGATGACTGTGACATAAAATATTCAACTGTGGACTCCTTCCTGCCTATCTGGAGTCTCCCTGTTAGTCAGGAAACCACGTTTAAAGCTGTGTCCTGAACTCTGCTCAGCATGTCAGTTTGGCCAGGAAGGCTAGGGAATTCCTACTGGGAACAGTCCCTGGAGACTAACGGGAAGTCAGATAAGAGCTTAGCAAGGGAGATAGCCCCCCTGGGCATTAAATTTCTGCTTTCTGAAATTTTCTCTTTATTTTCTAAATTCCTTCTGTTGTTGAGTTCAGTGGAAACCCAGGAGGCCACCTTCTAGGTCAGTGAGCCTTTACTTTGGGATTTAAAGATCTAATACCATTTTTTTAATTGAGGACTATTCAACATTGGATTGTCATCTTTTATCTTGAGAACTATGAATATGAAAACAAGAGTGTTTCTGTTGCTGACCAAATTACACATGTAATTTTTATGGTTATAAAAGCACATAAAATGAAAACTATGATTGATGCTTGTTCAAATATTAAATCAGGGGAGGATATGCATTTGGATTTCTCTTGTACATAGGTCATTTAGAAAAAAAAGAAAAACAGAAACATAGGGGACTCAGAGATGGTAACTAAAACTACTGGATCAGGAACTGGACAAGCTAGAAAAGAACAGAAAATTAAAAAAATAAAGTTGAAGTAAAGCTAGGGGCTCTTTGAGATTGCTAATACATGAATAAATTAAAAAGCAGCAGTAATAAAATTGCCATATGACATTGTAGTCCTTTCATAAAAGCTATTTCAGCACCAGAAATAGGAGGAATACTATCTCAGAAGAAAGGGCAGTCTTCCATATCATCCCTTAGAGAAACAACTATTTTCCAGTGGAAGTCAGTGCCAAGGTGGCATTCAGGATACTGCAGGACGAGCCTTCCGTCTAATCTACACAAGTGTCAACACCTTTGGTGTGATCAGTTTTCAATTTCCTCACTTACCTCACAGTCATAAATTACAGTTAATACTGGCCACTCGAATATTAACCACAAAAGCAAGTTAATGCACCTACCACCTTACCTGTCAGTAACACTATCAGTTCAGGTGTTACAGGGTTTCCTCACGGCTCTCTTCCTTCCCACCTCTTTAAGCATGGGCTTTCTGGCTGGTTCCTTTCTCCAAGCTCCCCATCGTAATGTTTTTACCTTTCACTTTCAGTGATCATACTCACTTTCCTTACTGTTGTCGTTTATTAGGAGTCTGACCAGGTAATCAGACATCCCCCTGGCCGGGGATGTTCTACACATCAGCAGGTAGAGGTAGAGCAAAGTAGGATCAGGAACAGGGCTACCTTGGGTTAGCTGCTTGGTTCTGGGACACTGTTCATGTGCCATGAGTTAGGGAAGCCTTGTTCGCAGGGTGCTTGTGAGGGCTTAAGGTCTTAAGTTAGAAATTGGGCAAGGAAGCAAATGAAACTGGGGAACCAGGCAACCGTTCTACCTCTGGCTCTCTGTAATGTAGAAAAGAGAAGCTTGGGACTATAGCTCCACTTTTCTGTGGCTGTTGCTCTCAGTCCCTTAGACATCAGGCATGTAGAGAAGGGGTTAACATTTGTTTAGTGTACTGGGGTCACCCATCTACCTGGAACTGTGCCCCTCTCGCTGCTCCATGGCTGAGGGACTCAATGTCCAGGGACCTGTGGTACATTGGAGATTCATCAGGTCTAGAAGTCAGTCTCACAGTCCTTGAGAGAGCAAAGTCCTTGAGAGAGCTGCCATCTCTCCTGGTGGCATCCAATTTTTGTCGGGTTTTAGTTTGTTTTAATTCTGTATGGGTCTTTTTTTGGATGTGTGTGTGGGGTGGGAAATGACGTGTGACTCTTTCACCAGCCTGCCTTCCTTTATCAAGACCATAAGTAATCAGCTGAGGAAGTTGTCCCTGTTTTCATTCTACAGCAAACGCTCTGGGGAATGCTCTGTTTGGTGCTTTGGAGAAACAAAGATGGATGAATGTGCCCTCTTCCATAACCTCGGGGTGGGGGGGGGTGGTAGTAATCATAAAGTAGAATATAAAACCTAAAAACAAACAAACAAAGCAAAAGTCAGGGTGCCTGCTGTTAACATGTTGGCTGACTCTGAGCTCTGGAAGTTGTTTGGGAGCTACCCAGGTGTGCTGCAGCATCACCTGGGGCTTCTCTGCATAACAGAACACACTGTGACAAAGCTTAGGTGGTCTGGTGCATCTTGGACTTAGGGGTGCAGGAGGCTGTGAAGAAGTGGAGAAGAGAACCAAGCCCTGGTCAGTTTCACCCCTTTGTGCAGGACCCAGGACCGCTGCAAATCTAATTTCCAAGACTTAAATGATACCTAAATGCTTCTTGGTACAGTGCCATGTTCTCACATCATCCTGTTTTACCCTCATAGAAACATGGGAAATAGACATTATTTTTACTTTATCCATTTTCATGGAGGAAAGCAAGAAGCCGTCCACTAAGAAGCTGGACAACTTGTTCAAGTAAGAGATGTGCTGGGGACATAAACCCAGGCAGTTGGCAGTTGACCATCTACTTCTCTGGCGGAGGTACATTTGTCCCATCAATTATATATAGCAAATATAATTTTGCTAATACAATTCCTTCTGTTTGCAAAATGCAGGAAAATTCTTTGCAATGCTGGGGAGTCAATGGGGGTGTGTGTGTGGAGGGGTGTTCCTAGAGAGTTTGTGGTAGCAGGAGCCCCAAGGCCTGTGCCCATCCAGGGCTGCAGGATTCTGCCTAGAAGACAAGCCCAGCCTGACGTTGCCATTGAGTTAGGTGAGATCCATGCACAATTTTTCACCAGTGACTTCTTATTGGCTCATATTAGACTTGAAATTCAAGCATACACCTCCAGTCTGTTTAGCAGCAGAATTGTGTGTCTATTAAAAATCTGAATTTCTGTGGGGAGACATTGGGAGCCCAGGGAAGCCAATCAATTACACACTATTCAGATATCTTTCAAGCTATCTGAAGGGTGTTGATCAGCACCCCTTCCCTGAACTTGATCAGCAAGCTCCTTTCCTACAAATTGTGGGAACATGGTAGAGTGAGAGACACAGTTGATTTGCATCAAAATACTGGAGTTCTAGACATGTAACTTTTTTTGCACCTCAGTTTCCTCATCTGTCATGCAAAGCTGCAGTGATGATACTGCACATAGGGGAGCATTTGGGAGCGTTCTCTAAATAGCAAACTGTGATTCAGATCCTATTTCTTGGTCTATGTACATTTTTATAACGAGGATAAAGACACATTTTCTTGTCCTGATGTGTTAGATTAAAATAATATAGAATAAAAATTCTTTTTCATATTTATCCTTCAGATTCCTATCGTGGATTCTTCGAGATTTCTTTGATGTCTGTGTTATTCCTGAGTTCACAACTCTGACATATTTTAAGTGTTATTTGGTTTGCTCTGTGGTTAGAAGAGTTCTAACTGACTGATAACAGCAGACCACTGAGATCGATCCTTGGGGGAATGTATTCCAGATGCTCCTTTTTTGTGAAGATAGCTCCCTTCCTCCTCAGGCCAGCATTTGGGTCTTCTGTCTCTGCACTGACCTCAGTGAAACGACCGTTGTGGGTCCCTTGTGTGTGCATTAGGTTCATTGTATTCCATGGCCAAGTTGGAGCCCAAGATTCATCCAGCTGTTTGCAGATGTCTGCTATTGGTTGCAAAAGGTTTGGTTGGAAATGTAGACAGTTCACCACAGATTGTCCCCACTAGTGGAAAAACATCTTCAGATGCCCCAAGTCATCTCTGGTCTATGTGAGACAGCCCCTTATGTTGACTGTCCCTGTGTTCCTTTTCCTTAAGTCTGTATCCTCTCACAGAACAGAATAGCCAGGAGGGCACGCTAGCTACCGGAGGCGTAAGATCGAACACAGTACTTTGTCCACTTTCTGGAAAAAGAGGCAGGCAGTGCGATCAGCAGCTGCCATTGCCAACAGGAAAAGTCCAGAGCATGAGGTTGGAGCCAGAGAAGATGGCAAGGTTTGGCAGATAGCAATAACACTCAGGCACAAGGGTGCGGTGGCTTGTGTGGCAGCTGTCACTCTGGGGGTTCTGCAAGCGTGTGGCTGGCCGGGATTTTCATCACTAGGGAGGCCGAGTAAGCCCAGAGAGAGCAATGGTAGATGGAAATAATGCACGTGAGTGTTTTGCTCTGTGTAGTCAGTGACTGGACGGAGTGGAGAGCTGTGGGAGCGGAGGTCAAGGCTGTGCCCTTTCCTTGTTTCACACTAACGGGTGTACAGTTATCGAACATAATGGTGGAGACCCCTACTGGATGGGATATTTAGTGAGGCCCCACACCCCCACAGCTGTGATGAAGTTCAGCTCACAGAGTTTGGAGCTGCTAAGAGCCTGGTGGGTCTCAGGATCCGAGCCAGCCACAGAGAGGTCTTGGACACAGAGGGAAGGCTGGGGAAGTTCTGCCAGGGTTTCCTGTGCTTGAGGGTGACTCCCTGTGTTGGGCAGCAAGGCAAAGGTCACAGACTGCGAATGTGCTGCCTTTGTGGCCCAGTGGAGGGCTGGCACTGCAGGAGTCCAGGTTAATTGATCACTCTGGGAAAACTACTCCATTGAAGTTGGGCCTCACAGGGTGAGGGAGAAGTGACTGAACCGATTAAGAATGGGCTTAGCTGAAGAGCTAAGCTGCCTCAAATCCTTCATGGAAGTAAGCAGGATGTAAATAATAAATCATAAATAAATAAAACTCAAGAGCTAAATAAAGGACCTTTAAATATGCCATTCCCCTCACAGCTGCAAGTGTTTCAGAGTGGAATTAGCCAGTGTGTACTATACAGACTTTCACTTTTTGACACTGAGACTGGATTCAGCCTTAGATTCTTTCATCCTGAATATTTTTCTCTAAATCCTATAGTTGCAGTGACAAATAAAATGATGGACTGAAGGCTGAAATACTGAGCCAAGACAACTAAGCCAACTTTCAAACCAGCTGGAATATAAGGATTTAAAATTTCTAGTCAAAGAATCTT
Organism: Condylura cristata; assembly: GCF_000260355.1. Taxonomy (NCBI): domain Eukaryota; kingdom Metazoa; phylum Chordata; class Mammalia; order Eulipotyphla; family Talpidae; genus Condylura; species Condylura cristata. The sequence continues at coordinate 35,338,463 of NW_004567114.1, read as the reverse complement.
AAAATACATTGTGAACCACTACACCTCATGAAGTATAAATGTGCATGTATATGTACATATATGGGCATATGTATACTTACATGTTCAGTGAAAAGGTAGAATGTACATTACACATCACATATAGAAATATATACTTCTAAATGTACTTACTACATATAAGTGTATATACTTATATTTAAATGATGTGGTGATACATGTAAAGTATTTATTTTGGGGGTAAGGTTATATTCTTATGAGGTTCTACAATAGTCCTCGTAATAAAAGCTGAGCAGACAAAATCACTCTTCAAAGCCTTAGTGAGACCAACCCACAGCCCCTCCCGAGGTTTGGCCTGGTCAAGTGTTTTTCCCTTCAGCCTTGGCATAGATGATTAGCTATTTCCTTGGTTGCACCTCAGATGAGGTACAGAGAAACGCATTGAACCCACTCATCATTCAAGCTGTGCCCCTTCAGCCCGCACATGCACCACCTGTTTGGAGTCTCCTGTCTAGTGGGCTGCTCATTAGGTCAGGTCACCCCATCAGGTCAGTTGGAAGCCTCTGAGAGATGTTTGCTCCCAAATCTATATGCAAGTTGTACTTCTGTTGAACACTCCAAGTGTTATGTAAACAGATGAAATACGAATACAAAAAGGAGAGTTGTTTATGTAAAAAGCTACACTGTTCTTGGAAAGGCTTCTTAATGATGAGTTTGCAAATCAAAAAAAAAAGAAGGAAAATAGAATTGTGACTGGATTAAGTAGAAACAAGATAACTAAAAGATTGGGGCAAAGTTTTAAAATTCTAGCCAGTTTCTATCATCAAATTGCTTTTCAGCTGGCTGTAGACTTTGTTCTATTCTCTAAAGAAACGGACGGAATACCTGAAAAATCATCACAGTCGTCCTGGTTTATGAAGGGAAGGACACTGGGAATTCCAGATAGTGGACCCATCTTCAAACATAAGGCAGTGCCTCTGTACCAAATTTGTGAACGGTGTACCTATTTGTTTCCAGAGCCTGTGTGTGTACAATGTTTAAGATACGAGATCGTTTTTAGGATCCCATGCTTTTTTTTTTTTTTACCAGTTATTTATTTATTTATTTTTTAGATTTATTTATTTATTCATACAGAACTGGGGTACAGGTCAGAGATGCGGAGGGTGAGAAGATTCACCAGGGACAGAAAGGGGAGCAGAACAGGCAGATGGAGGGCAGAGGGCTGAGCAGGCCTGTGCCTTGCTACTCAAGGGCCTTGAGGACCCATGTAATGGGCAGGAACATGGGCAGAGCCGGTCTGCCATCACTCTTGACTTCACTTATTTTCTCTCTCTCCTCCTCCCTCCCCCCTTTTTTTCTCTTACTCCCTCTCTTCCACCTTTTTTTTTTTTTTTTAATCTCTAACTCCTTCTCTTCTCTCCCTAAACAACAGTAGTTTAGTTCAAGGAACTCTGAAATTAAATAAGGGAGGAACCATTTGAGTTGAACAATAGGGTGCTTAAGTACTTGTTTCATGAATTAGCTTCAAAAGATTTGAAACACTGATTTCACCCCCAGCCTCCAGAGGCTAGGAGAGAAGGAAGGAGGGGAGGAGAATTTTTTTTAAATAATAACTTTGATTTATTAATACGTGAGTTATAGATTATTAGATAGTTCAGGAAGATACCTGTTTATTCTGAAGTGAGATCAGGATGCAGTGAAATAAATCTTATGTGAAGTGCCTAAAATCCAATGTGTTTAGGGCAATTTTCTATTCTCTTTCATCTAAAAACATTATGGAAAGATCTTCCTATCTCCGTGCTGTGTCTAGACTACTCTGGAGCTCAAACCAGTGTAGGAAAAACAAGAGAAGGCCTTTAGATACTGGGACATGTTAACAGAGGCATTTGAGAACCCTCAGGAAGAAGGTTAACAATGAGGTGGTTTTACTACAAAGCTTTGTGTATGTGCTTTAATTTATGCTACCATGGAATACTTAAAATCACAAGAGAGGTATGGGTACTGGACTCCCCTTTTTTTTTTTTTAAGTTTTTCCTCTCTGCTTCACAATTCTGTTATTTTTTAAAAAGATTTATTTATTTATGCATACAGAACTGGGGTACAGGCCAGAGGTAAAGGAGGGGTAGGAGGAGTCACCAAAGACAGTGGGGAGCAGAACAGGCGGATCTATGAAGTACACTGCTGAGGGGAGCAGTGGGAGAGACAGGAGAGGTCTGCTGTGCCATGTGGGTCACCTCCGGGACTGGGGATCGAATTCACACTGAAGTGGCTGAGGCTAACTCGCAGTGCTGCGCTTCAACACGCTGTGCCACTAGAGAGGGCAGAGTATTGGGTTTCTATTCACCTGGGGAATGGAGGTCCCAAAGGTGAGTATTCCAGAACATGAACTTGGTGGGAAAGTGGAGCCCACCTATCTCCAACACACGAGACTGCCCCTCCATTGCAGTGAGAGCTCTTAAGGGTTTAAGTTTGATAGATTGTGAGGTATTTTATTCTAGAGCATAAACCAGATGCTTTTCTCAAGTTAATGGGGAACAACTGATGCCTGCCAGATTAACTGGAAAAGTAATGTTTCTTTCTGCAGTTCTGGACAATAACACACTTTAATGGCATTTTACCTGAGTGGACTTCTAAGATGGATGGATTTGTCTTTCCCCTCTCAGGGCAGAGGTCCAAATTTGAAGCAGATGGCGGAAAAGATGGATGACCACAGAGACCTCCAGGTGAAATTGCTTGGATTTCCTCAATCCTTATTAATTCTTGGTTGATGATCATCCATCTCCATCTCTCTGACCCTACATAATGAACCCTGATTTCTGAGGATTTTCTGGGTCTAGACTATCCAAAAATGTGCTGGCTAAACTCTGAACAAATTGAAAGCCTGATATTTCAGGTTTTTAAAGGATTGTTGTCTCAATTTGAAATCTTGTTTTCCTTACTTTTAAAACAGGAGGATTTTCTCCTCTGGTAATAAGGAGATAACCACAAGGCAGGGTTGTATCTCTCAAGCTCAGGGGAAAAGTTTAAGAGACAAATTGCTACCACTGTTGTACCATTCAGGTAAAACCCTGTAAAAGAGACTTTGGGAGGGGGTTAGTATATGTGCTACCAAAGCAAACTCAATTTTTTGGGGGGTGTTTAAATTAAGTCTGATGACAGACATGAAGCTACCCATATCTGAACTAGACTGACAATTAGGGGTCACCCCTGCTGTGGAATAAGGTCTAAGAAGAAACAGTCAATTGTGAGAAACCCCAGGGGCCTTATTATGGACCTCTGAGATGAAGAGGGGGATCCCCACTTTCAGCGGAAAGGCAGACCCCTGGGAAGTACTAGAGACAGTTAAGCTTTATGGATTTCATGAAAACAATGCCTACATGAGCTCCTTGATGGATAGCCTGGTATTCTCATGTACATTCAGCATTCTGGTGGGATTATTGACACTGTTTTTACTCATATGGGAGACTCCTGCTAACCAATTTGTATTATTACTATTTTTATGGTGATCGTATTTGCCCCCAGTCTGAACCAGGTGCTTCAATTTGTAAACAGCATATATCGTCAGAGGCACTTCATTAAAAGGACAAATGATTCCCACTTCAGATGAGAATTTAAATATGATTGACAGAGTGAACATTAACCCTGTAGCTGCCTACACACGTGTTCCCCCACAAGCTGGAAAACTGAAACATACCAGCAAAAAAAAATGGGCAAATTAGGCTTGCTGAAGACCCTGGAAGAAAATGCCCAGGAGAGGTTCTCTTCGTTTTAAGAAGAGCTAAATAAGTGTGACATTTTCAATGGACCTTCTCTTCACTTGCGCAGAATGACAATATTTTACTAGTCAACCACGAGATAAATCAAGATTTAAACGAACTTCTCACCTTTCAGGCAAAGCCTAACTGCAGTAGTTATTAAAAATAAACGAGATTTAAATAGATGTAGAAGCACCTGTTTTATTTCCAATTTCACGCTCTTGCATTTTGTACTGTGGTTTTAGATCGGTTTGTGAAGGCTGATTGGGGTGAAAACAGCCCCGAGAGACAGGTGGGAGAGGAACAGCCTTTCCAGTCCAGGACAAAATCCTCAGCTCTGGGTTCAGCTGTTCCCAGCTAGCTAAGTGACCTCGGCCCAATTTCCTCATCTTGACGGTGGAAATGACAGTCTTCCTATTTTTTTATTTTATGGAGTCAGTGATATCAATGATGGGCACAGTTGGCAACTTTGGGCTGAGACTCTGAGGGTAGAACCTCTCTCTTCTTCCCCAGGGCCCCACATGCATCTGGGGAGGATGCTGGCTTTATTCTTTCTCATCGACACATTGTAGAAGACAGTGCGGGCCACAGGGGACAGCAGAGTCATTAGTTCAGGTCACTGTGATGGAAGATGCTCTCCTGGATCCCCATCTCTCTTCTTCTCCCCACCCCCAGGGCTGAGGACTTGGGGAGAGTCTCTGCTCTGTCCTCTTGACAGTAATCAGGGGTTTGTTTCACAAGAACTGACTTGCTGGTGATGATTGATTCTTGCACTTAGAACCTTTCTCACCTCCATTATTTTGTTTTCCAGTAATGTTTACTGAGTCCTTGCCACAGGCAGGTGCTATGCTTACACTTGCTTATATGATCCTCTTGTTTAACTTGAGAGAACTGGGCTACGGGGAGGCTGCAAGATGGGCCAGACAGGCCAGCTGTCCCGTGGGGGCCACCTCCTTCCTGACTGTGGCCCTTTGCAGTTGCCTTCCAACTGTTCTCCTTGTTGGCCCTCTCCAGCAGGCCTCCACTGGGCTTGTCTCCCTGCCACCCCTGACATGATTTCCACATCAAAAACTGCCAGTTGTTTTAGTGTGACCAGCCCCTCCCCTCAGGCTGACTTTATTACTTTCTTACACCTTCTGCTTTCCCCAAACCAGTTCTCATCTGCAGACGAAAAACTCTGCTGCTACTTAATACTCTTGTGCCTCAACACATGTTCTCCTTCACCTGAAACAGCCTCCCCTTTGTCCATCTACTATCTTTGACCCCCCTCAGGGCCGAGCTCAAACTCTGAGCCTGTGCTGCCTTCTGTGACTGGCCCAACTGGAAACTCTTTCTTCCCTGTGGAGTTTCTGTGGCACAACCTACGTGTGGCCTGCAGGGCCTGGCGTGTGCTATTATTTATTAAAGTCAAGATGCCTGCAAGGGAGTTTGCATTCACTGGTGAGAAGCCACAAAGAGGTTAGTGACTGTGCTGGGGCCAGAGTCCAGCTCCCCAAAACCTCAGACTGGTGTTTTTTTCTACTATGTCTGTTGTTATAAAGATTTATTTGTGCAAACAGAACTGGGGTACAGGCCAGAGGTGCAGGGGCAGTGAGAGGATTCACCAGAGACAGTGGGGAGCAGAACAGGAAGATCCACGAAGTACACTGCTGAGGGGAGCAGCAGGTGCTACAGAAGAGGTCTGCTGCGCCATGTGGCTCAGCTCCCTGGCTGGGGATCGAAGCCCATGTTGAAGTGGCTGCGGTTAGCTTCATAGTGCTGTGCTTTACCCCGCTGCACCACCAGGGAGGGCCCTGCTATGGTTATTTACTTTGGTGCCTCTCTGGGAAGGTCAGGGCAACATCCTATCCATCCATATCTGAAATTCATAGAATTCCCAGGTATTGAACATATTCAATAGTCATTTGTTTAAAGAAAACAAAAGGAAGGCTATGGGAAGGGAAAAGAAAGAAACATGAACTAATATGTCTCCGGTGTTGGTAATCTGGCAATGTAATCTCCCTTCATGTTGCTCACTAAGATCCCTCTGAGGTAGCGACTGTTCTTGCCATCCCCATTCTGCAGGTGAGAAGACAGAGGCACGAAAGGTTAGGTGATCTGCCCCAGGTGCCAGAGCAGGGGGTGACAGCCAGGCCCTGCACAGGGAGTGTGTGTTTTCTTCTTCTAGGTGCCATGCTGCTGCAGGGCAGGGAAGGAAGGACTCACACAGGGAGCCATGCAGAAGAAAGGAAGAGCCGGAATCGGTGTCCAAGACGACAGCAGAGGGAATTTAGATTAGGCTGCCAGCTTCTGTCTACTTCTAATGTAAATTGAGAAGTTTTGCTGCTGAGTCTGCGGCTACCGCCTGGATCTCTGCTAGAAGCTGATTACTGGGAAGGTCCCCGAACGCAGCTCCCATGGCTTCTCCCGATGTTCTATTCGTTACAGGGACCTAGCCAAGGAACTGTTAAAAAATCCACATGCCCCCAACTCCGAGTCCCTTAGGAAGGGAAGGTTGCTGCTTTCTCCTCGAAAACCCCCTCTGGAACACATGCTGTCCATGGAACATTCCTTGAAAGGAAAAGATGAGTCTTGACATCACCACGACTAGAAATGAGTAGCAAGTGTGTCAAGTTTGGCTGAAACAAGCCAGCAAAGAACACTTAATGGGGGCATTTATCTTTAGATTCCTATTTAGTCCAATGTTAATACGGTTGCTTTTAAAAGTAGGCCCCCAGCAGCTATTAATGTTTCTGCACCACTTTTCTCTCATTCCCAGAAAAGTTGATCTTAAATATATTATGAGCATCAGAACATCTTAGCGGAAGTGGTCTATCATTTAGAAGCACGCAAAGATGACTTTGCTGGTGTTTCAAGAGCATTTTTCACCAAGAATCCTAGAGTGAATAGAATAATACTGCAAATTTGATGAATCAGAGCTGAATCACATTTAAGTATGTGCTGATTTTTGAGGGATTCCCTTCTGCCCCCGCCCCAGAGGGTGAGAAACACTGCTTTTCCTGTGTAAAGAAAATCCCTTGTTTATACTCCACGCCACTAAAATGTTCTTGTGGTAAAGTTATGAATGCATTGAGTGTTTGTTGTGGCCCAACTAAGACAACTTTTATAGATTAATGAAAAGTGATTTATCCTTCTCAATAGGATTCTCTCTGCCTCTGACTGTAAGCAGATCTGTCCAGCACCGTCTCTTGGCCCCACCCCCACCTGCACCACCTTCTCATAGCTCTCATGGTACGTTATTGTGACCTCTGTCCTATCTGCTCTTAGCAATTAAGGACTCTGAACAATGTGAAAAATAGGTCACTGTTCACCTCATTTCTTGGAAGAGCTGTGTGTGGTGCGAAAGTGAAAGGCTTTTCACCTGAAAGGCTGAGCCACAGAGAGTCCAGGAGGGGTGACTGAATGGACACAGGTGGCTTGCTCTCCTGAGCTTCCATGGGACAGAAGGCTCTGCGGTGCAGTGGGTGGAGCCCGGCCCCACCCCAGGTGAAGCAGAGCAGAATTAACATCTCCACACGGTGTTTTACCAGCCTGTGATCTTGTCCAAATGACTTAGCCTTTCTGAATCTCCATTCCCATCTAAGAAAGAAGAATGATTCAACTTCTTGCAGGGTTACTGAAAGGACTGCAAATACTGACTATCTGGTGCATAGCCCTGTTGGGCAGTGATTGATAATAGTTCTTGGTGCTGTTATTGCTGCTGTCGTCATTACTGTCGTTACGAGTGGCTCTTGGAACTTGGACCTTGAATACTGTTGCCTCCTATGTGCATAGGACACACACAAGTCTTATCTTCAGGTCTACCTGCCATCCTTAGTATAGCAGCTAAAATTGCTTCTACAACAACAAAATAAACATAAATATTGCTACCACACAGGAATAAAAGCAAAGAAGAGTTTTCTGAGCAGGGGATCCTTTATAACTGAGTAGATTCCTCTTGCCATCCTTGTTTGCTTCCTTCCATCCATAAATACTGACAGGTCTCCAGGGGCCTGTGCAGGCCTTGGGGGTGAGCCATCAGGGCCAAAGTTGAATCAGGCATGGGCCCCATGCTCAAGGAGGCTGCCATCTTCCAGGAAAGAGGAAATACCCATAAACATCTCCAAAGCTGGCCCTCCCTGGTGGCTCAGCGGGTTAAAGCACAGCACTAAGATGCTAAAGCCACTTCAGCATGAGTTCAATGCCCGCCATCCCCAGAGGTGACCCACATGGCATGACAAACCTCTCCTGACCCGCCCTCTGCTCCCCTCAGCAGTTTACTTTGTCAGTCGGCCTGTTCTGCTCCCCACTCTGTCTCTGGTGAATCCTCTCACTGCCCCTGTACCTCTGGCCTGTACCCCAGTTCTGTATGCAATAAATAAATAAATCTTAAAAAAAAATCTCCAAAGCTGGGGAGAAAATGGTAGACCATAGAGAGGGTTACTGAAAGGATTGCAAATACAGGGCTGTGGGGTTTAGAAGGGAGAAATTTGAGCTGGAGGTGGGACATGTAGGTTTTGATAGAGGCATCTAGCATCGCATTAGCACATAGGCACTGGGGTTGGATCACAGGGTGTGGACCTTGGTCTTGCTGTGTCCTTCTTGAGTGGGCTGGGTTACATCTTGCTGCTGCCGCTGCTTCCTTCTATTCAGAACGGGATCATCAGTGCACCTATCCCTCAGGGTTCTTACAAAGGTCAAGTGGGCGTGGAAAGTGCCAGGACAGGCAGGGCTTTACCCATGAAGCAAAGATGAGCAGTGTTCTTTTAGATGGAAGGGTGGCATGAGCCAAGCCAAAGTTTTGAGGAGTAGGTTGGAGGAAGATGAAAGTGGGGGCAGGAGGTGGAGGAAGCCGCTTGGGACAAGATTGTGGAAGTTGTGAGCCTCAGACCAGAAATCTTGGCCTTTATGAAAAATGTCAGAAGAACTTAATTTTCTAAAATTCCTCAGTGTGTGTGAAACTGGAGTCTGAAGCTGTCCTCAGTGTAGGTCGCTCCATCTCAGTTCCAGTGAACATGGCCACGAACCCTTTGCCAGTGGGCATGAAACCGAAGCTTGGATTATCAGAGCTCAACACATCGACCTGAACTGACACCTCAGGGCTGATGTGCACCTGAGTTCTTGCAGGAAGTTACACTGTGGGGCCAAGGGGGAGAGGTGCAGCAGTGTGGGGAGGGGCAGGAGACATCACACTGTCACTCCCTCGTACTTCTTCCATTTCAAATTACAGATTTCTTTTTTTAGGATCCAGTGAGCTGTTTTGTTTTGCTGTCATTTGTCACTTGATTTCTTTTGAGTCTAGGCATGTGTGAAGTCTGTGCTGGGGTGTAGGGGAGGTGGGGATAATTAAAACCCACCATAGGATACCTTATTTGTAGCCACTTTGAAGCATTTCGCCTTGTCAGGACTTGGAATCTGTCACATTCTGTCTCTCCTCTTCCCACTTAGAGCTGATGCAAAGGACTTCTTCAGAAAAGGCAGCTCAAAGGCCACAGGACCTCCTCCCTCAAGGAGATGCCCTACCACCTTAGCATTTGTTTTTAAGTGAAAATTTGAGGATTTGAATGCCTTAGCTTTGATTTGCTTTCTGCTTCAGCTATGTGAAGGCTGCATTCAGTTTTTCTTACTCAAATTATTGTGAGAAGATAGTATAGTTTTTTAAGTGTTATGGGGATGTGGACAGTGCCTAAGAACACGCGTTTGTCATTTACAATTCTTTCTGGAACAAGCTAGTACATAATAAATCTATATATGTACCAGATCAAGATCAATTGCCATAAAACGTCTGTCTGTAACATGGGAGCAATGAAATGATAAAGTACAGCTTGAAAGTGATTTGTTGCTCTGAGACCCTCTATGTTTTTTCCCATGGAGTGACTGAGAGTGAAATATCACTGTATGAACAGTTGAGAGAGTGATCTTCTGGCCCATGATGTATTGGAGGCTCACCAGAAGAGATCTTGAATATCTCCAGAGAGAGGCCTGTGGCCCTTTCTCAAAGGTTACCTTGCAAACTAGGATGATGAGAAGTATTTGCTGCTTTATGGTTTTTTTGTTGTTGTTATTTTTTTTGCTGCTTTCAGTTTTAAAGGCATTTTCTTCCAATGACTCTTTATCAGAGCACTGAATTCCAGCCTTGGAAATCATTAATTATCCATCACTTCCTTGCTGAAGAGAGAAGCAAGGAAAGCCCCAGCTGCTAAACAGCCAAGTTCCCCTGGTTTCCATGAGAGCAGCAGATGCTGGTCCAGAGGGAGAATTTGGCCATTTCATGCTCAGGCCTAAAGGGCCTGTTTAATGTATTATGTGAGAAAGTGACGTCATGTAAACAGTCATGGCGCCTACCTTGAATGAAAAGTTCCTTATTTGGTGCTTGCAAAGTTAAAACAACTCAGGCAGGAGAAATGCTCTGGAAAGGTGGAAAAAAAAAATGTCTGTCTCTTATCCACCATAGGCTTTGAGATGGTGTCAACAAAACAGGCTGCCTGCTGCTTTTAGCATTTGATATTCAGACTGGTTTTATTTAACCTCTCAGCCCACTTAGAAGGAATCTCTGGAAGCCCACAGAATCCCCACCTGCTATCAAGATGCCCAGGCATTATTGGGGTCTCCACAAGGGGATCTGAGCCCTGGGGTGAGTGTGGGGACTCTAGCCTGGGGAGGGAGCAGTGGCCCCCACTGGCAGCTGAGTCTAAAAAGAAGTAGCATAACACTTCCCTGGGATCATCATTTTGGCTGAGCTAAAGGTAGATTGAATTTCACCCTTAAATAACTATCTTCTGTCTGTATAAACAATCATGGCCATTAATTTTGAACTTCAAACCACAGCCAGTGCATCTGAATTGGTTTCTTTTTCAGACCTGACTCTGAGGGGCTACTCTTCCCTGCTTTCCAAAGCCTCTGATGCCTCTATATAATAAGCATCTGACTTCTCTGAGTCTTAAAAATGCATGCTTGGGATACACACTTGCTTGGGAGTTGGGGGTAAGGAGGGTGGGAAAGAAGAAAACCCATTCACTTCTCCCTGGGACTACACCCATTTCAGCATCCCACTTGAATCCAAAAAGAAATGCCAAAATATGAAAATGTGTTCCTCTCATTCTTTTTGATGGGAAGAAGAGGTTATGCAAAGAGGACTATGTATGTCCCTGCAGAGTGGGTGAGAAGCCTGGCAAGAGGTTTGTCTCATTTAAGAAGTAAATATATTCAGTGGCAGCAAGATGCGGCCAAGTAAATTTATTCCATTTCTAGGGAGGGGAGGGCAGGAGTTTTGCTGTTCCTTTCAGTTGCTTTTTGTATAAAAATTGCTACAGGAGGTTCTCTTAAAAAGTAAGAGTACAGGCCCTCCCTGGTGGCGCAGCGGGTTAAAGCACAGCACTGAGAATCTAAAACCGCTTCCGCATGAGTTCGATCCCCGCCTGCCCCGGAGGTGACCACATGGTGTGGCAGACCTCTCCTGACCCGCCCGCTGCTCCCCTCAGCAGTGTACTTCGTCGATCTGCCTGTTCTGTTCCCCACTCTGTCTCTGGTGAAGCCTCTCGCTGCCCCTGAGCTTCTGGCCTGTACCCCAGTTCTGTATGTACAAATAAATAAATCTTTAAAAAAAAAAAAAAAAGTAAGAGTACAGAGCAGTTTGTTTACAACTTGACCTCTTCAGCATGCCCAAGAAGAGAGATGCCAATGATAATTAATTGACTCTGTTCTCTAAAGGTTCTTCCTGATGCGGAATGGAACCTGGCTTGGTTTCTGCCATACAGGTGTTTAGTCTCTGCCAGCAGGAGGACCCACATATGGAGTCTACCTTTTTGCAGATGTCCTGAAATTTCAAAAACAGGAGAAGGAAATCCACTGATAGGCTTATTACTGTGACAGTGCAGTGTACCCCTTAACATCAGCATTATCTGTGCCCTAAACGATTTTCTGGTCAGTGGGATGGGGAGAAATATTAAAAGAAACCAGAGAGGCCCCTACCATGGAGAGAAGCTTTTTTTTTTTTTTAACTTGGAAGCCATGGAATCTTCCTGGAATTTTTGCTTGAGGCTAAACTTTTAAATTTACTCTGTAGCCAGACTTTAAGTCTGAGTAAGCAACTGTGTCAGAACAGGAGAATCTAGGTTGCAACAATGGACAGCTTCAAAGTCTTTGTTTTGTTACTAAATGCAAGATTGAGGAACCCTATGATTTAATCAAAATGATTGCTTCTGGTAGTAATCCAATAGAGTTGTCACATCAAATTAAGCTTGACCAAGTTTTGTCTGATAGGGATATTCACCTGCCAACCCAGTGTGCACCCACTGCATTTATGAAAGTGAGACTGAAGTCACCCTGTCATATAAATGAGGTCACCTTAATTGGCCTGTTTTAATGCTCTGTGGCTTCAGGGAGATCGGAGACCCTGTGAGCAAGCTAGTAGGCCTGTTAGCAGAAAGAGCTCATGTTAGAGATTCTTGTGGCAAGGTTTAGAAAATTCAGTCCTTCCGTAAGTGTCTTGCACAGGCACAAACCTTAACCTAAATATAGAGTGCTAAAAAAGAATTCTTCCATGGTAGGGTTCCCTTAAATTAGCTCAGTTAATCTATTCATCTGTGTGTGCTGACTCGTGCCTAAACATTAGAGGCCAAATCCAAAAAAAGAAAAAGCAAGTCAGTGGCTCAATCTCAGGAAAGATGTAGAACAATAGTGCGTAATCCTGCGCAGGGGAGCTGGTGAATACCACAGCAGGTCCGTCTTGGAGAAGAGCTGTTCTGATTCCCCATAATCACCCTTCATGACTAACTTCCATCTTGGCTTTGTAGGTGCTTTGGGCATGTTTAGATGTTTTCATTATCCTGATTCTTCTTATTTTCAAATCACCCTCTGGTCAAGCTTCAGATAAGTTCCGAGATCTGGAGACATCACCTGTGGAGGCCCACCTTGCAGGTTTTAACGTAAGCCTTGTCACCCAAGTGACACTAAGTCAATGCAATGGGAAGAGGTTTTTAGAAGAGGCCAAAGAACCCCCAGCCACAGAGAGCAGCCTATCTTATGGGCGGGCTTCCACAAACAGGCTCATTTACAAACAATATTTTTGAATAGGTGGCCCAGGATGACAATGTTCTAGGACTTTATCTCTCAAACATAAGAAGTAATTTTCGAGAGAGGTGGCGCTGATTTCCATTTTTGGAGTGGCAACAGAGAGCAGAGCAGGAGACCAAGGAGGTCCCCTAGCTAAGCTCCCTGTACTGTGCATTGGCTTCTCCATGAAGCTGCAAGTCCGTTTGTGTGGTCAAGCTTATGGCAAGTGCTGGAGCCCTGGGTGGCAGTGCTTGGCCACATGTTTCCCTTCTGTTGTGCTTTGGCTTGTCATCTCCTGGCGATTCCCATTTCTCTGTGGAAGTCAGGTAGTGAAGATTCCCTGAAGAGGTAAGTCAGGACAAAAGACAGTTTGGAAGTGGCCCAGAGGTGCCGTTCTCTGCGTGAAAAGGGCTGTGGAACTGTAACAGGTACAGGTTTCATGGACGCCGCCCCTACTCCAGATGTTGGAACTCCAAATCCCATCAGTACCAAGAAGAAGCACGCAGGGACGTGAGGGCGGAGCTGAGCAGCCAGGTTGGGATAAAACCGGACATGTGGGCCCTGGGGGGGCTCTTGGCCTGGTGGTTCGCGGCTTATAGTTTTGGCTCTCAATCGGTTTTCAGCGTGCCATTGGAGTCCAAGTCAGCAGAACTGGTAGGACATCCTAGTTAACCTGTGTTTCTCTCTCTCTTTCCCTGGGTTATTCCTTTACCTTTTTCCTTATAAATAAATCCATTATTTAACCTTTTGAGTGTGTCCATAATACGATTGAATCATAAGCACACGGGTGAAGACCCACAGACAGGCAACCCAATTCACATTGGGGTGCCCTGTAACAGAACTATCCTTGCAGGGTGATTATTGATCCCAGAAGCTTTTCCACACTATGTCGTGTTCAGGTAACCAGTTTGGTCATGGTCTTAGAATCCTTATAATTGGAGGGATCTGTACTTCTTACTGTCTTCAGAGAAATGGATTTTCAAGAGAACAAAGCAATGACAACAACATTATGCCAGCACCCCAATTCCTATTGCCCTACCTCCTCCATGTCGAGTATTCTCCTATGGTTTATTCCTGAAACTGACTCATTCAGCTTTTCTCCCCCAAGTTGTCAGTATGAATGCCCGGTTAATAGAGAAAATCAATGTGATGCCCAGGCACAATGCCATGACTCATTCCTGGCATTTCAGAGGCTTTGTGATGGAAATCATGGTTCCAAGCCACAGTTCTAACCAAGTGGATGTGTGAATATTAATGAGGCAAAGCAAAGTCTCCTGCATAACTCCTGTTCCTATATAACTCACCAGAGCTTCGTGTCTGCTTTATGAAGTGAAGGTTCCTCTCTATGACCTCCACGTGCTAGAATCTTATACTATTATCAGAGCATCATTTTAATTGTCTTCTAAAGTACAGTGAAACATTCTCTCATACATTGGAATTATTTGGTTAAATAACAACTTTTTTGTCTACTAAATTCATCTCCTGGGGCTTATCCTAGTGTCTGACTGCTTTAAAATTGTCTCTAATGACCGACAGTCAATTCTCATCATTCGGTCTCTTTATCTACCTACCTATCTTGAATTGTATTGGGGGGTGGGGGGAATGCATATGTGGGAGAGTATAGATAACTGAAATCTTAGACAACCCCAGTTTTTTATTTTACCTTCTGCTTGACCCATCCTTGTCATCAAACTTCTTTCTTTGTGCTATGTATGTAAGACTTAAAAGAAGTAAAATGGCCAAAAAACAGGCAGCAGGAAGAAGTGGGGGGACACAGGAAAGACAGCTCAAAAGCTTATTTTTTTTTATTCACTCTGGTTTGAATTTTGTGTCTGACAGATTGGTAGGATTTTGTGGAAACTCACAAATGAGCCAGTTTTCCATCATTCTTGGAGACAGAGGCAGAAGGTCAAATATTTAAAGTCGGGTTTTGGGGATTCTTACATGTTTACAGTCCATTGAACCAGGAATGTCCTGAAGCCACTAATTGGAAAGTAGACATTAGAAGATAATTTCAGCCACAGAGGAGAAGGAACAATGTACCTTATAACTTGACCACTTTTTTTGGATCCTGTCGTCTCTAACAATAGTTCTCTGCTGTGTGCTCTTAAAATGCAAGCGTTAATAGTATGAGAAATGAATTACATGAAAAATAGTTTAATCTTCTCTAAAAGTGCTAAAAATATCAATTTGCAACCAAGACTGTTTAGACTTCCTTCCGTTTCCAGATGATGCAGGAGCGTGGACACCCTGAGTGGGAATGCAGGTTTAATTTGACAGGAGTCGGTCTCAGGCTGAGGACACTCAGACTGCGTGCCCATCACTGTGCTTGTGCTGACTCTTTAGATGCGCTTCATTCTTTGGAACTGGCTGGTGATGTTTATTTTTTTCATGAAAGATACTACTTCCTCAGACTCAGAACCCAGTGCTCAATCCCTGCAGTTCTGTCTGGTTCTGTCTGAGTTAGGCAGTAGCTCTGACCCCCAAACCATTAAGCATTGCTGATTTCTGCACACTCACACTTCCTCTCTTCATCCTCACTAGTCCTTCACTCAGAACGTGTGTACTTCTATTTGATAGTTTTCAAGACTCGATGGGAGGGTCTGATTGGACCCTGAGATAAAGAGATCAAGGGCGAGTGACCTGTAGGATGTGGAAGCAAAATGATGGAGGTGCATGCATGTTCCGAGACGAGGGAGCGTGTGTGTCCAGGGCCCCACCAGGGCCACGCCCCCTCACCTTCTGGCCCTCAGTCAACCTTCCACCACCATCCATTCCAGGGTTGTATCTCATAGCATAGCTGAAGTCGCTGTATGTTTGTTCAGAAATCTTCTCCTAGGCTTCACGTAGAATGTTGTAGAATAGCAACTATGCCCATGAAACGTGCTAGCTATTGTGTCAGTACTAGGAACACTGTTTCACTTCGGCTGTTTGGGGTGTGTGTGTGTGTGTGAAAATCACTTCTTTAAAAATAAGAGTGAACAAGACAAGTCCTGGTGAATTGGGCCTTAATAACTGCCACTTATTTTTTAAACACATCAGCTGCTTGAGTTGTTTCTTCACAGTGTGGTATCATTTTCAGGCCTGTGCATGTCTCCATGAGCAAAGATAATGTCTCAGGTTGTCATGTGGGGATAGAGACCTCTTTAGCAGCTGATTCCTTTTTTGATATGCCTGTTTCAAGGGAAAGTTAACTAAACGTAGGTGACTCAAATAAACTCACACTTGTTAAGTATCCTTTTCTGGAAACTTGAAAAGTGAAACAAGATCCAGAAACCTCCCTAAAGCACATTCTTCAGTTTGTAATGTTAAGGTTTGAAGAAAACTTAATCAGCGTAACTAGCATCCCTGGTACCTAATGAAGCAGTTTATTCTTTGACTTTTTCCCTTCACTCCAGGGGCTGTTGCCATGTAGAGCAAAAGAAACCTCCTGCTTTTAATATTTGCAGTTGACATTGCCAGGGAGAGTGTTATTATTGTTAGATAATCATAATGGTATGTTCCGGAGCCTCTTCTCCCCTCTCTCGACACACCCAATTCACTCACACCCTGCCAGCAGGGCCAGAGTGAGAAGAATAAAGCAATGTCTTATTTGCTTTGAGATTATGATTCTCTTTTGCTCTGGAGACATGCTGAGATTTGCTCTTAAAAAATACTCTCATATTCCTAATAATCCATCCAGGGTTCCATCCACTTGTTGGAAAAACCCAGGAAACATAGCTAACTGGTCAGGATGCACTGTGGATATGACAAGCAAACGTTAGCCTCACAGTGAGAGGACAATGGCCAGCAGGCCAGGCCAATGAGCAGGAGCTGGGGCTGCTCAGGGGACTCAAGCATGAGCCTCAGTTTCCTTATTACCTACCCACCTGGCACGCTCACTTTGCTAATTAGATGTGACAGTGCTTAGAGATTTTGCAAAAAAAAAAAAAAGTTTTACAGATATAGATATTAATAAAGTGACTAAATCAGAGATTGAAGAGAGCAATGCAATGAACTGTTTGTGGGTATCACCTATTCTGTGCTAGGGACACTGGCAACTTTGGAAAAGTTTTGAGATACTTCTTGATGGGACCCCAGAGGAAAAATGTGGGAAATGCAGTTCAGCGGTTTCTTTAAGTTGACACAAAGTGAGAACTGGAAATTTCCCAGAAGACAAGCAGTAGAAATAAGCTGTGGTAGACCTCTGCTCCAGATGGAGAGTTTTTTGTTTTTTGTTTTAAGATTTATTTATGCATACAGAACTGAGGTACAGGCCAGAGGAGCAGGGGCGGTGAGAGGATTCACCAGAGACAGAGTGAGGAGCAGAACAGGTAGGTGGACAAAGTACACTGCTGAGGGGGAGCAGCAGGCGGATCAGGACAGGTATGTCGTGCCATGTGGGTCACCTCTGGTATAGGGATCAAACTCACACTGAGAAATGGCTGCTGCTAGCTTGCAGTGCTGTGTCCTAACCAGTTGTACTACCAGGGAGGGCCCAGATGGAGAGATTTATGACTGATGTAAGATCTGCTTTCAGAAGAAATGCAGAGTGTCGAATAGAGAACATAAAATAATGATTCTGTCATAACATACAGTGTTTGGTTACAGGCCTTACAGGAGGCGCAGGGTTGGGCAATATGGACCTAGTTCTGAGGTGGGTATTCCATTGAAGAGGTAGGTAGTTCAGGAGTCCCAGATGAAGAAGGAGCCCTGTTCTCATCCCACAACATGGCCTTGGATATTTGGGTGATGGAGTGGAAGAACCCTTGAGGTGTGAGTTTATAGGAGAAGAGTCTGTAAGTCGTACTCAATCCCATGACTCAGAAGCTCCCATTATCTGAGCTTCCCATTATCTCTATTTTTTCATCCCATTTGCTCTCCCTGAAGGTTCTTCAACTCCCCAAGCTGTGCCTGTGTAAGAGGGAGTCACATAAAATAAAACAAGGTGGTTTCCCTGATGCCAATGGAAGCTGGCACCAGATCTGTGCCCCTGACTCTCAACTAGCACCCCTCCCTGCCCACATGCCATGAAAGACTCATCTTGTGAACCCGCCATCATTTCCCAGTTATTTATTTCCCTGCTGATAGTAGTGGTTGCTGATTATCAGTTATATTTTAAGCATTTACTTTTGTTCCAAAAAGTATTTAGACTGGAGCTTCTCAGCACATAATCAAGTCCCTAAGATGTTCTGCTCTGGGTCTGCACTCTGACGGCAGCTGCATTCTTAAAAAGGCAAATAAAAGAGACAATGCAATGGAGAATAAGTATGTGCCAAGTTAAGGCATAAAAGGAAATAAACTAAGACCAAATCCCCACTCTACTAATAATGTAGGCTAGCTCTGTTTTTCAGCTGTCCTATGCCTTGTTTGAACGGAAGTACTTCCCTATGGGACGGAAGGACATTGGAAGCGAGGAAAGGCCCTCCTCTGGGTTGCTGACGACCTGGCTAACTAACCCTGTGTCCTCAGTGCGTTCTCCATGCCAGTCACAGGCAGTGCTGTCACAAGTGGACCCTCCCTGGGGGAGGGGGGGAGGGGGAGGCAGGTTGTGGCACTTGCTTCCTGGAGATCTGGTAGAGAGGGCTAAAACTGGGCACAAACTGTTGTGAGGTGGGCCCAGGGACAGTCAGAACATCCTCAAGTCTGTCTAAAAAGATGGTGTAGGGGGCTGATGCTGAAGCCCAACACAATCACATTTGATTCTTAAGTTCTTTACTAAGAGGGCTCATTCTGAGAGAGGTGGAGAAAGCTGGAGAGAGGAGAGGCTGATGGTGAAATTCGGACTCCAAAATGACCTTTCCTCTGTCAGCTTCACAAACTTCCCTGGTTCTTTGACTGAGAAACACTTCTCAGTAGTTATTCCCAGGCAGAGCCCCTCACCCCTTCACACACACAAATCCACCCTCTCCTCAAAGGAACTCTGAAAACGCTCATCTGTCTGCATCTTTTTAATGAGAAACATTAGATTTCTGCTGTGGAGTGCCTGTTCCGCGAAGAAGGAAGAGAAGATGTCACAGGAGCCTGTTGAAAAGGGCTGTTTAAATAATCATTTGAGCCAGAAAGAAATCACCTTTCATTCTTTAAGGCAAGAGGCTTTTTGAAGTCAGCTGACAACCTGCTTCCACACGGGAGGAAGGAAGGTGTCCCGGGTAGATTCCGGTGGACACAGTCTATTAGTGGGAGGTGGAGATGTCTTGCATGGAGGCCCACTCACAGAAAAGGGGTTTTCAAACTCCCATCTTTTCAAACTCAGGCAAAAATATTGGCATAGAGAACAGAGTTTTCCAAAGTCAACCCATTGCTGGCTCAGATATAAATAGGAAATCAGGAGTTGAGAAAAGTTAGAAGGTAGAGAATTTAATGGCTGGCCTGGTTTTAATTTATTTGTGGTTATTCTAACTAGTCAGTGAAGTACAACCTTCCCACCCCCCCATCCCTCTCCGCCAGTACCCTGTCCCAGGCACAAATCACTCATCCGTTAGAGAAGAATTAATTTGGTTTTAAAGGTGTCACCTCAGGGGTCATTAATTTAGCAAATTAACTAACCTTCCTAGAAAAGCTCCTTGTTTGTGCCAGTAAATATTTGCCATGTTAGTGACACTTCAAGCAGCACCCCAAAATCTCTGGTCCACTTCCAGAGGGTGAGCAGTTTACTTTCAGGAAATGGATTACTCACTTGTGGAATCAGACCAACACCCAGGCTGCTCAGTTTCAACATATTTTAAAATGCAAAAGAGAACTTTCCTGCCTCAAGCCTTCAAACCATTTCCAGATGGACAGAGGATGGAGTGTGTCCAGCCCAGTGGTGAGACCTGTGTTGGGAGGCTGATCAGAGACATCCCTAGGTCTCTGGACAGAGATTCCTCCTATGGCCCCCATTTCCATTGACCAAACACCCCAGAGAGCTGAGAGGAATCTATGGAAAGGTCAGAGTGTGGTGAGCGGAGATGCTGCCCAGCCCCAGGCCCCTCATTGCCTCTGTAGCTGCCCACTACAGCCTGGAGGTAGATCTGGGCCTGGGGAAGAAGCAACAGGGGGTGCATTTCTATTTTGTTCCACCTGGAACTTTTTCCAAAGCAGGCTGTGTAGGCCCACCCGACAGCTTTTGACTAGGGACAGACAGGGTGCCTCAGAAGGAGGAGGCTCTGAGCACAGCCATATTGGTCAGATCTGGGCACCAGATAGAAAGAGAGATTGAGTTGACCCGGAGAAGGATGTCCAGGAGGCCATGGGGGTATCTAGACATCATTTTGCCTAAAGATTATTAGAAAGAACAAGGGCTTTTTAGCATGAAAAAGAAAATTCAAATGGATAATTTTTTTTTGAAGGAGGAAGTAGGGATTTGTGTTAAAATACACGTAAGATTTGCCATTTTAAGATTTTCGATTAATGTTATATTAGTATATTCATAATGTTGTGTTTCCACTACACTGTCCATTTCCAGAATCGTCTCATCTCCCAAACACAAACTCTCCACATTAAACAACTCCCATTCTTCTCAACCTCTGGTAGCTACTCTTCAACATCTGTCTCACAATAAATGGAATCATTTAATCCTTGTCCTTTGGGGCCTTCTCTGACCTAGTGTGTTGTTCTTAGCATTCATCCCTGTGGTAGCATGTGCCAAAATTTCCTTTTGAAGGCTGAATAATATTTCATAATACCAGTTTTTTGTTTGTTTGTTTCTCCATTCATATGTTAGTGGAACAGTTGAGTTATTTATTTTCACCTTTTGGCTATTGTGAATAATGGCAAGCATACATATGTTTGTCGATTTTTTCTTTGTTGTTTCTGAAAAATCAACCTGAGTTGAATTCACAGAAGCTTCCATCATCCTAGCTCTCTCTGATGCACTAGCAAGTACATTCTGGGTGGCCCTCGTGTGGCATCAGGGTTGGGATCTAGTGAACAACCAGCTAGTAAAAGGCCAGAAAATCTCAGCCTTCTTCTGTCTCCAGAATTCTCTTGTTCTCAGGCAGATGGAGTATGCATTCTAGGGAACCATTTGGAGAAAAAGAAAGTGGTATCTGATCAACTTTTCCCCTGAGGAAGAAAAGGAGAAGTAGGATGGTAAACTACCTCCCTCTGGGGAGAAAGCACTTGCAGAAGGTTTTTTGGCCTGGGCTTCAGATCAAAGGCGGATGATGCTGTGAAGTACAGGTGTAGGTTCGGTCTAGTCTTGGGAGATCTCCCCAGCTTATGCTGGGGCAAAGGTGTGGGGTGAAGGTAGGGTCACAACCCAGAAGGGAAGACTGCCACTTAGGAACACCTCTGACCCCATTTCCAGATAGGTGATGTTGAGCACATATCAGGGAGGGAGAATGATGGAGAGCCCGGGGCTGGGGCACTCAGGCAAGGCTCAGCCCAAGCAGGAATGCCCTGAGATTCGACACAATCAGCTTCATTCTGTTACAGTTGGGGCTTTTCTTATCATTCGTGGGGAGGCCTAGCCAGCGAATTCCAGTATTCCAAAGTGAGTTTAATTGCGGGTGATTTCATTCTGCCCTTTTATGTCAATGCCAGGAGCTTGCGTCATGTAACAGCGAATTCAGGGAGACTTTTATTTGCATGTGAATCAGAGCTTTTCCAGCTGAATGTCACTTACTTGGAATTTTCGTCTGATTTTGTTTTTGTTTTTGTCTCTTGGTGTTTTTCCATCAGGCTCTTTGGCTAACCAGAAAAAGAGAGAGAGAGAGAGAGGGAGAGGAAGGGCTCAATCTGACTGGAGCAGGGTTTGAGTTGGCAACTCAAAAAGGAGAGTATTATGAATGTGAAAAAAAGAAAACGGATGCTTTATTTTGCTTTGAGGGAGGGATCGAGGCCAAGTCAAATTGAGAGCTCTAATTTGGGAATGGTGTTATTACAGGTCATTGGGAGTTGGTTACACTCTAAATTGGGAGGCCAGTCACATGAGGAGGCAGCAAAGGCAGATCCCAGGGGGGACAGTCGGGGCTCGTTGACAATGGAGTTTTATTTTATTTACTACATGGTTGAAATGCACTTCTGTCTGTTGAGAAACCCAGCCACCTTATTGGCTAGTCAGCTCTCCCTGTCTTGGCCCATCAGATGTTTCATAAATGAGCCAGTTCTTCCCACGTATGTGCTTTCTGGGGGTTATTTAGGTGCTGGAATCTGTTCAGTGATTAGTGGAGCGGGCTATGTGCTAAAGGTTATGCATCTGTTCTTCACCTTCACCTTCAGATCTTAGGCCCAGGGGTTGCTTCCTTTTCTTCTAAAGGCTCTACCCATTTTAGATCTCAAGGTGAAGACCTTCAGATAAAATATATATACATGACAACTATTAGATTATCTTGGGTTTTCTCAGCAGTTACTGTAAATGTCAGCTTGCAAAAAAAAAAAAAAAAAGACACATCATGCTTCTTTCAGGTAGGAACAAAATGTTCTCTGTACTCCCCCTATAGAGTGCAAACGCTTAACCTTCTAGGTATCTTGGTGAGGGTCAGGAAAGCTTGCATGTGGTAAGCTGCTGATTTTTCTTGCAGAATCAAAAGTCAGTTTTCTTGATATATGAAGACCTGATGAGTTAGCTGTGTTTGAAAGAAAAGATAAAGAACAGCCCAAAAAGACTATCTAAAATTTAGTTGCCAAGCAAACAGTTTATGCTCATGGTCCTAAATGGTGCCTTACTAAGTTTGTGTGACAGGGAGTCGGCTGGTGCTTTCTGGAGCATGCAGACCGGCTGTGATTGGGATAGAGATTAGGAATAGAAGGTGTGTGGAAACTTTCTATAAAAGGCAACAAGGTCCCCTGCACTGGGTGGACGAGTGGTCAGGAGGCCCTGGCAGTTATTCACAGCCACGTCAGATTATTTTGGCTGTGTGAACCTGGGCAGGTTCTAGACCTCAGTTTCCCTGACGCACCATATTGATTAGGAGAGGAGAGGATTAGAACTTCAGCAGAGGCATGAAATGTTGAGATGTTAACGGTTTAACAGAGGGAACAGCACATCACATCACCTGGTGTCACAGGGGCCCCCACCTGCATCAGGTATCCACAGGAAGGACCAGGTTGTTAGTCTCTGCTGGCCTGTCTCCCATGGTGGGTGACGCCTCTGACATCACAATACCCACTGGATACTCAATAATGATGAGCTGTGCCCAGTGGACACCAGAGGAGGGAAGAAAAGGAGGAGGACAAAGTGGAGAGGGAGGAGATGGAGCAATCCCTTATGTGATAATTCCATCAACTCACATCTTTTCACCTAACATCTGGTTCAACTGTAATGTGTTCAGCTCCATATAACTTGTACAGCGCCTGTGCCCTGCCCCCCAAACTCAGCAAAATATTATGGTCCTCTAATCAAGAGAATTTTGCTCCTGTTGCTGCCTGTCTCGTGGTTCAAGCGTCAAACCAGTGAGTTGCTACTTCGTCACCAAACAGCTCTCTGGAGCAACCATTTAGAGGTAACGTCCTGCCTCAGAGGTCCGGGCCTATCTAGGTCTCCCACAGATCTATCTCAACCTGCTTTGCTGGAGCAGCGCAGAAATCGGGGTGATGTACATCAGGGTGGTTTATAACGGGATGAGTCTATAGAAAGATGCTTTGAAATGAAAAATTTCACTTTTATTCACAAGCCTGGCCAGACTTCATTGTTCTTAAAACCCAAGGCAGCCAAAGCATGTCCCTAACCCTCGCCTCACCTTAGAAGTCACTATCCCTCCTCCTAACACTGCTGTGAGTGGAAAACAAGAGACCAGCCATTCCCAGAAATAGTATGACATTCTGCTTGTTTCTTTGTGAGTTCTTGGGTCTTGTTTTGCTTTTCATCCAACAGTTTTCTCTTATAAATAGGCCCCCGCCCCTGTTGGAATTGAGTCTCCTTAGCCCTTCTATACCTGGTACAAAACTGTTTTTCCCACATGGGATTTCACATCATCCTTAGTCTGCTCATCATTCAAAGCTGGAAAATGGAGGTCGTGGCTTTGCTGTCCATTCCTCTGACCAGAGATTCTCACATTTAAGCCTGGACCCAAATCACAAGAAGGGGGATTTAAGCTGAAATTTCTGACATATGGGTCTAGGGAGGGATCCCAGAATTTGCCTTTCTAACAGATACCCAGGTGTGCCTGTTTGGAGAACCAGTGCCTTAGCCTTCTTTGGTTCCTCTTCTCCTCTCTCTCCCCTCCCCGAGAAGGTAGAATAGAGTCCCACGGAGCATCATCCTGGCCCCTTACGTGGTGACTGATGCCAACCATGATACCGCGTTCATATGAGCCAGACAGTGGTCTCGTGCTTAATACAGAGTAAATACCCCAACATAACGTCAGGCCTATGGAGGTACTCCATTTTCCAGATGAGGAAGCAGACATATACAGAACAGTTAAATGAATTGTCTGAGGTGCCACAGCTAATGAAACAGAACTCAGGCTCCAAACCCACAATCTGTGCTCCAAATCAGTGTTCTTTACTATGATCTTTTCCTTTCACCCAAGTCACTTAGGGTTCCCGACACACCTACATTTCTTGGAATTGAGTATGTAAGGAAGGAGACCCCAAGACCACTGAACCCAGTGTGTAGGTACCTATAGCCGATATCCTGGGGCCCCAGCCTCTATCTGGCTCAGCTCCCCTACTTGTGAGAGCCAAGCAAACAAGGCCTCAGAGGGCCTGATGAGAAGGTGCAGGGGGTATCCACTGTGGGGAGGCCAGTGCTCATTTTCTCCTAGGATCCTTGTTCCATCACCATCTACCCTATCCAGAGGCTTCTGCTATTGATACTAGCACCCTAGCCAGAAACAGGAAGCTAAGATTGCTGTGCCATGAGCTGTGACAGGAAAGCACATGTATCTTTTGTCTAGTCTGGTCTAGCAGCCTGTGGTCAGCACCACCCTGTGCACGCAACTAAGAAACACCAAAGTGGGAGCCTCAAGGAGCTGGTGGTCTAATGGAGGAGGAGGTGTCATACTAGCTAAACCAAGTGGCAGAGAGAGGCACTGAAGGCCAGAATAAGTGAACAGGATTTGAGCAGGAAGGTAGATTCTTGAACCATGTCATGGGTGATTATGGGAGATGGAGAAGGCTGGGCATGCAAGGTAAATCTATAGCAGAGTATGTAATAATGAATAATAAAAATCTTTTTTTTCAGATTTAAATTGCTAAGTTTCCACGAATATAGTGTAAATCCACTGAGCTTTATGTGTGTGTGTGTGTGTGTGTGTGTGTGTGTGTTTACTGTGTGTTTTCCAGTAAATAATGTGTTAGATGCTAGTTGGAGGTCTGCTGGAGATTCTGGGGTTACTTTAAAATGGATTCTATTCCTTACAAAGTTGCCTATTGGTCCTATAAAGGCCTTAAAGTACTTATCTGCCTTTCTGGTTTGATTGTCTCCAAGTTCTTTGTGTTGCAGACATCCCTACAGGGTACAAAAATTTTCCCAAGGCTATCTCTGACCCTGCACAGCCCATTGAAAAGGACAGGCGCTCACAACATGCCATGCATTGATAGAGACTCAAGAAACATATCTGACGAGTTCATAAATATATCCACCTCCAGGGGCCCTCCCTGGTGCAACGGGTTAGGATGCCGCAGTGCAAGCCATATGTGGCTGGCCGCTTCAGTGCAAGGTCGATCCCCGGCCTGGAGGTGATCAACATGGCGCGGCAGACCTGTCCTGACCTGCCCACTGCTCCCCTCAGCAGTGTACTTCATCACTTCACCTGTTCTGCTCCCCACTTTGTCTCTGGTGAAACCTCTCACTCCCCTTGCACCTCTGGCTTACATCCCAGTTCTTTAAATCAATCTTAAAATCAATAAAACCAAAGAGACCACTGCTCCCACTCAAGACTCTGGACCCATGTCACCTAAGTCCTCGCACTCTTCCATGTCTTCCTGTGGTTTCAAATTCTGGATGTTAAGTTTGAGTCACAGGAGAGGCCTTTGTCTTCAGCACTCATTTCTTCCTGCAACATCCCACAGAGTCTACAAAAGCAAAGGGTTCTCATCAACAGATGTCCTCTTGATTCTGGTCCAGCCACCGACCTCCGGCTATTTAATTTCACATTGGTATGCTCAGAATAAGAGAAATGGCCTTGGCCATTCCCACTCCTGACTGGAGAACTTCACCCTGTACCATCCTCCTCTCACCTTTTCTCCTCCTTACCCCCACTACCCCAGAGAGTCCAAAAATTGAAGAAGATTTCCTTTTCAGATAAACTGAATTCTGGTTGCACAGACAGATCTGCTAACCTGAAAATGAGTTTGGTGCACAAGTAACAGGTAGAAATAAGCTGCCTTTTCTGCTTATCTTTGCACAATTCCCTGGAGTTGGCTGGCAGCTGGAGGCAGAACAGGAAGTGAGGTATGCCTCTAACTCCCTCTACAGGGCTCTTCCGAGCCCGGGAGAGCAAGATTGGAGATGTTCTAGAGCAAGTCACCCAGCTCTGTCCTGTGCAGTAAATGACTCTTCTTTTCAAATATAATAACAGTTAATTTGTCATCATGCATTCAACCCTCCATGGCATTGTTCTTTCTTTTCTCCCTTGACTAACTTGTACATGTAATTCCTACTTCAAACCCAAAGAAGAGCTAGAGTCAACTTCTTCAGCATGTGTATTTGGGAACTGTATCTACGCTGTTCTTTGTTGACAATGTTGATGTAGTGATTTATATCACAGGACTCTTAAATTCACGATTGTACTTTGGATTCCTGTTTCTCAAGGTGAGAAAATTGTCTATACGTACTTGGGTAACTTTGTATTATTTTAGAAAGCATGGGACCCAGTGAGTTTAACAGTTCAGACTTATTTTAAAACATAGGGTGATTCTGTTTTCGGAGGTGGACGTGTTCTCTGGCCCTTCCCAGACTCCACTGGGTGGCTAAGCCTGTGGTGTGAAGTAGCTGTTCTTCAGTTTGGCCTGTTGAATTTAACATCTCTATTCCTCCCAGGACACAGCTTTGTTGACTCTGGTGGGATGTTGCCGAGGACTTTGGTCTTGGAGTTGGTCACTAACAAATATTATTGCAATTAGCCTGGCTGAGCCATGGTGGGCTCTTTCAAAGCTCTCATTTCTGGTGTTTCATGGAACCAGGCCTGCATCTAAGTGCAGCATTCAAAGCACATTTCTTTCCACTGCAAGGCCCACAGGAGGATTGCTAATTCATTATTTTGAAATGCTGTTGGAGAGTCATTTTGTGGCATGTGGGATTTTGTCAGTGCTGGTCTTGGGCGTGGACATTGGTGAGTAGGAAGACTTCCTACTTTGGGAACATTTACAGCCTCTCTGAGGAGTTTTCATAGAAAAAAAAACTAGCTGGATGTGGTTAGCAAGGATTTGTCTTAATTTGTCAAGAATAAGGTAATGTTTTCTTCATCTCTAATTTATATGACTCTTAGGAGACCCACTCCTATGAGGTTTATTAGACATAATCACTGATGGTCAGAAGAATGTGGACTTATAATCTTAATGCAGTCCTGTTGGCATTGGTTTTCTTTCTTCAACAGATGTTTGCAGAAGAGTCATATTAAGTACATTTAATTCTGCTGTCTCAGCCACTCAAATCTTTATCACGAAGATTACTTTAATTGGTGTCAGTTACAATCAGGACAAGCACCCATTATGCCTTTGTTTTCTAGCATGTGGGAAAATTTCCCATCTTAAATAGAATGTTGAGAAAAGGAATGTATACAGAATGTGAACACTGGCCTAATCATTTTATTTGCGTCTTTTACATGTAACAGTTTTAATTAGGTTTTAAAGCTAAAACTAATCAAATACTGCAGAGTCAAATGAGAAAGAAGAGACTAGACAGTTTGGGGGGCCATTTGACACCTTAGTATTATTAGCAGATCACTCTTTTCATTGTCTACATTGAAGGAATTTTCTAGGAAGTGCCTGAGTTTTGAGAAAGCAATCAAAAAGTCTAATAAACCAGGGATAATTTTATGTAGCCCCTAAAAAGTATGATGAATCAGAAAGTGTTATGATATAGAGAACTGGGACAGCATCATGACTCACAGAGCTTATGTTCTAGTGGAGAAAGACAAAAGAAAACATAGCAGGTGATGAGTGCTCTGCAAAAGAGTGAAGTGGGCAGGGGGTTAGGGAGGGGAAAGCGAAGGAGTCATATGCTCTATTTAAGATCATGTAGACAGAGAAGACTCACTAAGAATGTGACATTGGAGCAAAGCAAAGATACATCTGGGGAGGGGCGGGCGGCAAATGTGGGAAAAGTCCAGGAGAAAAGTGTTGCAGGCAGAGTGGGTGCAGAGGTTGGGGGTTGGGTAAGCACACGGCTGGCTTGTTCAAGGAATAGCAAGAAGGCCAGGTGGACTGAAATGAACGCATAACATTAGTTCAGTAGACATACCTCAGTAAATATTGGGGGCTAATTCCCAGAGAGGCTGGCAAGGTTTTACTCAGACTGTGAGGGGAAATCACTGAAATATTTAATCAGAGAAGTGACTTGACTTATCTTATAAAAAGGTCACCCTGTTTGTTATGTGAATAGGCTATTGGTTTTAGTGGGTGGAATGCAGAAACTTGAGAGGTCTGAAGATTTGTCCTACAAGATTTGCTAATATTAAACATGGGATGGGAGAGAATAAAGTTTACATCATGATTTTGACTTGAGCTACTAGAAAGATGAAAAAGCTATTTTCTGAGAGAGGAAAGAAGACCAAATGAGCAGATCCAGTAAGAGGGAGGAAAATTCGATTTTGGACATACTTTGAGATCATCTGAGATGTAGAGGATGCAGCTGGACACATGAGCCAGAAGTTCAAGGAGAGCCCTGGACTGGAGTCGTGCACACACACACAGGGCTGTGGGACAGAGCTGAGCCAAGTGCTGGGGAGAGCTGGCCTATTTCACACAGTGCCCCTAGCAATGGGCAGCCTTAGACTGCCACGAGTTGGTCATAGTTGGCAGGCAGCCAGAAACCTGAAGGTGATTCCCTCCCTAATCTTTTCCTTTAGTTGAGATCTCAGGACTAGTTCACTGCTGGCCTGGCTTCTTCAGGACTCCCACCCCCAAGCACCCAGGAAAAAAAGTGACTAAGATGGAAAGTCCTGATTAAAGAAATAACTAAATTGCAGAGTGGTAAGTGGTCGCTGGGGCCAAGGGTGCCTAGTTCTTGCCCTTGGAGGATGAGCAGGTGCTTGTGAAGGACCAGCACCTATGAACCTTCTTGCTCTCAGAGGAAACAGTATGGTTCTACTGGACTGTGGAATCTACTATATAAATGCCTGCTTTTTTAGAGAATCCAAGAGACAGTAGCATTGTTGAGTGATTTTTAACAGGGCTCCCTGTGTTAATTCATTATTGTGGTATCCCAAATGACCACCCAAATTTAAGAGCTTCACACAATAATGTTTATCTCACAGTTTTCTGAGGGTCAGAAGGTTGGGACAGTTTGGCTTTGGGAACTTCTAGCTCAAGAGCTCTTGAAAGATTGCAGTCAAGATATTGACTAGAGCTGAAGAATCCACTGGCTCACTCCTCTGGGGCAGCCAGCTGGTGCTGGCTGTTAGCAGGAGGCCCGAGTTCACTGCATGTGGGCATCTCCTGGGTCTGCCTGGGTGTCTTTGCTTTGGTGTGGCTTGCTCCCCACTACAGTGAGTGAAGCATGAGAGAGAGGTGGGCACTGTAATACCCATTAGCAGCTAACCTCGGAAATCCTCCAAGGCTTAATTTCAGGTGACACAGACTTGCTGCGATTCATTGTGGGAGGAAAACCCAAGGAAGAACAAAGAGGCGAGGATCACTGGAGACTGTTTAAGATGCCCGCAGTCACCCTTCTTGAAAATAGGGAGGTTTCTATCTTCTCAAACCTTTTGTGTCTGTTCTGAAGCCCCTACTGAAAGCCATAGGGGCTCGATAACTTTGTATTATCTGGGTTCCTCATCATAAGGGTTTAATCCACATATCTTGCAGGTCCCCATCAATTTATGGGGATATTTATCTAGTTACCTTTAGCACAAGAGGGCACCTTGGAAGACAACAGGCCAAGGCAGGTACCAACACAAGAACGCCACTGTGTGTCACTGGACTTGCCGTCCCCCCGCCCGACTTCTAGGGGTACTGTGTTAGCTCTCATCCCTACCAAGTGCACGCTGTGTGGTCTACACTGGCTGGCTGCCCTTGACTTGTGCAGAACTGTACTACTTAGAAGCCTTTACATGATGTGTCTGGGACTGAATTTGTAATATGAATTCTTCCAGGGAGCATGTGACCACTTAACACTCACTAGTATCCTGCCTTTTAGCACATCTATTTAGCCAGCAGGACTTGTATGTGCACACTTAAATCCCTAGCAATTTTTTGCATGAATAAATTGCCTAAATATACTTGAGAGACCCTTTTATGGTAAATGTTATTAAACTAAAAACAAGGGTATAATAAAACAGCAATTTAAGGGTAATTTACTAACAAGTGGAGCCCTTTAACACTGACATACCATTGTGTAGTAATAATACCAGACTTGGTATTTAAATGTACTCTTTGTCACTCCAAGAATCATTGGGACAGTTTCCTAATACTCCTGGTCTTTAATTATAGCTCTTTAAGAAAATTTTACGACTCCTGTGTCACTGGTTTATAAATTATAAATCATTAACTTCTAAAACATGCAGTAAACTCTTACATCTCTGCTCCTTATTTAGGGAGATAATAGAGGAAACATTTAGAGAAGCAGAGGTAAGTTGGCACCACTGAGTTTTTTTGTCCTTGAATTTCTGTTTCTGAATAGGATGCTACTGGGGTAGATAATAAGAGAAACTGCATCACAGAATTGGTTGATTAATTGAAAATTATGATTCTTGAGCTTTTCCCAGTAAAGAGAATCTATGAATTCACATCTCAGCGAAGGTGTCCTGCTCCCCAGTAGGTGTATGGACGATACAAAAAAGGCCAGAGTACAATGAGGCGGAACCTACTTTCCAGTGTAAACCCCGACTTCTATTTGGAAGTAAAGATGCTGCTCTTGCCAATGTCCTGGGGGTGTTCACTCTCAGAGTTTGACTCATTAACTAGAAATCAGGGAAGTAGACCCTGCAATGCTGGTATATTAATTGGCCTTGAGCAGCCATTATCAGAGGACTCAGATATACTCAGAGTTCCTATAATCAGCACAGAATGGCCTCAACAGGAAGCTGAATCATAATCAGAAACCATTTATTAAGTTTCTTTGAAAAATAATCATCGTACCATCTAGAAATACCTCCAATCCTGTCTGATCAGTTCCT
This sequence comes from Condylura cristata, assembly GCF_000260355.1. NCBI lineage: Eukaryota > Metazoa > Chordata > Mammalia > Eulipotyphla > Talpidae > Condylura > Condylura cristata. The sequence continues at coordinate 35,307,514 of NW_004567114.1, read as the reverse complement.
TCTCTGCCTGAAGGTACCTACGGAGTAAATCATAGCCCAAAAGTGGTTTGGCGTGTGGACAATCAGGATGAGGGTGGCTTAGTGAGGTGAATGTTTAATGGCAATAGGTCAGCTTTATGAATCCATCTCAGAATAGAATAACTTTGCCAGAGGTTTGAACCGCTGCAAGCCAAATGACTCAAACTTCCTTTTTTTTTGTATAAGTGGATTGTTGTATTGACTATCTTTGGCCACAACAAAGTACTCAAATTACCCAAAACCTAGCAGTTTAAAACAACAAGCGTATTATCACATAGTTTCTGCAGATCAGGAATGCAACCAGTTGCGACTCCCTGAGCTTGAGTGCAGACATCTGAGGGCTTGATGGGGCTGCTGGTTCCAAAGTGGCTCCCTCGCATGGCTAGCAAGTCAGTGCTGGCTGTTGGCAGGAAGCCTCAGTTTCTCACCATCAGGACCTGCCCATCCAGCTACTTAAGTGTCCTCACAACAGAGCAGCAGCCTTCCCCCAGAATGAGCAGCCCACGAGACACCAAGGAGAAGCTGCTGTGCCTTTTTAACCTAATCCATGCAGTGTCATGCACTGTCACTTACAGGGAAAGAAATTAGCTGCCTCCGCAAACAGAGAAATGCCAAAGAAACTGTGGACATATTTAAAGACCATCAGGTATCACCTGCATGCTCTCTGTAAACTCACTTCTTTTTCTATACTTCCTAACTGACCAAGTTTATTGCTGAACCAGGCACTCTATTAATATATTGTATCATTATGTTTGTAAAATATATATATATGTACACACACATTATATATAACCATGTATTACATGTATATATTATGTTTTCTATATTATATAGTTACACAGAGGTAATAAATATTAATGTGTTTAACTTACACCTAAGCTCTTCCAACATGATAGCTGTTATGTTTCTTTTTGCTAATTCACGACCCCCCTCCCTTAACCTAACTCCCTAGCTATTTGACCTCTTTGTGCCGCTGTGTCTTCATCTGCAGAATAAGGCTGTAATAAAATCTTCTTCATGAGCTTCTTGTGAGAACGAAATAGCACTATGTGCATAGTGCTTAGAAGAATGGCTGGCACACCCGAAGCTGCTTCACGCTGTTGTCAGTGGTGACAGCAGCCACAGCAGCAGAAAGAGTTTGATCCAGGATGTAGGGAGCCTTCAGAAGGCAATCTTAGTTCCATGTTGCCAGTGACAATACACCAAAATCATAGCCCTCTTCTTGGCTCCTGCCACAGTCCCATGCCATCCAAGTCTGTCCCCAGGAAGAGAAAGAAGCATTTCAGCCCTGTCAGGGATCAAGGGCAAGGACCACTTGGTTTCCTTTTCTCTGTTATGCTTGGTCACCCTCTGCGGGATCCCAGCTTAGCCCCTGGCAGAGAGCACTTACGTGGAGACGGCATGTTGGGTTTGCACTGAGTCCATTTTCCATTTTGTTTTGTTCCTGATTTCTCTTTTAAAGATTTTATTTATTCATACAAATGGGGTACAGGCCAGAGATGCAGGGCCAATGAGAAGACTCACCAGAGACAGAGTGGGGAGCAGAACAGGCCCATTGATGAAGTACTCTGCTAAGGGGAGCAGTGGGCAGGTCAGGAGAGGTCTGTCCTGCCATCTGGGTCACCTCTGGGGCAGGGATCAAACTCGCACTGAGGCGGCCACAGCTTGGTTTAGCTGCACAGTGCAGTTTTCCAACCCACTGTGCCACCAGGGAGGGCCCTTGTTCCTGATTTTTTTTAAGGCTGACCTTTTTTCAGAAGGGTAGACAATCTAAATGGGGAAGTGACTTAGCAGAAAGCTAGGGAGTTCCTCAGCCTTGTGAATTCTTGTTAAAGTTGTTCCCAAATTTTGTTTTTAAATGGACATTTTCCAGAGTGTGCTCTAGCCACGTCCGATCACTGTGCTGGTGTGGAACATAGATTCATCTTCGTCTCTCAAGCCTTTTGCTTCTTGAAAGTGCCTCTTTAGCTCCTTGGGCTTAATAAATAGATCTTATCTCCGTTGTAAGCATATTCATAATTTAAGACATGATGGGTGTTTGCTGAAATGTATTGATGAGAAAGTTAAAATTGGCGTCTTCATCATCTCCCAGAGCTCCTTTAAAAGGGAGACTATACCTTGTGTCCAGTGGCAAATAGCTAAATATAGCTCAGGGAACTGGGAGGGACCTTGAGGTCACCGGTGCTGCCTTCCTCATCTGAATGACGAGAGCCCTGTGCCAGCCAGTTCAGTGGCCACCAGCGGCTCCTGAGCTGCCGCTAGTCCCAGTGGAGAGGTGGTAAAACACACTCTGGTGGGGAAGACTGGATGCAAAGGAAAGAATGCGAACTGTTATATCCATACTTTCTATTCATTACATGTTGAAGTAATAATACTTTGATATATTGGATTAAGCAAAATAAGTCATTAAAATGAATTTCATCTATTTACTTTTCACACTAAAAACGTTCAATTCCATACATGGCTCACTTTATATTTCTGCCTGACAGTGCTTCTCTAGTCCATTTATCTCTCTTCTTTAAGCCTCAGGACAGAGATTCTAGAGGCTTCCTTGGGGAGTCCTCTGAGTCTTGAGCATTTGGACACGCCATTCCTCTCCACAGCCAGTCCTAAGCCCTCCTGCTTCCATCCTGAGCACTTTCTACACAGGTTGCTGTTCAGCGCCTCCTTCTGAAGTGCCCCCTCTGAGTCATCAGGCAACTCAAGCTGTTACTCCATTTTCTTTCACCTTTGACTTTCTACTCTTTTTCAACTCTGATAATTTTTAATCATCTCCCCTAGGTCTTCTCCAGTCTCCCTATTTTATTTTTAAAACGTGGTTTTCAAAACCATCCATGTGGCTGTATTATGGGCCTGCCTAACACAGAGACATGTAGAAGGAATTATTTCCACCATCAAGTACTTGACCGGCCCCTTTGAAACATGATCTCAGGTGATACAGCACTAGAGGGAGATACACTTGCTAATGCTCTTGACTGAGGAGGGAGCTGAGGCTCAGAGAGGTTAAGTAACTTATGAAGGTTCCATTGCAAATAGAGTGGACTTATGCCCAGCTCTGCCTGACTCCAAAGACACCTTCTTTCATTACATTCATGCCTTCCTCGCCCTGTGGTCTGGAGGCCTCATGAGATAATGGCTGATGCAGTTGTAGCTTGTGGTCAGCAGTGATTCCTGAGCTTGTTCTGACGTGTTTGTTCCTTACTAGGATTGTGAAGCCCTTCTGCTAAATTCCAGGAACCCCATTTTAGCCCTGCATCTGTGACAGCCAGCAGGACTGCCCTGCCTTGGCCCCAGCAAGGTCCTCAGTAGGGCAGAGTTGAGGTCTCCCAAGTGTCAGGAGTGACTCTCAGCCTCCAGAGCAATGTACTTGTCAAAGGCAAATCAGAATAAAATACATTGTTCACCTGAAGACAACAAATTTGTGTTTTGGGTAGAAGGAACAGGGATGGATGCTGGTATATTAAAAACAGATCTTCATGTGGATGAACCCTAAGGACACTATACTATGTGAAATGAGCCAGTCACAAAAACACCAACACATTCCCTTATATGAGGTTCATGAGTTGTTATGCAGACACAGGTATGACAGTTGTGGGGGATTGGTGGAGGTGAGAAGTTACAGTTTAATGAGTACAGAGCTCCAGTTTGGAAAGATGAAGCTGATCTCATTGGTGATGATGACACAGCATTATGAATGCACTTAATGCTACAAAATGATATACTTCAGAATGGTTAAAATGATAACTATTATATCATGTGTGTTTTAACCACAATTAAAATAACCAAACAGATGTTCACTTCCAGAAAAATAGCTTGTCTCTGTGTGTGAAGAGAAATGCCCCAGGAACTGTCTTGGGTGCATTGCTCATTTTAGCTTTGAGGTCACAGTTGTTCTCTGAGTCAGCTTCTCGTGAGAAAGGTGCAGGCTTACTTCACTCAGATCAGGGGACTCCTTTTCATCCTGACACATTTCCCCATCCAGGAAGTTTCACCAACTTCACACACATGCTTTTGTAGGGTTTAAAACCACGTTACTACAGGTGAATGGGGGGAGGGAAGAAACAGTCTTACCATCAGGACTCTGTTAGGACACTACTACTATGACTTTCCTATGGAGGTTTTCTTATTCTTGTGCCTCCCCCTCCCCCACCAATGCCCAACTGTCATCTATCTGAAGATGAGGCCAGACTTTTCTGAAAAAGAGAACAGGGCTGTACATTTATTTGGTTGTAACCACTTTGGAGACCTGGGAAAGAATCAGATGGAACAACCAAATCCCTAACAGTCTTTGCTCCATGTCTCATCGCATTCAGCACCCTGTGATAACCGAGGTCAGCTATGATCCTATGCACAGGCTGTCTGAGGAAATGCAGCCAGCGTCCACAGATTGGGACTCCATCCACGGGATTCTCTGTACAGTGTGACATTTCGTGTCATTGTGGATGTGTTTGCTTATTTGTCTTGTATATTTTCCTTTTCAGGAATCATTAACCAATGGCAGCAGGAATCCAAGGATAAAGTGATTTCCCTCCTATTAACTCACCTGCCTTTGCTGAAGCCAGGAAACCTTGACGCAAAAGTAGAGTATATGAAACTGCTGCCCAAAATCCTGGCGCACTCGATCGAGCACAACCAGCACATCGAGGAGAGCAGGCAGCTGCTGTCCTATGCTTTGATCCATCCCGCCACGTCTTTGGAAGACCGCAGTGCTTTGGCCATGTGGCTAAACCACTTGGAGGACCGCACGTCCACCAGCTTTGGTGGCCAGAACCGAGGCCGCTCAGACTCTGTGGATTACGGGCAGACGCACTACTATCACCAAAGACAGAACTCCGATGACAAGCTCAATGGCTGGCAGAACTCTCGGGATTCTGGGATTTGCATCAACGCCTCCAACTGGCAGGACAAAAGCCTGGGCTGTGAGAACGGCCATGTGTCCCTCTACTCCTCCTCATCCGTCCCCACCACAATCAATACTATTGGAACCAGCACAAGTACAAGTAAGTTCCTGGAGCCCGTTAGCACAGTCTGGTTTGGCGACTTGCTGTGTGTGGCATGTCCCGCTGAGAATGTCCGCTCGAGCACCTGTAACCCTGGGAGAGAAGGGCTGATTGGAATTGGCTGTGAGAAGGGGAACTTTGGAACCCAACTTTGTTGCTCTTTTGACTCTAGAATGGTAAAAAATAATCGATGGTCCAAATTTGGATTAAAAACAGACTAAAAAAAATAATAAATGAGAGAGTAAGTGGGGCAAGACAGGCACTTCCTGTTTCTGCAAACAGTGCCTTTCACCCACGCGCCTTTCACCCTGGGGTTTTGGATTTGCTGAGACACTGAGTTCTGTGTGACTCTCTACACCCGATTCTAACCATGGTTAACTAGACAGCCTCATGGGCTTCGTGTACTTTCACCCTTCTTTCCCCTCCCCACCTTTTCTTCCTTTTTTTATTATTTTCAATTTCATCCTGGAATGTTCCCGTTCTTGCATTTCCTGGTGTTAATCCCCAGTTGTTGGGGAGCACTTTTCCTCCTCATGAGGGGGAGCAGACTTGCTAACTGAGAATGCTGCTCTGTGCTATGGCCTGGTGTGTTGCTGGGGTCCCCTCCTCGCTCAGTCTAACCCATTAGGGGAGGCGGGGCAGGGACTGCTTTGCGGGAGGGCAGAGCAGAGGACATCCTCACGTGCCTTTGACCATGGAAGCAGATCCCCTGCCCACATGGGCCCAGGGGCCAGCAGCCCTGACCGTGGCTCTCCACTTAGGCCGAGCACAAGGCACACGCCATGGGTGCTCATATAAATCGGCAGCTTGGCCCGTCACTATACAGAATTCCTCAGTGCTGCTTTGCATGTGTTCCATGAATACATGTCATTGCCGAGATCACTTTTCAGGGGGATACTTTTGTGGTTAGACTTTATGTGCCTGTCAAATTGCAGGAACCCCCAATTAAAGATATGAGAGGATTAAGAATTGGCAGTGACGGCTTCTTGGCTTCTACCTCCACTTGGATCTTTTGGCTAATGAGACTTTTTCAACGTTTTCTCAAATACAAAGGAGTGATGGCTAGAACTCCATTAATTGAAACAGTACCTTAGTGGAATAACCAAGAAAATACTGATGATGCTGCATTGCATTGCGAATGCTACAATGTGAGACTTTTAAATTCCTTTTCTAATTTTACTTTTACTTAGGGTAACTTGTACCTTGGGGGAATTAAGTGATTACTGTATCATTAATTTATTCTGGAAGAGGCTCTGGTTTCAGTCAGTGTCTTTCACGGACTAGTAATCCGGAGAATGGTCTCACTAGTGCCCTGTGTGGAGAGTGACGGCTGGGAGCATGAAAGTAGACACATGCAGGCTGGGATGACAGAGCTCCCTGGACTGAGTTCCTCGGTCAGCAGCAGATCCAGCAATTGTCATGAAACTCTGGTAGCTGGAGAGATTCAAGCTCCAAGCACCTGCCCTCTCAGATCTTGGTCTTTGTACTTTAAGGGGTTGACTTTTTCTCCTTTCTCTTGAAATTAGCCGTGGGACATCACATTTCCATCTCTACTGATTTACACAGTCAGGGTCAGATCTTGACAAGATTAGTACATTTAAGATGGTCAGCACATTGTGGGAAGCAGCACTGGGAATTTTCACTGTGACCACCCAGCCTGACAGCGGGAGGGAAATGCATTATGGACTCAGGGACATTGGCTCCCCTGTGTTGTACTTGAGCTACAAAGACTTGGAGGGTTAACTAAAGAACCAGATGGCAGGCCTCTGAAGAAGAAAGGAAGATGAAGCCCTTTCTTCTTTAGACTATTAGCAAAGAAGATAAGAGCTCGGATTTCTTCTCCAGAAAGTTTTGTTCAAATACAGAGGCCTTGTCAACACTTTAACAATATCTCTTTAACGAAACATTATCATTTTTCCTCTGTGTTGTCTTAGGTTGGATTGTGTTTGTCAAGACCTTTGGGTCATTCATTCACTAGGGCCTCTCTCAAATATATTCTGAGCACGTGGGAGGCAGTTTGATAAACTGGGAAGAATACGGACTTTGGTGTCAGCCCCAAACTGGGTCCAAATCTCAGACTGCTATTTGCTAGCTATACCCAGGCAAGTTACTTAACCTCTCGAGCAAGGTCTCCAGCATAAAACAGGCAGATGATGATCTCTATGTTCAAGCGCAATGGTGAAGGCAGATGAGATCGTGGCATTCTGCAGGCGTCTTCTGGGTGAATCCATGAGAACCAGGGAAAGGCTGGGAGGAGTGAGTGCTGACACTGGTACTCAGAGTGCTTGGCCTTACTTACGTCTTCTTATGGTCACCTGTCACCTGCTAAAAGCCCCTTTTCTGAGCCTGGGCCAGGCAGAGTGTCTAGATCACTTTCAATACACTGTGACAGTGAGCCAATTCACTGCAATAGACAGTGGGTTGCACTTAGGCTCCAGGGCCCCTACTGCACTGAAGAGCTCTATTTCCTTTTTTTTTTTTTTAAGGGGGAAAAACATCCCCCAAAAAAAAAAAAAAAAAAAAAGATAATTATCCATAAAGAACTGAACTCCAACAGTGCTACGCATTTTCAGATTACAAGTCACATGAGTAACAGTTAGCAAAAAGAAACTAAATGGGAGACCATTCCTTACACAGATTTTGTTTTTCACCTTATTCTACCAATATGTTACTCCCTTGGCCATCGCGCCCTAGCAAAGTGCCTAAGCGCTCATGGCCTCCTTGCTCTGTGAATCCTGAATCCTTCAGCTGCTTTGCAGACATCACCGCCTACCCACTGAGTGTCTAGCCCTGGGTTTGAGTCCATGGGAAATGTCAGGAAGCTAAAGGAAAGTGTTTCTACTTTTGGGGACCCTATAATGTAGGTGGAGCAAGAAAACATATCAATTAGCCTACCAATTAAATGTTGTTTTTTGCCAGATATCCATAGACTTGTATATAACACTTTATGAATTACATAAAAGTACTGTAAAGAAAAATACATAACATCCTATGGCAATATAGCATTAAGTGTTAGCTGAGGGGGGAGTCCATCCAGTAAGCAGAGTGAATGCAGGAATGGAAATTAGCTGGTGAACAGGAGGGTCAGAAACCCTCTGCAGAGGAAGTGGGCTGTGAGCTAGTGTCGTGGTTTAGAGAAGAAGAGAGGGCCCTGAGAGTAGGGATATGCATTGTGAGCAAAGGAATGAAGGTTTTAGTGTGCACATAGGAATGGAAAATAGGAGGAGGAAGGAGGTTCACAGAGAGAAGAGGAGTGACAGACATAAGTAAAAACTGCAGGAAGGGGTCTGAGGGCCCTCCAGAGGCCAAGCTTGACATCCTGGGCTTAGGAGTAACATGAGTGACCTTGTACTGGGTACAAGTCTGCTCTGTGCAAGCCACATGGATGAACAGGTGCTGAAGGTAAATTCAGTGTGCTTGGAGAACTCTGTTATGAGATGCTAAAATCAACATTAGGGTAGGAATGGGTATGAAACAAGAAGGAATGGATATACTAGGAATGCTCCTAGGTAGAATGACCAGCATTAGGATTCAGTCTTGACTTGGACATATATTACTGATTAATGTGTTCATTCACATAGAAAATGTTTAGTAAGCACCTACTATGTGCCTGTCTTACTGGAGGCACTTGGGACACATCAGTGGATAACACAAAAGTTGCCTTCTCTCATAGAGCATGTAGTCTAGCGCATATAAATCATAGTAAATTATATAGTTTGTGAGAGATTGGTGAGTGGTATAGAAATCAGAAAAAGAGTAGGGTCAAGATATCAGGCCTTGTGGTTGGTCATAGCATTAAATAGTGTAATAGCGCAGACCTCACTGAAAGAGTAATGTGCAAAAGGTGAAGGAAGTGAGAGGATTATAGCCAAATAGGCAGCTGGGGAAGATTGGGTCAAGAAGAGAAAAAGCTAGAGCAAAGATCCCAAGATAGGAGAGTGCCAGCTTGTTTGTGGAAAAGGGAACAGTCTGGTTCTGTAAGGGAGTGAGATAAAACTTGAGGAGAGAAATTGCACAGGTAGTCGGGAAAGACAGATTCTACAAGAATTATCGGCCATTGCAAGGTCTTTACTGTTGCCCTCACTACACCAGGATTTTTCCCACATCAGTGGCATGATCTAACTCACATTTTAAAGGGATCACTTTGACTACTTTCTTAAGAATGGAGTGTCCAGGACAAAACAGAAACATGAAGACTAGTTAAGAGGCTAATATAGCCATCCAAGCAAACCTTGATGGCTTACCTACCTCAGGGTAGCCAGAGTAGATGGAAGAAACAGAGTCTAGATATTTTTTTCAAGAACAGGATACAATAAATGAGCTGGAGGAGAGAATTCAAGAATGAATCCAGGGCTTTTTGCCTAATCTCCTGGAAGGTGGTATTGCCTTAAGTTGCGATGAGGAGCTCTCTGTTAATTGAGTAGATTCCAAGGTAAGATTGGGAGTTCAGTGTCATATATAATGAGTTTGCCTGTCTGTGGACAATTGGAGTTGTCAAGTAGGCAGTTGGATGTATAAGTATGCAAATCTGAGAAGAACACTGATCTGAGACAGATGTCTGGGATTTGTGAGCACATGGGTGGTGTTTAGAGCAATGCAACTAAGTGATATTACCAAGGGAAAGATGTACCTAGAAAAGAAGACCAAAGACTGAGCCCATCACTTCAGTATCCAGGCTAAGATAGAGGGGGGAACTGAAAAGAAACTTAAGAGAAAAGCACTGAGGTCAGAGAAAATTGAGGTGTTTGTGTGCCTTGCAAAGCAAATGAAGTTTTGAGGAGGCAAAGTGACCGAGTAAAATGTTACTGATCGGTTCAATATGACAGGGAACAAAAAGACCAAAAATTGATCATTTGATTTCTCAGAGAGGAATGTTAAATATTAATTGAAAAGCAGTTCCCACTCCCACCTGATAGGCATTTAAGAGATGAAGATAGTCGATCTAGTGTTTTCTAAGAGACAGGCTTGAACTTTGGATGTATATTGACTTTGAGATGGTGCTGGAACATTGAGATGAAGAAAAATGTTTAGAAGGTATTAAAAATAGACAATGAAGCCATGGAGAGTTTTTGAAGAAAAGGATTAGAATGAAGCTAAAAATAGAAGGCCAAAACTAAGTTCTAGGATAAAGAGAATCAATTTGTTTTCATCTGTTCACACAGAGGCAAGAGTACCTTTTATTGATTGCAGAAATTTAAATCAAGTGAGATCTCATAGGATCTTTGAGCTGGGCTTTATTTCCATGACATAGGAGGAGGCTGGGATGGGCCTGTGATGAGAAGTCTATAAAAGAACATTTTGGACAGCATCAAGGCATTTCGGAATAGAGGAAAGAATCTTTTTTAATACCTCATTCCCCTTCTAAAGTTATCAAGGGTTTGATGACTGACATTGAGAATATGCAGGTCCTGCATCACGAGCCTGGAGAGCTGAGAGAAACAAGGTACTGACTGTCACAGACTGTACAAGTGTCAGTCACTGGACCAAGCCTCACAAGCCATGCCCATCACCAGGTGCATAGAACCTGGCTCAGCACCACCCTAAGGTACACTTCCTGTCTGACACCAGCTTAGAAAAAGTAAACTCTTGGGGGGAAAACAAGTCTTTCCTGGATGACTTGACTACAGGTCAGTGCCACCCCAATTGCCCTGACTTATTATTTTCTGCTCTTGAGCTGACTTTGACCTGGATGACAACCTTGTGCTACAGACAAAGGAATTTGCTCTCTTCAAATCATTGCTATACCGGGTTTTTTTCTTGGCATTTCTAGCATTTGGACTTGAAAACATGTTGACCTCTGTTGGCTTAGCATGAGACAAGAATGCAGAGACTTAAGGTACCAAAGGTTATTCTAACTCCATTTGAAGCTCCCATTTATTCTACAATCTCATAGTACCACTTATAGCTTTGTTTTTCTCTTATTAATATAGATGAATTTTCCTGATGATTAAAAACAGCATATTTAAACATTTTTGGTAGTATAAAACATAAAAACTCAACCAACAGTGAAAACGCACACATATATATCATACACTATATGCTGGGTATTGTTCAACACACTTGATATAAACATTATACTTCTTTAATCCTTATCATCCTGTGATGTGGGTATCATTTTCATTTGCTAGACAAGGAAATTGAGGCACATAGAGGCCAAATAACTTGTCCAGTGCTGAAGACCATCTAAGTGCGGGAACTGGGGTTTGAGCCTAGGGAGACAGGCCCCAGAATCTGGTTCTTAACTCAAGGTCACAGGCCTCTTTCTCTTCATCCTGGTCTCAAAGATTGACTCAGTAGTAGCTAGTAGACTTGCTTTTATCTGGGCCTGAAATTACCCCTGCATTGACCAGCCTCCTGATAGCATCAGTGTTGACCATAGCACACACATCTAAAACTCTGCCAAATGGTTCCCAAGTCTGCTCTCTTGGCACGTGACCCTCACACTTTGGCATCTGCCCTCAACATTCTGTGTCACAGCTTTTGGTCAACATGTTCACCTCCCCTGCCCAGCTATAAACTTCTGGGCACAGGTGTTGTATCTTCTTTGTCCCTCTTTCCCAGCACCTAGCACAGAGTAGCTCAGGGTCATAGAATGTTGGAGATGGCACTATCCTGGCATGCACTTAGTCACCTCCTTCTGTGGCAGTGTCTCTGTTAGGTAATAAGCATCTCTTGCTAAACCCAGATGTGGTCTGTAGTCATCTTCAATGGACCCCTTGAGGCAGCCACTATAATTCAATAAGAGATGCTTGTGAACTGCACACTGCCCACTCTGCCATAAATGTTTGCCAAACAGTAGGAACTTGATAAATGCCTGGGCTCATTGAGCAGATGTTCATGAAGTTAATAAATTTGCCAAATAATTGTGAAAATGTCCTTGGGAATTCACTAAATATTTGGTGATAATATTGATCATTTAGCCTTCTGTCATAATCCTTATAGTGACATTTATCTTTACTCTTGATTTTTTTATAACTTACTTTAATGACTCAGTCTCAACACTGAAAGGCTTTTAATAACATACTGTGATCTTGACTGTGGGTGTAGTTGTATGAATTTATGCATGTGATAAAGTGGCATAGAGTTATATCTTTTCAAAAATTAGGGAACACATAAGCTCCTGAGAGCTGAGGAAGATCCACATCCTCATCAATTGTGTTGTGTTTACATCGACTTCCTAGTTTGAAGTAATTTTGGAGAGTGTCACCTTGTGGGGAGCTGTGAATGAGTGCATGAGACCTTTCTATGTAATAACTGTGAAAAGTCTTGTAAATCTGTAGTAACTTCAAAAGCAAGTACCTTCATATTACATGGGGTCCTTATTTCTTGGCTTTTCTGGGGGAGAAGGGGGGGTGGGTCCTGTCCATTTCTGGAAAAGATATCAGCTCAACTCCATGGGTCAAAATCTGAAACAAACTGCTTTGGTAGGCAAGGTGAGGAGTGGGGGTGATGGATCTCAGAGAGGGCGGCTCCTTTGAGAACCCCTGATCTACGGCTGGAAAACCCTCAGGGTCCTCAGCCCGTTGGGTAGCCAGGACAAGCTCTTTCAGAGAAACCTGTTGGGCTCAAGTTGGTACCTATTCCCTCTACTTTTCAAACTTTCTTACTAGGCTATAGGCCATTTCCTGATCATTTGTTTCAGTTAACCTGCAAGAACACATCAGAACAGAGATATTCAAGGGAAAGAGAGAGAGACTAACAGCTTTAGGCAGGCCTGATAGGAAAAGAAGTGTCTGCAAGTAGTTTATTGGAAACCGAAAAGAAGAACAAAGCCTAGAGACCCCAATTCTGACTTGTGGGCTGCAGGATATGCTACCCCAATAAGCTTCGGAGCACAAGAGTCACTGGCAGTTCTTTAAATTTTCATGGAATCATTTTGTCTTTTACCGATAGACTTTCTTTCTGGGTAGAAGATTTCTTCCTCCCAAATCCAGCCAACCTGGCATGTTACTGGAAAACTCCATTACTTCCTTAACCCCTCATCTGCTCTTCAAAGAGGTAACTCTAGTTGCTTTGCTTCCTTTGAGAAGCATTTGTAACAGCTGGCATATCTATTTTTAGCTGCAGCTTCCTTCCCCTTTGGGGGAAACTTTTTTAAAGTATGGCCCTGGCCTTCCTGACACAACATTGTGAAGATGGCTTAGTGATACCTCAGAGGACCCAATATTGCCACTGACTAATCTTGTCCCCTTTCTAAGAGTCCAAAAGATTTTACAGAATTATGCTTTTCCTTGCCCGGCCGACTGTTTTCTGAGACTTGGATAAGAACAGTCAGAAAAACAGTGAAGTAAGCAAGAAGCCTGCTGGCTGTTCATGAGATGAGCGGGCCTGGCTTGGAAAGTCAGCGGTCACCACAGGCTCCATGTGCCTTGGATCATGGGGCTGTGCCACCCGCGCCTCATCCGGGAGGTTTATTTTAGACTCCAGAGGCAGCAAGGGTTATTCAGCACCAGATGAGCTACAAAGGAAGGCAGTTGTGTTCCAATTCTCCAGCGTATTTCAAAAATAGGATGGATTCTGACTGGAATAAATGACTTGAACAAGAGGTGGGGAGGGTGGGGAGAGGAGTTTGAACAAGATGGCTTCCTTAAGATTTTTTGTTTTAAGCTCTGTGTGTAGTGTCACGGTTTCCATTATTACACAGGATTTCGGGTCACGGTCTAACATCAGCTGCTCCAACAGGTGGACAAGAAAACTTTTCATCTTGCAGTTACTTATCTTTTTCTTTTCTCATGTTTAAAATTTCAGTGACAAACTTTGTATCTCAAATATAGTATGTACATCTATATATGGTTGATATCAGACATATAGTTAACAGTATAGGCACTTGATATCAAACAAATGAAATCCTTAAATTTTATGGTTTCAGGTGATGGTAAATCTTCATGGAAGCAATTACTATTAATTTGGGGTAGTTTTTAAATCTTAAACCTATAAAGATCATTGTGGCCATCCCTTTATCCTCACTTAGGCCGCAGCATTCCGTAAGGTAAAATATTTTCTCAGGAAATTTCAGGTATGTGTAAGTCAAGTCAGAGAAAAGTATGGAGACAAGGAAGGGCGGTAGACAGGTTCCAAAGTTGAAAAAATGCTTATAAAGGATTTTTGTGGGTTGGAAAGAGGCGAAAACTCCCAACATATCCTGGAGTAATCATTCTTGCCAAAAATTTAGACCATTTCCATAGATAAATTCTGTGGCTAGAATTAGGCATGGAACCAGGGAGTGCACAGGGTTTACTTTAGAGATTTATTGCACAGCCAGACTTGCTGAGATGCATCCTTTTAGAAAAATCCAGCAAAGACCATAGGAAGCTGCTAGATTATTTTATACGTTAATCTTCTTTGCACAGTAAGATTTTGCAATGTAAAGGGAATTATGAAGCTCTAAGTGGTATATTCACTTTTGCACCATTAATGATGAGGTAATCTTAATCAGGATCAAGAGCATGACTTCGAAGTCAGATAACTTTCCAGCCCCATTAACAAGTAGGTCTGTGCCCATGAACAAATTACTTGAACCTCTCCTTCTCATCTGTAAAATGGGCATGCATTTTAGCAGAAGACCTTTCAACTGACTTGATGGGGATGGGTAATTGAAGTATTCATTTTAACAGCTTTTAAAAACAGGGAATCATAAATAAGAAATAAGATTCTAAATATTTTATTTTAACTTAAAATACAGATACAGGCACTCACATGCCAACTCCTGAATTGTAGGATGACTGTTTCTTTGACAAAGGTGTTTCTGATTGATGCTGCTCTTTATCTTTTCTGCATAAATCACACCCTTGATACATTATTATTGTCTGTGATTTCCTTAAAATAGAGCAGAAATTTGAAGACATAAGCAAAATAATCACAACACAAAATTGTTTTAGATTCTGATATCTCATATAATTTTAGTTTTCTAACACTGAACTTAATACTTTAAGCCAACAATGACTATCTTACCAGTTCTTGTGCAACTAACTTCTTTATAATTCATGTCATTGATTTTGTACTACTTTTTGAAATTATACATATACAACAATAAGTACTACTGGCATAAACAGATTTGGGAAAAAATTCAAGTGATTCTGGCCCTCCCTGGTGGCGCAGTGGGTTAAAGCACTGCACTGAGAAGCTTAGGCCACTTCCTCATGAGTTCGATCCCTGCCTGCTCCAGAGGTGACCACATGGCGCGGCAGACCTCTCCTGACCCCGCCCGCTGCTCCCCTCAGCAGTGTACTTCGTGGATCTGCCTGTTCTGCTCCCCACTCTGTCCCTGGTGAATTCTCTCACCCTCTGCATCTCTGGTCTGTACCCCAGTTCTTTATGAATAAATCTTAAAAAAAAAAATTCAAATTCAAGTAATTCTTGTGCAGAAATGCACGAGTAAATTAGAGTCCTTGAGGAGTTGGGGAGCTATGGGCATAGTAAGGAGTCTAAACAGAAGAGAGTACTAGTTGGCCCAGCAAGTTAGGATATCTTCAGTGGATTGTTATGAGGATTAAATGAGAAATGAATGTAAACTACTTTCTAGTAGGAGATGCTTAACACGAGTCCTTATTATTATTATTTTTGCACTTGGCATTCATGCTGCTATGGTAAGAGGTACTTCTTCCTCCCGTCCAGGCTTCACAGTAAACTAAGGAGGAATACACACTCTGGGCAGTCCTCTGACAAAGCAATTCCAATGTGCTAAAATCAAGCTACTTTGACTCAACTCTGTAAAGAACCGGCCTTCCATAAATCCCAGCATTTTGTTAAGAATGGCTCTGGTGATATAACCTACTAAATAACTTTCAAATGGACAGGAGAAAAAAAAAGTAAAGAGTAAGAAAAAAATGTGTTGATGTTTCTGTGGGAGCCATTGAAGGAGAAACTTCTTAAGTGAGTAGTAAGAGTAAGGACATTATTCAAATATATAAAAATGATATTTCAGTATAGAATAGATTTTCATGAAGGTAAAGGAGGTTGTTCATATAGATACAGACCAGGGAAGTCTGATCAGTCTCCTGTGCAGAGCATTTGGAAGGAAAAGATAGTGACGAGCAGTGGATTAGGGCAGCCCTCCACCTCTAACTCAAGGATGAAGCTATATGCCCATTGACTCCCACTTTATAAAGGTGTGAGGTTGGATAACCCCTAAAGACTCTTTTTAGTGTCCTCATTCTCAGGGAGAAAGATCTCCAACTCATAGGACACTGATGATGAGTGTACAATGCATAGGGGGGTGAGTGGGAGGAGGACAGCAAAATGTCAACTGTGTGCTGGACTTGTCTAAAAGAAGCTGGACGTATTAAAGCCAGGAAGGGAGTCTCTTCTTATATTCAGCATTAACTGAACAGTCTGAGCATCTGATAGGATTGCAGTCCCCCTCATTCTTTAGAATGTGAACACCTGTAACAGCTGCGTGGAGTGTGGAGCTGGGAAGTCTGATGGACAGGGGTTGAGGAGAATCATCTTTCATTCTACCCTTTGACATGAGTAGAATGTTATTGTCTATTAAAAATTTTTAAAAAAGATCTGCAAATGTAAATGGAGGGAGAAGAAAGACGTTAAAATTAAAGACAGGATAATTTAACCTGTACTAATAATGCTAAGTAAGAAATGGTTTGATAATATAGAAACATTAAGGTGTGTTAGTAAAAAGGGCCCCCTCATGAGTTCCTGCGTTTGTGCCACATAGAAAAGAAAATTGTGAAAATAATAGATAAAGGTCTTGGTGGTGGTGAAACAACAGGGCCTGTTGCTATTGTGAATTATCTATTCTTTCTAAGCTTAAAGAAAGAAAGAAAATTAAGTCAAAGGGATCAGTAGGTTCAGATCCCTGGTTCCTGAGTCACAGGTCACAGGAGCTCCAGTCTTACTCTGTGATTGCAGCATCATTATGGTGGGATTCTATGCAACAAAAGTGAAACTGTCCAAAATTTCTATAAGAGGTCTGAAAAGTAGTCAGTAGATTGTGGGTCTTATTCTTGTGCTACTAAGTCAAATATATCCATGTGGGAACAGTATTTACAGCTTCTGGACTCTTGTCTCAATGCTACTGCCCAGTTTGAACTACTAAAAAAAAAAAAAAAAAAAAACTTCTCTGATCCAAGTCAAAATAAAATTTGACAATTATCCCTGAGAGATGGTCTCCAAGCTTGTAGAGCCTGGAAATTTGACATCCTCAATGGAAAAGGGATAATGATGGCAGGATTGAGACATCAAGCACACTCTCTTCACCTACGATTAGTTTCAAGGTGAAGCATTTAGAAGGAAACACACTCATAAACCAGTCTCTTTTCACAGTGGAGTCTTCTTAGAATCTGAAATGACCTCATTGAGTCATATCATGTTTCTATTGACTTTGGGGTATCAATTGTCTTAGTTTCTAATTCACCCTCATTGGCAGGAACTCAAAATCTGAGGTAAAGGTCCTCAGTTCCTGAGATTTATGATCAAAGTTCATCATTGTTAAAGTATTTTTAAAAAGCAAAGATTGAAAGGGTATCATCGGCTGAGAGAATTTTACAATGTGCATAAGGGGCCTCTTATTAGGAAATTGGAATTATTTAGGGGACATTTTTGGTTTTGGTTTGCTGTTTTGAACATGCCACACTTTCATGGAGTCAAATGGGCAGGGTAGACAGTGATTCTAACTCCCTCCTCAGGCTGTATTTCCAAACTCAGACTGTGGTTTTTCCCCAGCACTTTCAGCTACTAAAGAAAAAAAGTGGCTGAAGGCTGATGTTCACACCTGGGCGTGGCTAGAATAGTGCCTGGGTCTGCATTCACTGGGTACTTTAGAAGAATGCTCAAGACTACAGCAAACTAGGAACATTGGAGGATAGTCATTAGGCCTTGGGGAGAGAGGTTATGAGAAAGGATTTATTCACATTTGTCCATCATTAGTTGAGAAGGTGCTTTGTGCCTGTGACATTATTGTTAACTCAGCTAGGTGTAGCAGGCTAATTTTAATATTCCAACAGTAAGATGTAGAAGCCAGAGCTCACTACAGGGCCAGTAGTAGCATCTGTGGGGGGAAATTACTCTGTTCATGCATTTATTTACCTTTGGCAATGGAGTTCCAAATCCACCTGGAACCTCAAAGCACTATGTACTCCTCCACTTCAAAGTCCAAGAGATTTGGATTCCCAAGAGTGTCTCTTGAATCTGAGGCTGTCAATGTCCAACTAGCCCCTAAGTGTGGTTCTGAGCTAAGAACCTAAATTCAAGGTAAGCTTTGTTGCCTAGCTCATTGCTGTTCAAGAGTGAGTGTTGTCTATGGACCAAGAAAATAGGAGTTTTGTGGGTTAGATGAGTTGCTTGAAAGCTTTCTTTTTACTCTATGAGATTGGTACAAAAGAATTTAAACTTTGGTCACATCTCTTTCCCCTAATTTTCTGAGACAGCTGCATAGACTTTTTTTTTTTTTTTTTTTGGCTTCTAGAGTTATTCTCTTACTCCTCTTCCCCAGCCATTCCATCTGTATGCAGTTCAGAGAGCAGGCTAATTATGGGGTACTGGAGAAGCAGTAGCTCAGAGAAAAGCTCTTCAAGCACTCAACTGGAAGAGCTCAACACTGTCAAGCTCGTGACCATCTTCTCATTCATGTCCACACGTCTGCATGTGCTCTGTCTTCCATTTGTTTGCAGTTGCACGAACAAACTTTTCAGAAAGGTCAACTCTAGAAATAAGTGGTTTTTTGGTTTGGTTTGGTTTGGTTTGGTTTGGTTTCCTTAAAGGACAGAGTAAGTAAAGGACTTCATGTTTACTTCTCAGGTTTTCACACTGGAGTAATTACTATACAATGGCTGGGGAAAGATAGGTGCCTCTTTCTTTATATTTTTGACTATCCCTGCCATGGCTTAGGAGCAAATAGCTTTAACATTCAGGGGTCAAACTCTCAAGTGTGACTCCAAGTAAGTAAAAGGGCTGCTAACATTCTTTGACCCAGGAGATTGCTTTTGCGTGCAGATCATTTTTTTTTTTTCAACTCCACTTTCTCGTATTAGGTAAGTGACTCACTTCCAGAGATATTAATCCCCGGAGACCACTCTACCCCAACCTAAAAAGCATGAACTCAGAAATGAACATTGACTGGGTTAGTTTATTTAACAATATAGTTTTGGGAAAGAAAGATGCAGGACACTTTTTTCCTCTGCCCCATCCTGTTAATAGATCAGTTTATAATCAACCCCTTAGAATCATCCAGATTGGCAAAGATTTAAATGAGTTCTTGGCTGACTTGTTGGAACTGCAGAAGTCTGTTTGATACTCAGATTTGTTTTCAACCTGAAGAATCTATAGAATACCAATGCCAAGTCTATCCATAGATTTTTGGTGAAATTTCTGCCTTAAATGGATCCATGATGTTCATGAAGAGTCCTCTAGAAATCCTATCTCAAAGTGTGTCCCTCAATAAATAGTTTTGGAACCTTTCTTTGGTAATGGAGAAGTTTACTACTCTTCAAGTCCTGTGGTTCAAAGAAGAGTCTGACTCTCCAGAATTGTCCAAAGTTGGATACCCTTCTGACATCACTGGCAGTGCCCTAGTTTTGAGGATTGGAGGAAGAGTAGGGACATATCACTCCCACTTTTCCTGACATTCCTTTTCCCCCTTCATTATACTCTGGATAATTCAAGAACTTGGCAGTGGAACAGACGTGGCAGAGTCACTAACACACCTGATAGCAGAATCAGAGTCTAGAAATGTCTCGACCAATTGCAAGTTTCTAGTCTGACTTTGGAGTCAGACTGACTTGGGTGAATGAGCATAAATTTCACAGGTTACTACCCATGTGACCTTGGGCATACCTCTTTTGGTTTTGATTTCCTCGTTTTAAAAATGTTTAGTAGTAATCGCCACCCATGAGTGATCAGAAAGGTCCTCCTTGTGCCTCTGTACAATTACTTTCTTACAATGATATTACAATAGCTGTGTTCTGAAAACTTGTGTCCCTTCACTCCTAGAAATTTTCTCAAATTTAAGGAATACTTTCTTCTCATTCATTTTCTTTCTTCTTTCTTTCAGGAACCCCTTTTAATCACATAATGGCTTTTCTCTATTGAGCTAATTTTCTTAATTTTTCCTTATTTTCCTTTGTTTTATTCACCTTCATTCTTTTGTTCTTCTTTTGAGCAATTTCTATAGTTTTTTCTTCCAAATCTACCACATAATTTTTAACCTATGCTATCATGTTTTCAAATTCTGAGTTTTTCCTTGATCTTTGAAAGCTTCTTTTTATATTGCATTTTGTTCATGGACACAGAGCTTTCTCTACCATCTCTAAAGACATTGCAGCTAACTTTTGGAGGCTTTTTTCTGTTCCCACATTGTCTGACTTCTTTCTTGGAGTTCCTTTGCTGTTTGTTTTGGGCCCTGTCACTCAAATGAGCATTCTTTCATTTAGAATGAAAATTCTAGACCTTTGTGTGAATTTCACCACAGAGAGAGTGGGTAGAGACATGGCCTAGTTGTTTGTGGGGAACTCCAATCTATCACCCCCTGAAATTCCTTTCTCATGGATTCACACAGTTCCCTAGAGGGATCCTTGCCTTTTCCTAGAAGATACAGGCTGGATCCCAGTTTCCTAGGGGCTGTTAGGAAGAAGATGCTAAATGAGTTTCCTGGTAGGGGAGAGAATTTAAGCTTCCCCCTGTACCTATCTTTAACCAAACCTTCTGTTTGACAGCTCCCTGTAACCCTGCCTTCAGTAGTCACTGGTCTCTGTGTCCTAACCTTCTTGGGATTTCTGTAGTATGAACAATCATGCTTCCTCTAGCGTGAGCACATATGTCACCTTTCCTTGGCCTATTGAGTCAGTTAGCCTATGTCCTTCTGTTTTGTAGCTTCTAAAATTTTGTTGATTTCAGTGGTCTGTGGATACTATGGTCTGCTGATACTATCATCTCCTGTCATCTTCTCTTCTGCTTCCTTTTCCTTGTGAGTTTGTGCCTTTTTGCTGTCATTTTAGTGAGCTTCCAGAAGGAAACAGAGTGATCTCTGTATGAGTTAGAAGTTTGTTTTAATTTGTTTGCTTGTTTATATTATCTGCCTCTCCCACTTGTATATAAATCCCAAGAGGTCAGGGACCCAGTCTTGTTCATGGCAGTATTCCCTTTGTTCAGAGCTCCCTGGCATACCACAGATGTTGAGTAACTAGTTCTTGAATAAATAAATGCACAAATATGTGCATGAATGAATGGCATGTAATGGAGATCTCTTTGTACATACCGATAGCCTTAAAAATCATTATTATCTTATCCATAATTATTTTGGTATTTGAGGAATTAGGTAGTAAAATCAAGTTTTAAGCTATTTATAGCCATTGTTGCTAAGCTAACATCTTTAATGTCAAATATCAGAAATAGCTTTACCTCCCCTAGAACTCTCTTCAAGCTGCAACTTTTACTGATAGTGATTGTCCCATCATTACCCCTCGTCATAATAGGATAGCTCTTATTTCTGTTTAAAGTAAGGTCTGTGTCTGGAAGGAAGAGCCTGCCTCAAGATCTTATTGTCGGGTAGAAACATTTCTGGAACCAGAGCTCAGTGCTGCTCATTTGCAGTGTCACTTTTGGCCTGTCATTACAAATGTTCCCTCAGTTTCCATTGTTTTGTCTGGAAACTAGACTGTAGAGAATTGAAAGATTGATTAATTGATTTTCAAAGTTTTTTCAGGCTCTGAAGTGACATATTCTGCACTTTCGCTAATTCTAAGCACCAGTAAATCATAAATAACCATCCCAAAGGCCTAGGTCTTACAATAGTGACATCCCTGTGAAAATACCCAGTCTTTTCTAATGACAAGTTGGGTGATGGATTAGATAATTAAGTATATGAACAATGCTTCTAGCTGTACATATACATCCCAGTTGTAAATCTCTGCATAAATGTATCACCATAATAAAAATCACAAAATTAAATAAATACAACCCATTATTAACCCAGCTCATTATTAACAAGATTAATTGTAATGGAGAAAAGAGTCATTCATAGGTAGAGACTTTGGCTGAAGAAGACACTGCTTTCTCCAGTCAACAAACAATACTTGATGCCACATCGGTGGTGGCACTCTCTCTGACCAGTTAGATGAAAATGAGAGGGTCCATGACAGGAGATAACTGGTGGATCAGAGATGTTAAACAGCTGATATGAGATGGATAGATATGCAGGATGTCCAGAATGAGCTGGAAGCCTCAGCCCAGAGTTATGATGTAAATGCTCTGGTTCTAGAAAAATCCCAATGGTTTTTTAAAGTCCTAGTACCTGCTCTTTGGGTTACAGTGTTCAGGCTGCTATCCTTTGAGTCATGTAACGTATTACTTTGGTGTTCAATGGTTTTAGGTCACAGATTCTTGTGTCAGTAAATCATAAATAACTCTCACAAAGGCCTAGGTCTTGCAATAGTGACATCCCTGTAAGAGGGATACTGTTTTGTCCCTCTCCATCCATGACACTGATATGAATATGAATGACCATTCATAGCATATGAATGATAAAAACCAAAAACATAAGGGCTCTCGTTATAGCTTCCATACCAACTTGGCTGAGTGATGTCAGACAGTTGCTGTACTTCTTTAGGCCTCTAATTCCATGACTGATAAAGTGATAGAGGGCAGGTGGATCATATGATCCCTAAAAGCTTTTCTGCCCAAAACACAGACTTAAACTCCCCTTCTTCTTTTAAGTTTCTGGAACTCTTGAGATAATTGGGGAATAAATAAATAAAGGGAACAAGTTACAGTGTTAGTGAGATCTTCTAAAAATAATATTCTTCAGGGAAATGACCCAAGAAAGGTGGCACCATCATTAAAATTCCTTCAGGACCAACGCCTTTGGGCCCGTAAACAGCAACAGCATCTACTTTCCGATAACACCTTCGCATTGCTTTCCACCATTCTCTCAAGGGCTTGGCTCAGGAATGAAAAGATACTGAGCCCCTGTTCATTTCAGGGGGGACCATTTCTGAAACATAATTTTTCAATTAGAAAAACATCATGGTTATGTTTGAGGGGAAAATAAAACTAGGTTGTTTCTCTTGTCTGCTGTTCTTCAAGCCTTTCATTTAACATGAAAAGATCCTGGGTTGGTTTTTGCACAGATGCTTTCCTGATTCTGCCCTCGAAACACCCACACAAGACCCAAACCATAAATTTTGTGAGCCATTTGGGGAAAGTCCAAGGGGAAAGAGATGCTTTTTGTGCAGTTGAGCAGGTGATTTCTAATTCAGTTTTAGGGATTCTTCATTCTACTGAGAGCCACTGCATGGACTAGTTATCCTGCAGCCAAGGAAACATTGCTCATTTACTACACAAGAGAGAAGAGTTGGGGTTTTTTTGTTTGTTTGTTTTGTTTTGTTTTTTCACTGCCTCCACATATTTCCCTTGACACTCTTCTAAAATGGAAGGCCAGGATTCAGAGAGGCATCTTGATCCAGGTGCATTCTCACCTCCCCAAAAACACTCATTAGTCCTTGAAGTACTGCGGCAAATTAATTGAAATCAAAATCACCTGAAATTTTTACTTCCTTTAGCTGTTCTTCACCTTCATACAATGTGTTACTTAGACTATTAACACTCCCTTACAGCTTCGAGCTGCTGTGTGCTTCTAAATGATAAAAGGTGATGGCTTAATAATACTTGATAGAAGATACTGTTTGCATCTGTGCAGTCTTGCTTTGTATTATACTTTTTTTTTTTTGTATAGTGACTTAGTTGTAGAGATGCTTACTGTTTGTTGAATGGGTATGTGAATAAAATTAGCTGAAATTATTTTTATAGGAAGGTAACAATTCATACTTTTTCATTTCAAAAGTATTATCCATGCACCATCTGATAGGCCTTCATTGTTCTTCCTAGTGCCCAGCAAATGCCCAACGGAGGGCAGACACTTAGTAAATGTTGGATGGATGCACGGGTGGATGTGTTTTTGTGCGTAGATGGATTGTGCAGGCAGCATAGAACCTCACAACAACCACAGGAGGTAGGTAGAAGAGGCTTTACCATTGCTATAACTTTTCAGATGAGATGCAGAGACCCTGAGGAGCTAGTGAACCTGCCCAGGGTTATTGGAAAGATCTTGCCTTGGATATTGAGTGCTCAGTGTCAGGGCCCAGAGTCTAAACTCCAAGTTTTTTCTGCCACATGCAACAATGTGGTGTTGTACTTAAGAATGCAGGCTTATACATCCTTGCTCTTTGATCTTCAGCAGCTCCTTACCCTCCCTGTACACCAGCCTCTAAGTGTGAACTGTGTGTTTGGGAAGTGGGGGGAGGGGAAATGAAAGGACCTACTTCATGAGGACTTAAGTGTGGGTTAAATGAACAGCCTGTACATATAAACAATGCGTGGATTTGGCACTTCGTCGGTGTTGACAAATGGTAGCTGGTCCTGCTGTGTTCATGTGGCCTGTTCTTCAGAGGACAGAAAACCAGTAAATATGGTCTACAAGGAATATGACTGTGTGTGGTATCTCCAGCCCAGGACTGGGAAGAAAGAAACAAAGTTTGAAAATAGCACTCATTCCATCAGTCACCCCTTCATGAGTACCTCAGATCTACAGAGAAGTGCACACACTGAAGTGAGCCAGGGTGGGGGTGGAATGACATCATTCAGTGCCTTCCCGTGTCTCGATTCTCCAGACTCTAGTCTGCAGTGCTAGCTGGCAACTCATTTACTCTGACACCCTCGCTGGCTGTTGTGGTGGTATTACCAGACAGACTTTTGTAAAATAAGTAATGTGGGGGAAATATCTTGCCCAAATGAGGAAGTCACTGCATAATTATGCTAAGCATTTTAGGATGTCGGCTCAGGGGCATTGAGAGAACATACGCTGGGCTGTAATGTTCTTATCACTGTTGTGCCCTAGTGTTTAGAGCTTGGCATATGGTGAGCGCTCAACAAATGTCTGGTGAATGAATGACTGATTTCATCTGTTTCAACCCCCTTCTTTGACATGCAAAGAACCCAGTTGTCACCCACCCACATAATAGTTTCTTCGGTTACATTTCTAAAGATAAATGGCAGTACCTAGAATCTTCAGTAAGACTTCAGGCAATGAATCAGTGTTGCTCTCCAATCTCGGGATAAAGGAAAGGTCTTGTGAGGAATTCTGGGTGTGAACATGTAATAGAAAAGAAGGTGGTTCCAGAAAACAGAAATGAAATATGAGGGTCTGGGGGAGGAAGCACCAAGTTGAGTCTGAATCAAAGGATGAAGAGCCTGATTGGGGCAGAGAAAAATTCGCCAGTGTAGATAAAGGTTCTGAAGGAGCAAGGAACATACTCTCGTAAATCTGTGAAATGCTATCTAGTAACCAGAGGTATTTCATGATATGCTGACAGTGTTCCGTCAATCACTAGAGTGAGTATTACTTTGAGTTGATGTTTCCATTAGCAGTACTGGCTTATACTGAGGTACCTTTCTCGGACAGATAATAACTAATATTTCCATAGTCCGTTAAGGTTTGCAAAACATTTTCATGTACATTACATGGTTTGATGTTTCCAAATCCCATGATGTAAAATTTGATATCTACTAATGAGGGACACTGAGGCACAGAAAGTTCATTTGACCTTCTAACCTATTTCCTCGCGTCAGCTGAATTTGTGGTTGGCACCTACCCTCAATCTGAAGAGAACAAGTGCCAAGCCAGCAAGTCAGAGCTGAGTGTGTAGCCAATGTATGTTAACCTTGAATGTGCAAATAAGTCTCCTGGGATCTTAAAATGCAGATCCTGATTCAGCAGGTCTGGGGTGAAGCCCGAGAGTACAGCCTTTCTAACCAGCTCCCAGATGATGCTAATGCTGCTGGCCCGTGGACCTAGAGCACATTTTTTGTTGTTGTTGTTGTTGCTCTTTGTGAGTTGGTTATGATCTTGCCAAACAAATTTCCAGACTAATGGTAATTGTACCTTAAGCTTTTTTCCCCCCAAGACTTGTCTATTTATGCATATAAGAACTGGGGTACAGGCAAGAGGTTCAGGGGGTGAGAAGATTCATCAGAGACAGAGTGGGGAGCAGAGCAGGCAGATCAGAGCAGGCACATCTACTGAAATACACCGCTGAGGGGAGCAGGGGGAGAGACAGGAGAGGTCTGCTGCACCATGTGGGTCAGCTCCCTGACTGGGATCGAATTCTGCTCTAGATAGCTTCACAGTGCTGTGCTTTAACCTGTTGTGCCACCAGGGAGAGCCTGTACCTTAAACTTTCTACAGCTAATTCATGTTCAGAGAGGGCCTTACCTCACTCCTTAGCAAGAGTGAAACAAGCCACACCAAGATGCAGGCGCTATTGTCAAGTAGTCAAACATTTGTGTAGGGAGTCCTTAGACATTCCTGCCCATTTGGTTTGGAATTCTGGTATCAAAATATCATTTATTTCACCAAATGGGCAGGGCAAGAGTAATAAAGTCCTAAGAGGAAGAGGCTGAGCAGAATTCTGCATGTGAACCCAAAGCAAACAAACCTTCTGTGGGAGAGGTGGCTTTTAGGCTAATCGCTGGAGGGTGGGTCTTTTGAAGAGCAAGCAGAAGCAGCAGTCAGTCTTGGGGGAGTTTTTTAATATCCAGGACATGGTAGAGAGTTTGGGAAAACACTGAGGCCAAGAAGAAAGTGCAGGTAGGGTTTCTACAGCCCTAGCTGGCAATGAACACCTGGTGCATCTGAAGTAACAAGTGCACCGTCCCCACCACGGGGATTTTCAGTTTCTTGGTCTGGGGTGGGGCCTGGTCATCAAGAGTTTAAGGCTCCAGGGGACGAATGTACAGCCACAGTTGATGAGAACCACTAGCTGAGACAAAAATGTGGTAAATATGACAAAAATATCTGAAATGGGGGTGAAAGGAAGAGAATGTAACACTATATGGATATGATGGATATGGCCAATTTTCACTAATTGTAATAGTTGTGTTCTGTAAAATCACTGTGAACCCTGGTTTAGCAAATACTGACCCATTGCTCCTGAGGGAACAGAGAGTTGGGGTCCTGAAAACCTCCAGTCACAACATTCTCATGTACTGATTGGCACATAACTCTGTGTGTGTGTGTTTAAAGACACCTTATTTAATATATAGTATTGGTATATTAACTTTGAACTCTGCCAACAGCCCTATAATTCGTTCCTGAAGAAAGCTTATCTGATCCATATTTTTCCTCTATAAAGCACATCACAGCCTTCTTGCACTTAGAAACACTAGCAGCATCTCAGCACTGTGCTTGGAGGAATTAAAAAGAAAAACGAGAACACCAACATTTTTTTAGGCACTAAACAAACCTTAAGAGATCACTTGTTTACAGTATGAGAGTTAACCCAGGGGACAAAGCAACACCTGCTTGACCTCAGTTGGGAAAATGCTCGTCAGCCGCTCACACCTTTGTTTCAGTTTTTCCGGCTCTACACATACCCATGAAAGACCATGAGAGTGTTTCAGGTGTTGATTTGGGCATTACAAATAAATTTTAGCAAGGAAGTGGATTTCAGACATAGAATCTGAAAACAATGGGCTTTAGGTATATAAGACAATAGAGGAACATTCACCTAATATTTGCCTTAAGCAGTAACTTGTTGGTTTGTATGACAGGGGAAGGGAGACCCAGAAATAGATGAAAGGCAAAGGGAGTTTGCCTTTGTGGGTCCACACAGGCCATGTGGACTCAGCCCCCCACCCCATACTGGTCCCTCAGCCCGTTCTCGCTGTTGGATCTGAAGGCCCCCGGTGCCCCGCCCCCATCTCATAGCCAACAAGAAATGAACACGCTTCAATTCCTGTCCTTAAAGTAGACGGTCCTGGGGGCTGAATTCTGCCAGGAACTTCATGCTTGCAGTGTTGCTGGAAATCTTTTATAGCAAGGCTGATTTATAATACCCAAGTAGATGAGTTGAGAGCAATTACGTAAAGGCTATTTCTCTGGGGTAGAGAAGAGCGGTACGGTTTAAATGAAAAATGCAGTGCCAAGTCAGAAATTCAAATCATTATGTGTAATTACAGATCACAGTAAATCAATTTTACAAACACAGAACCAGTCTTACCGTGTTCCAACACCCACAGGATCGGGTTGTGATGGTGTAGAATTCGGGAAGAGGCTGAAGGTGAAGTGAAAGCGGGAACTGGGTTGTGTGAAGCCTCATGGCTTGTCTTGAATCACATGGTGATTCAATCAAACATAATTGAGAAGCCAGGAGAGCCTAAACCACCCAATTTCTCTTAATTAACAAAAAAAAAATGTCTAATTAAGAGTGTGAGCCCATATTGTCGTTTTGTTGAATGGTCATTTGTGTGTATTGTTACATTTGACATTTAGATTGAATGCTTTAATGAAAACAAAAACCAATTCCCTAATCAGTAAATTGCCCTGTTAGCTGAGAATCTCTGGTTCTCATTCTTTGATCGAGGAGCTAGGTTAAGAATTAGTCAGGACTACATAATTTCCCTATTTATAACCCTCTCCTAGCACTTGAAAGAAAAGAGATCGTTGTGTGATCAAGGCCAAGTTCAAAGTTTCATGCTAAGAATATGCTGGCAACGCTCATGTGTTTGCCTGGTGCTGAGTTGAGACCCTGACAAGCAATAGGATTCGGACACCTAATGATGCTGGGACTGGCCTAATCGGCACCACTGCACTTCAGAGCCCCTGGGCCCTCCTATCTGGGAGCTTTTAAACTCCAGTGACAGTGAAGACTTGGCCTGTAGTTCTGCTCAAGACGGTAGTAGACAACGTTTTAAAATATCCTTTGTTAGGCCTTTTCAAGTGATTGACCCGCTTTCCCTGCACAAGTGTAGCTGTTAGAGGTGTCAAGTTGTGAAAAAAGATCCCCTGGTGATTTTTTACTGATTCTGGCGGTGGCTTTGGGACTGGCACTCCCAGGGGAGCTTGGCTGCTCAGCCATGAAATCCTGGCTGTTTACATTTGGAAACTTCGGTTGTTTTAAGTCCCCACACTCAGCAGCCTAGTAGTTGCTAGACACAGGGCAGACGCTGAACTGCATGCTCCCAAGAAGCCCTTGCTGGGTAGGCTGCAAGGTGGAGGAGCTCAGCTACAATATTCCAGTTAGCTTTTGAAAAAGTAGGAGGGCAGTTTTTTCACCAAATGTCTACCTTTCTGAACTTCTCTGCTCTCTCTCTTCCTTAGATGCAGTAACCAGATCATTCTTACTGTATATTTAGTTTGTTGGAAAGCACCTAAGTCCCCTCCTGTCCATTTGCTTGACTAAGTTGTTTGCTTTATATTAACCAAATGATTCAAATTCTATAGCTCATTCTAAGGTCATTTCTGGACCTCACTTTCTAGGTAGGTCAAAATTCCATGGGTAGACTAAGGGTTAAGTACACATATTTAATTATAGACATGAAAACATATACAGTACAGGAAAGTAAGAAGTTAAACCAAAATACAGGAACTTTGGAAATGCCTACCCCGTTCCCACAGTCTACTGAATTGGCTTAAACACCTGCTTCAACAATATCTAATTACTTCCATAATCAACATCACTGGTTTTGGTAGAATGGACTGAGAGGATTTTGAAGTTTCCTTTCCAAACTGCTCCATTTGAAGTTAACCTGTAAGATTCTGATTTCTCCAAAATGTATATATTGGCTTCTTTTCTGACTTATTTCATAAATAATGACAATGCAAAGTCAAACAGTGGTTAAAATAGATTTTCCACTGGATGACACCCAGTTTTGCCATTATGGAAACTGACAAAAGTGGATAAATGAAATGTACCAAAGATTAACACAGCAATAAAAGTCTGCCAGAAGCATTCTAATTTTCTTCTTAAAAGCCCAAATGTTTAAGTGATAATGTGAAGGCAGAAACACACATCTCTTTGCTCTGCCCAGAGGTGAGCCCTCTGTAGAGTAGTAAGAGCTGACACCAGTGACCGGGACTCATATTATTGGAAATATTCTCGAGGGGCTTTTCCCTGCATCAGAATTCCTTCATTTCAGTGCTGTATAGAAATGAGGTTTAATGGGAGGAAAGCGATTTGGCTGTGTGTATTTGTCGATCTCGTGTGATGTTCTTTGCAAATTCCTCTCCTGTGTTTTGTGACACAGGCAATTGTATACTTCCTCTGCACAAGAGAGTATGTGGCTTCCTCCTTGGACTTATGGGATCATCCTGTCTGTCAGCCACATCTTTGCTGTGTAGCATGAACTCTCTCTTCTTACCCCAGATTGAGGTGGAGTCCGAAGTTATGTGGGGGAATCATCTTCTGGTGTCCAGATGTTGTGGGCTCTGGTTTTCCAAACCTTTGGATGAGAAGCAGAGAGCAAGCATGCAGAGTTGAGGCTCATAACCTTCCAGATTTGCTTTTAATCTATGCCCTGAAGCAATGATGGCACCGCATGTTAACTTTAACCTTAGTAATTAATACTCCCCCTGCCCTTCCCCCAACACAGATCTGGACTTGGCCATAAATGTGACTGGTGTCATTTTGTCTTCTTTTTTTTGGCTGCATGATGTCACTGATCAAACACTCTGGTTTTGTTTTGGTTTGTTTGTTTGTTTGTTTGGCTTTTATTTTTTTCCTGTGTTTTTGCAGGACTATTAATCTTTTCTTCCCCAAAGATTCCTACCACAGGGCTTCAGATTACTGGTTGTGACATCACAAAAACCAACTGAAGAAGAGGACGCTGGGGTCTAATGTTTCCCCATTGCACTTGCTAAAATGTTGGCCTTTTTTTTTAAGCTGGTGTCAGGAACCTCCTAGGAGTGTTAGCAGCACTCTTTCAAAATGGAAACCCTGGGACAGCAGCTTCTAAGGGGCTCTGAAAGCAGTGCCCCCAGAAGTGCTTGAGGTGGCACCGGAACACGCTTGCCAAGCAGGCCTAAGCCTGGAGGAGGGCAGAGACACCCTGCAAACTTTGACCCCAAGACCCTTTTTGTAGCTGGCAATGGGTTGAGCTTTTTGTCTTTGAAGCTGGACGATCTCAAACCATCTCCTGCAGCAAACTTAAGAATTTTAGGTTGTGAGCCCTCAAAATGGTCTGTTCAAAATGGTTCAGCTGGTCCTTCTGGCTTTCTTTCGGGAGTGGGTCTAGAAGACATTGCTAAAGCGATGGAGACCATTCCTTGTTAATACAGGAAGGGAAGAAATCCTAATTTAATTCAGGAAAGAAAATCTAAGTTAATTTTTTGAGATAACGTGCAAATGTTTGTTCTCCTCCTTCTACTTTTTTAAAACCATAAATTAGAGTGAGTTATTTTCATAAAGTGTAGTTGTGGTAACCATCGGCCAGCATTCCTGCAGCCAGTATTCAGCCAATGAACGTCAACAATTCAAGATATCAGTAAAGTACAAGTTTCTCTGTGAGGACAACTTTCTGAATTAGAAATGGGGAAGCTAGCTTAGGAAGTAAAAGGATTCAAACTGCAAATCATTTCTGTAGCTGAACTTATAAAGGTTTCGTGATAGTGCAGAACCTAGCCTGCCTTGCGCTGGAAAGACAGGTTATTTGGTTGATGAAAGAGGTGACATTAGGAGTATGGAAATATTTAATGTTCTTATTCAGAAGGAAACCAACCATCCTGAAAAGACTTTTCCTGAATCTTATTTCAATAATTAAAAATTGAGACAAAGTCAAGGTTGGTCAAAGGAAATGGGAAAGAAATCTGATTTCCATGCTTCCAAAAAACACTTAAAAGGACAGAACTCTCAGAGCCAGATATTGTATTTTCTGCAAAAAAGCTGTTGAACGGATTCTCATAAAGATGCTTGGAGATGAAAAAGAATTCATAGGATGAGATGAGGGCAGAGAAGTTCCACAGTCCTGAATGGGATGGCCACATGCCCAATTCTGCAGTCCCCTGCATTCCTATTACACTGTCTGCTGCTGATGCAAGATTATTTTCAGCTGCTTTTCCTATGTTTCAACTGGATATATTAATGTTATTATGGTTGTTTCACTTGAATTTACAAATGTTCCCAAATCACAGTATTATATTAACATATGTATACATATTTGTGTTCATACATAGCCAATATTGTGCACAGCCTGAAATTCTCACAGAAATTCCTAAATATATAAGCAATATTTAATCGATGCTATACCCAGTGTTAAGTTTCAGCTTTCTTTCTTCAAGAACAAAAGAGGCACAGTTTGTTCCCCCGGGTAATCTTTAGTATGATGTTCAGTATAATGAATCCACCCTGAAACATGTTGTCACATCCCCACCGGCCTTATAAAGTCATAAATGCAGTAAAAACTTAGAACCTCAATTCCGCTGGGACGTGCCAATTTCTAATCTATTTGAGATTTTGTCACGGTTACTTAGCGCTGCAGCCTTCCTATGTGGCATTGGGGCAGCTAGATCTAAATGGCAGCTGGCAGTCCGCCGTCAGCCTCAAGCTAGAGTGCTTCTGGGGCAGATAACAGTAGCACTGGAAAACTGCGCAGAAGTCTGTTTTTGCTACTCTCCCCTCTCCATGCAAAGGAAAGAAATATTTTTAATTTGCTGTTGCCTGTCTATCCATTTCTCCTGTCTTCACTTCAGATGAGTTGTTAGTTAAAACAAGAAAAGGAGCCCTCGATACTCTGCCACTGGCTCCCTCGTTCATCCCACAACTACGTGACCTGTTTCCTCACACCCACTCTTCCCGTGGCATGTGTTATTTTCTGCCACTTTATGCCACGGTACTCCAGAAGACCAAGGAACACTAAAACCAGCCTCTTGGTCGCTGTTAACTCTACCTGCAGATTTGGCTTCACCCCAAAGCAGCACTGTTGGCAGGTCACCTGCTCCTTACAGTCAGCTTCTGGCGGGGACATCAGCCTGTCCTGCCCCTGGCCCTCAGCTGCCTTTGGAGGAACAAGGCATTTGCCCAGCATGACTTTGATTTATGTATGACGTCATCCTGGCTCTAAAGCCACAGGCCTCTCTGCAAATCAAGAGCTTAGACTGAGGCATTTACTTGGTTGCCATGGCAGGTTGACTCCTAAGGAGAAACTTCTGAGTAGTGTGCGAGCTGTAGAGGTCTGTGTGCTATCAACAGGGTGGGGTCTTTTGTAGAAAGTCTTAGGGAAAAGACTGTGCTGGTGCCCTGCACTCAGATATAATTGATTTTTTATCAGAGGCAGAGACCACCGTCCTGTCATATCCCCTGTGATTTAAGCTAAGCTTGGGAATATATGAAGAAATGTCTGTAGGTTTCTGTGGGTAAATCCCTGTAAGTCCTGTAAGGTAGGTAAACATGTAGTTCCATTCTCACTAGCTGGTGGATTCCTTGGATATCAGCAGCCTCCCCAACGATATGCATCCGTGGGAGAGTGTGTGGATTTTAAGCAAACGTTAGGCATAAAGAAGCAAATTTGTTCGTAGAATTCACCTGATATATATGTGGCGTTGTTCTCCGCATCCAAAGTAAGTTGGGGACCCCCTCAGCAGTGTTGCCACAATGGCTGCCATGTACCTTCACTCCTAACCAGGCCAGGTGCCAAGGCTTTTGCCAGCTCCAAACTGTGTGTCTCTTTAGCAGGGCCTGTTTCTATGGTTTCGGATCACCTAATTCTGGGAAGAACCTCCTCCCCATTTCCAGTTGGGGCATACC
Organism: Condylura cristata; assembly: GCF_000260355.1. Classification (NCBI taxonomy): domain Eukaryota; kingdom Metazoa; phylum Chordata; class Mammalia; order Eulipotyphla; family Talpidae; genus Condylura; species Condylura cristata. The sequence goes on along the minus strand of NW_004567114.1, from coordinate 35,273,973 downwards.
TGACTGGCACCACTCAGAGTGTCAGCTAGATATTCTGAAATGGTTGCAGAGGTACCAGCAAATCAAAGACATCTAAGCTAGAACATTCCAGCACTAGGGGCTTCCCTAAACAAGTCTGCCCAACTTTACATAAATACTTAGACAGGCATGAAATGGATTTTCTGGATGTCTGGCTTTTCTTATTGGCTTCTTCATTTTTGCTGCTGGTTCCTTTTCATTTTTCTTTTTCTGCATTTTCTTCCCTTTTCTCTTGTTGTTAATTCTGATCCAACCAGGTAGTAATGCATTGTCCAGGGAGCCTTTTAAATAGTTCCTTCCCTAGTCTCTTTAGTGGAAATGTAAGCAATTTCAACCTGTTAGTCAGTTTTTTAAAAAACATTGCTCCCTCTGCATCGTTTAAAGTTCAATGATAGCTCATTGCCTTTGATAGAATCTACCCAAAATAAGAATTTCTCAGGTTGCAAATACTAAGCTTGGTCGCTCCCATGTTTTCCTCCCTTTTTGTTAATAGAGACATTTCTCGTCTTTCTAATGTCCCCTTCACACACGAAGCTGTCCTTCTGGTGGCATGAAGCCAGTGGAAACCGACATAGAGGTGGGAGCTCTAACCCCGGAGCTCTCGAGTCTGGCTAATGCCGACCCACGGAGCAGCCTAACTCACACCACCTCCGCCCAAACACACTTTTTGGAAACAACCAATGTTTGGGCTCTGGTCTCCAGCTTTTTACGTGGGGCAAGGTGCTCTACTGCTTAGGCCTTCACGTGGGTTCTGCTCCCCAGAACTGCAGCTTCACACAAAGCAGACTTTCTTACTTTGAGATGTCAGAAAAATCATTGGCAGCAGGGAAGCACCGTCCAGACTTGGGATAACAAATACCTCATTGGAGGGGATAGAGCCTGAGATGGAATTTAATGGCTTCCCTGAAATATGTTTCAAAATGCATGTGGCTGGAGTCCATGTTAGTACTGCGGCAGTGAAAATAAACGAGACCTGTCAGGAACCAGTGCTGAGCGAATGTTATGAATAGACTTATTTTGTAAAGTTGTCGCTTTACACTCCCAGAAAAACCAACCAAGGGTAACTTCAGCTCCCTCAGCGTTGATTTTGGTTCAGTCCCTCCCTTGAATGACCTCAATTTAATTTGGCTAGTTATGTGAGTTTTCTTGCTTTTTCCTAGTTTTCTGGAAAATAAATTAAAAACGGGGGCTAGGCAGTTGTCGCCTACTGCGCGGAAGGGCTGGACATGCTGGTCAAAACCATTCGCAGCTCACTGAGAGTACCCCCACTGGCTTCTGAAAGAAAGCCTTGTTACCTGCAAGTGTTTTCAAGTTGAGTTTGGCCTTAACCTGCAAAGCCAAGGGAAAGAATCGGCCCTTTCATACACAGCTGCAGTCCCCCAGGCCCTGAGCCCGGTGTGAGTGCTGGGGCCCTCTGAGGCTGCATCGCCCCAGATGCGGTACCTCCCCTGACTCCTGGCTGGTTCACGTTCTTCTCATTCAGCCCAGCAAAGATCCCAGATGGTGCCCAGCCTGCCTGCTCTTCAAGAAGTCCTCCCGAACAGCATGGGGAATGCCAGTGTTCGTGTGGGTTGTTTTTATTTTCTTAATTTGTCCAGCACATGTTCTTCTCACTCTTGGCACACGTCCGCTTTGCCAGGCTGTCAAGCCTCACCTGGCTGATGGGCCCATTGCTGTGAGTCCTGATTACTAGAGTTAGAACAAAAACTAGAATCCCATTCACCAAGACTAAGGCCAGATGTGTGGGCTGTAGGGGTGTCACCCTTCTGGAGACGCCCAACCGGCCAAGAGGTACAGACAGCATCCTCTGCAGTCATCCCAAATAAAAAGACCCTGCCAGGCCAGTATTCAACCCACATGACTCCTGACAGAGTCGTGAGACCATTACCGGCGTGTCTCAGGGCGAAGAGGTATTGTTGGGTTCTTCTGTGGCCCAGGCTAAAGGGGGGGGAATAACCTATTTCATTTTATTTTTTTTTCCAGTTCTCTCAGGCCAGGCACACCACAGCCCTTTGAAACGATCTGTGTCCCTTACCCCACCCATGAATGTGCCAAACCAGCCTCTAGGACATGGATGGATGTCTCATGAGGATTTACGAGCTAGAGGACCTCAGTGCCTCCCATCCGATCATGCCCCCCTGTCTCCACAAAGCAGTGTAGCCTCTTCAGGAAGTGGTGGGAGTGAACACTTAGAAGATCAGACCACTGCTCGTAACACATTCCAAGAAGAAGGTAGTGGTATGAAAGGTGAGTGACAAAATGAGAAACCACTGGGAACAGAGTCCCTCCCTTTACTTGCAGTCAGAGGGTGAAAGGAGGAACAGTCAGCCAGCAAGGCGCCCACCCCAGCCCCAAGCGCGTGGGTTGCCCCGTCCCTCGCAAAGCTCCAGGGCTGACTGGTGGCCGAATGGCCGCTTGCAAAAATCTAGGAATCAGGAACCGAAGCAAAAGAGGTCAGTGCCCTCTGTCTTTAATTTTTTTCTCTTTTTGCACTGGCTTGCAGACAATTAAATGAGTCACAGCTCACAGTGATAGGATCTACTGTTGGCTCGTAACTTCTCAGTCTGCCCTGTGTATAAAGGAGCTGTACTACTCCAGCCTTCTACTTACTTGCATAGCCAGGGAACTGTCAATAATTTAGCAAAACAAACCACAGGATCGTTTTATAAATCTCTCTTAATACAGAACCATAGTAGTGCTTCCTCTCTCTCTCTCCCTTTTTCTTTGATATCTAAAGAAACCTTTAAACCCTGCCTCTGCAGCTGTTTAAGGGACTAGCAAATACCAGTGAGATTCTCTGACAGTGTTTTAAGCCTGATAAAAGATTTGCATGTAGGTGATAAAAGGCTTTTTGTGCAGCATAAATAAATGTTCCTACACTGCCCAATAAATCTGTCCTCTTCGAAAGATACTCATCAGGAGACAGAGATTTCCAAATTGCCCATGAAAGCTTCAAAGAGGATACATGCATTCTGTATTTTTAGATTTCAGTTGTTCAAGAACTGGGAAGTCCTTAGGGAAAGATGCTCATCAGAGACACACTAATAACAATCTTAGATGGAGAAACAATAGCCAGGCATGCTTTGGGGACCACGATGCTGAGGGGAGCAGAGAGCCTTGTTTGCTGGCATGAATACTCCTGAAGGTTTGCTAGTTCTGATCTTTCCCTTGGAGCTGTTGACATAAGAGGCTCTGTGCCCTGCCCACTCCCCGCCACAGATGCCTGGCACAGAAAGATGCTTGTGACTGCCCGGGGCCAGTTTAAGAGAGTGCCAAGCTGACCGTGGAGCTGGTCAATGAGGGGGCGCAGCTCATTTGCAGCCATTTCCCTGCTACCCTCCTTGAACCTCTTAGCTGCTCAGGCCTGGTTCTCCCCACCCACCCCATCTGTGGCAGGTCTGCGCTGAGCGTCCACAGTGAGTGGGCTGTGTTGTGACACTTCGCTATGGTGAGACAAATGGGTGTCTATGAGGATTGGACAGGCACCCCAAACAATGGAGGGTTGTGTCATTCTCTCTGTCACAGCATTTAGGGGACTGTGTCCTGACATGGAAAAATCCACTCCTGAGGGTGTGCTACAGGGTGGTGTGTGTACACGGCTGAGCCCAGGTGATGGTAAGCAGGTGTGATTCACCTGCTTTAGATCAGCTGAGCGTCTGTCACTGGGGCACTGGGATACCTGAGGGACTTGGGGCCAAACAGACAGAAGTCATCTGGATGAGCTTCTTTCTGGTGAAGGGGAGTAACTAGATGGCATCTTTCTAAGAAAGTGCAGTGCTGGTTGGTAACTGTGGGAAGGAGGCCTTGGCCTTTGCCTGAAAGAGCAGGAAGCATCCCACAGAAAGGCTGTTCACAAGGAGACAGACCTCCCCCAGGAAGGAATGCTGGGCACACAGCCCGTCCCATCTCTGGAGGTCTGCAGGTTGGTTTTCTTTATTTTTTTTTTCTTCCTTTTCCTTGCTTTGCTTTCCCTATTTTTTTTTTTTTTTAATTTGAGGTCTCGTGTATCCTTTAACCAGTCCCCCAAATAGGTAAAGTGTGCTCATTGTATGCTGGCATTATGAAATAGGAAATGAATAAAAAGCAGGATTTTAAAGAAAAATGAATGATAGAATATTTGAACAAATATCCTACCCCTACTTAGTATAAAAGCCAAGATACTCCAAAGTTCAAGGAGAATCCCATAAGCCTCCTTGATTGTCTCCCTTTAAATTTGATAAGAATTGTTTCCTCAGAGCTCCTTTAATCAGTAAATGACACAGTTTCCTCTATTTATAAGTCCAAAGGAATGTGGTCAGAAAACAGGCTCTTTGGTGACAGGACAAAACAGAGGACCCTCTTTAATGAGCACCCACCTTCTGTTAACCTATGGAACCCTCCTTCTCCTGCAGAATTGGATTGTGATTCAAAATATAGAGTCCTTCGTAAATTGAAGGACAAAAGATAATCGAAGGAAGGAATATGATGGATGAGGAAGGGTCTATTTGTGGGAAAGGTGTATTTGCACGTTAGCTGTTGGCCAAGCAATAGAAATGTCCACACCTGAAAAGAACACCATTGCAGAAAGCCAGGGGTCAATCCCAGCCCTGTCTCGAGATGCCTTTGAGAGATGGTCACTGCTAGGGATGCCGGCCATAAAAAACTCTTCCAAGTAGCCCCCCAGAAGAGTGCTGTAGGAGCAGCCCCTAACAAGCCTATCCCAAGCATGTGTCATGATTCCCAAATCCAAGAGCAATTGCTTGTTTACTTCCCAAATAAATTCAGACTTTCTAAGAAATGAAAAAGGAAATCAAACAACTTTGGAAAAGAGACAGCTCTTGCTCATATATCCCCATCTCTCTCCTTCTTGTGACCAGACCCTGTGGCAGAAATCTCAACCCTCTTAAGCTGCCTTAAGCTTACTTGCTAGTGCATCTTGGGGTGCCATCATCTAACTGCTATTTTTCTAACTTTCAGACACCCCATTTATGAGAACACAGGGAATCTGTAGTAGAATCTGGAGGAGTTCCAACTCTCCAGGGGATGCATGTCAGCCCTCACTGGCACCTTGGGAAAAGAATACAAAGTCACCATAATTGAGCTTAATTTAGTGTGAATCCATCTTTCTTGCCAACAGCTGTTCATACCTCGCTGAAACACTGTTCATCCATTCTTTTTATGCAGGCAGACTAGCCAGGTGTGGTTATGATTGTCCCTTAGGAATGTACCTCTTGGGTCAAGAGTGTGAAATGAAGCTCAGGGCCCAGTGTTCTTTCTCTTTCGATTTTTCACAAACATTGACCTCATCATCTTGCCTTAATGTCAGCACTCCCTGCCAGGATCATCACTAAATTCTCTCCCAACTTATACCAACATCTGCTCTCAACGGTTTGACATTGCCTGCCTGCTCCCACTTGAATCTGAATGGTTCAAATTGTTCCAAAACACAGATCTTGTGGCCCCTGGAGTAGGGATCTCAGGCTAATATCTCAGACTACAGGAAAAATGGAATCAGCTACACAACTAGAAATTAATGCAAGAGAAGTGGGAAACCTAAAGGGGCTATGAAAGTCCCCCCATAAATGCCTGGGGAGGCAGCTGGTTATACATTTTAACTAAATACATTGGCTGTGCTTTCTAAATTCACTTGTTCTTTTCAAAAATTTCACTGTGACATATCCCAGGGGAAATTCTTGATTCTGAGTTGGTACTCAGTTATAATATAATACCCCTCCTTCAGCATCACATGAATGCTTTGTGCTTTCTCATACAAAGTCTTTAGGTAGCCAAGTGGAAAAAAAAAGACATTTCCATAATTTCCTGGAAGGAAGAGAAAATACAGAAAACCAGAAGCCCCGTAGTGAGAGAAACATACTTGTCCTTTATATTAGCATTATGTCCTCAGAGTTGATGTAGAAACCCAATATTTTTTTTTGAAACCCAATATTTTAAAGTATTATCAGAAAGCTATAACTGTTGGTGAGTGATGTGCCCACAGGTCCAGAGAGTAGACATTAACAGGTTTCATTTTTGTCATTTAAGTCCGTTGATTTTTTCTTCTGCACCTGGTGAGGGAGGCTTTGGACTAGAGATTGGGAGACAGAGGTGAGCGATTGTTTCTACCTTGAGGGACACATGTCACATGAGCAACAGGTACCCGATGGAGATGAACAGTGGTGTAACTATCTGGTCTTGGAAACAAGACACTAAGCAGATCCCTAAGTCAAAGTGGAGGGAAGTCCAGAGAAGTTCTTGGAGGAGAAGAGAAGGAGAGCTGAGTCTCAGAGCATGATAACATGTTAAATCTCCCAGGGGAGGGGAGGGCACTCGATGCAGAGGGAGCAGCATGAGTGAAAGCACAGGGAGGAAGCGGCTGGACCAAGTGCAACCTATGACGTGAATGTTTAGTGCACGTGGGCAAGGGGTCCGGAGCGGGAAGTCAGAGGCTAGAATTTGCAGAGGATTAGTGCTTTTATCCTGATGTTGGGAGAAGCTGCTGAAGGAATTTAGTAGAATAATGTGATTAGAGTTTCATATTAGAGGCAGGATGCTGGGGGGAGTGTCGGGGAGGGGGGTAGGGAAGGACAGGGAGCTCTAAAATTGAAGAGCAGCTGAGAGGTAGAAGATATTTCAGTAATTGAGGGTGGATTGAGGCAACTGCAGTGAGACTGGACAAAGGGGTGTAGCCACAGGACTTTTGTGAAGTGGTGCTGAGAGAGCTCTGAATCAAAATGCACTGCTGATGAATATGGATGGATGGAGTGGAAGGAATTTAGGACCATGTCCATGTTTCTTCCTGAGATACCTGCACAGCCTGTGGTGTCATCGGCCGCAGTGGGTCTATAGAAGAAGAAACAGACTGGTGGGACCATGTGGGGCCTTGTGAGTTCACATGGGAACCTATAGAGTCTCCCAGTGCAGGTGTACGTGCAGGTGTGCTTGCAGGTGTGTGTGCAGGTGTGCGTTCAGGTATGCTTGCAGGTGTGTGCAGGTGTGCATGCAGGTGTGTATGCAGGTGTGCTTGCAGGTGTGTGTGCAGGTGTGCATGCAGGTATGCTTGCAGGTGTGCGTGCAGGTGTGTGTGCAGGTGTGCATGCAGGTGTGTGTACAGGTGTGCTTGCAGGTGTGCATGTAGGTGTGTGTGCGCGCACACCGTACGCCTCCCTAAAAGCCCTGCCTCTCCTCACCCACACCCTGAAAGTATCTCACCTCCTGCTATAAAATTCTTCTTGGGGACTCCCATTCCAGATTTCTGGCTGGTAAAAACTGTAAATCGAGGTCCGTAAGAATGAGGTGCTCCATTCTCATTGTAGTGATGTGATCAGAATGGAGACTGGGGGTTTGTTTCACTTGGCATGAGCTTCAGCCTCCTCTCCATGAGGAATGAAAATTAACTGGGTGTACTTACGATGTGTGGCATCATTAGTCCAAAATGGAGAGGTAATTACAACAGTCAAATTGGTTGTATGTAGGCCTGAGAAAGGGAAAAGACAGAAACCTTTGACTCTGCAGGAACCTTGGTAGAAACATAGCAATTAAAAATAGAAAGGACCAGTGACTGTGAAAAGTGCTCAGTTTGCCTTTTGTAAGGAGACTTTCTTAGATGAAATTTATGTAAACATTTTTCCCATAGCAAAGGGAATATATTGCCTCTGCTGAATACCTGATTTGGGGTTTCAAGTTATTTTTTTAATCACAGACCCTTGAACCTCTGTCTGTCTTAATGAGATCAAGATAGTTGTCTCTTTTAAGAAAAAGGAACCTGTCAGAAAGCTTCATCGGAAAGGTAGTGATGATGATGATGTTTCTGAGGGCTATGGGACGTGTGGGCACAGCACAGCTCCAGATGTGACGGGGACTTTTGTCCGATGGCTGTCATGGAAACAAAGCACTGTTTTCTGAAGGACCTTACGCTGCTTTCAATTCACTTAACAGCCGGCACTTAGCAAGCCTGCTTGCTTCATTTTCTCTGTCCCCAGATGCCAGCATATGAACTGCATACATAGGTCCCAGTGCATTCAGACTTGTGCTAATTCTTCTAGGACAGGCTGAGGGTCCTCATATCTTTGAAAAGCAAATCCCCAGGATTCCCCCGCAATCTGAAAGTCTAAAAGACTGGTAACTGTTGTTTCTTCCCAAGTGTGTGTGTTCAGCTGACGTGCCTTTAGGCCCGTAAGGCACTTGGAGAGAGGCTTTGGTGCGGAGCCCAGCCCCAATTTTGTGAGTTGAAGCAGTCCAAGTACAGCAAAGCACTTAGCAGTGCCATAGCCAAAGGAAACCATGAGGAGATACTTAGTCTCTCTGTATCTAACCCCTCTAGTGAGTATTCCCAAAACCAGACCACCTCAGAGCTTCCCGAGCCCCACACCTGCCATGGCCCCCAGGGCCACCATGAACACTTCCCAAGGCAGATGGTCATGTCACTGCTCCCTGGGGACCAGAGACCCAAGTACCTTCTTTTGCTCAGAGGCTAGAAGAGAATTGGACTGTGCATTCTGCTCTGGTCAAAAATAAAGGCAAGTTTCTGTCATCTGGGTCACATTGCTAGAGTCTTGCTCTGTTTCTGTAAGGCTTTTGCTCTTGCTTCAACATTAAGGAGTTAGTCTCTTCTTGCCCCTCAGTTCATTACTTTTCTCCACCTCAAAAACCTCTCTTAGGAGGAGAGGGGGAGATAAGCCTGTCCAAGCCTGACCGCAGCAAACAAGAGGGCTCTTCCCTCTGCAGGTACCACAACCCCTCCCCGGCCCCCAGGTGAGCCTTCTTATGGAAACGAAGCTGTTTATGTTTCTCTCTCCTCTCCCTGCCCTCTGCTTCTTACACATTGGGCTTTTGAGGAACGCTGGTCCCGACTTTGCATTGTGTGGGGCCTTTGTGTTTGTGGGTCAGCTGCTGCCCAGTCTGTTGCCTTGACTTTTTGCAGTCATACCCACAGGAGGCATTTGAGAGAAGCTGACTTCTCATTGGAGCCCAGCTTGTATGTGTTGAGCACACCACAAAGCCTCTCTGTGGTTGACGTGTCCAAACTCTAAATGGGAAATAGAAATCAACATAATTGGAAATTTGATCCCTTTGGTAAAGACCAATATAAAGCAGATAAAAGGTGAGTGTGGCACTATTTATCTAAAGCGCCATGGAGTGGGGCCAGACCTGGAAGTGGCTTCTTGAAGGATGGAGATATGGCATGTGGCTCTCACGTGGTGGTGGCTCATTCTTCCAGAAACCTCCTTTGGCCTTCCCCTCTTAGTTTCCTTCATGGGCTTCCTTTCTACACTTTCCCTTAAAAAGGTTGACACACCAGGTATCCACCTGACTGCAGGCTTCCTCTACTCTCTCTCTGCCTGAGTGATCTGATCTACGACCACCAACACATGCAGCTGACGAGGAAAGTTCTCCCCTGGCCCAGACCTTTTTGGAGGGCTTGACCAGCTGATATCCCCATTTGGATAACCACAGATGACCTAAAGTAGAGTTAACATCTCTTTCTTTTCAACCTAAATCTGCTGCTTGCCTGTATTTTCTGTTTCAACAAACTTGAATCAGAGGAATTATCTTGGACTCTTACCGTCTCTTAGTTCCTGTTCTTCCCTGATCTCCAAGTACCATGGATTTCCATTCTTTCCTTCTCCTCTACCTCTGACCTCCCAAGCCAACTGAGAGCTTCTTGAACTTGTCACCTGGACTCCATTCTCAGTATCCTCCATTCCAGCCTTACACAACAGCTGTTAGGTTACCAACATTGTCATCTGATTGTGCCTCTTCTACTCAGATTTCAGGTTTCTCATTACCCATAAGAGAGTCTACTCTTTGTTTCAGCATCACAGATGACAACCATCTAGCCCTTCCTATCTGTCCCATCTTGTTTGTGATTTTTTTCTCTATTATTCACCCAAGCGTTTGCTTGGCCTGAATGCTCTCTTAGTCTGTGTTTTATATATGAGCTGTCCCTGCTTCCTCAATATGCTTTTCCCAGTGGCTCCAAGGTTGTTGCTACTATGGAGCAATCCTGTAGTTTTCAAGGCGCATCAAAAGTGTTTGTTGTCCTTGGTCCCTCTAGAACTTCCAGTAGATTTAGCACTTGTCCTACAACTGTTACAATTGTGTATGTGTCAGCATTCTCTATGGACTAAATGTTCCCTGATGGAAGGAATATGTTTTCACAAGGCATAACCCCCCTCCCCCTCAAATGAGCAAATATCAGGATGCCCATACTTGACCAAAAAAAAAAAAAAAAACCCAGCATATAGAAAAGACATCTTTATCTTTCTCTGCACAGAAGAGTGAGTTCCCAGTCTGGGACCTCCATCAGAGATGACCCTGAGGAGGTGCCAGCTGGGAGTCCAGCATGCATGTATGCCTTCAGTCACTGTTCGAGTCCTTTAGGAAACAACCACTTCTCCACTGCTTGTCTGTCTCATAACCATAACCAAAGCTTTGCAAAATGAAAGGAAAGCTCTGAAGTTATGTTAGGTGGATCTTAGCTTTGCATCCACCATGTAACATTTGCATCAGGAGCGGCGTCTGGACTTTTAGTTTATCCCTGGCCATCATCTTAAAGCATTTAGAATCCAAGTCTTTGGCATTACTGGTATGGAAGACGTGAAATGGTCAAGTCACTCAGTTCTCTGGTTTGCTTTCTTTTTAATGGAGTTTTGTTTCAATTGCTGGCAAAGGAAGGTGCTTTGCTGCCAACTAGGGGTAGGAGGTTAGCAGACTATGCTCTAAGAGGCGGGATTTCTTCTTTGTCACCAGTTCACTTGCAGAAAGCAGAGCTCCTGAAGTACACAGCACTGAACTCAGCACTGAGACATTTGCTCTTCACATGCCTGGTCCCCCAGAACATATGGCCAAGAGGAGCTTGCATTCCCAGGAACTTACCAAAAAATAACTTCTCAGGAAGGCCGAATTCTCCATGTTCAGCAGTTGTGTAGCAACCTCCTCTAGAAAAACGACTCCCAGTGACCTGCATTTTGACTAGATGAGGGAGGAGGCTCTTCGTCCCTCCAACCAGGGGAATTCTATTGTCAACATTTTTTATAGGAAGGCACTAGCACTGATTGGATTGAGGTTTGCTAAACCAAGACTTTCACCCCACTCTCTGGACTCTTAAAATATATTGTCCCCTTGACTTACAAAGCTCTAGTCTGACGCGTGATTTAGGAGCTCAGGATTCCACCTGTTTTATATCATCAGTGGACTTTGTGTGATTAAAATTTGGACCATGCAATTGCTCTGTATTCTTTGATGACAAACTGTATTGGATTACCCAAACCTCTCTGAGTCATGATCATTGAATTTTCTGAGCGGTGACTCGGGCTTTTCAAAGTTGTAAATAGTAAACCTGAAACCTGATGACAAAGTGGAAACACATTGTAGGCCTAAAGGCCAGAGCCGTGGTTATTTGCTGCTCACTCTGCAGAAGTATTACCTTTGTTTCAACAGCAGGAAAAACCTGGTGGAGAATCATGTCTGGTAAAATAGGTGCAGGATGCTGTGAGGGCAGCACACAGGTCCCTGAGATGGCATGTCCTGGACTCTTGGTCCAGCCACAATTTGAGTTGAGGAGACCGTAATTTGGTCCTGTGTGCCAGGGGGGCCCTGTGGCCTGTAGTTAGTGATGGTTCCAGGGGAACTCTCCGTGTGTCACAGAGAATAAAGGGCCTCCAGCACAGAATGAAGTGATTTTGTGACTGAAAATACTGAGTTTGTTCTTTAAATGCCACTGAATATTCTTTTTCTCTAGAAATTTCCCTTCTTTGGCCTTCACTTTACTGCATATTAGGAAGTGACCTCACCAAGCCCATCCCCCCCTTCTGTGTCTTTGAGTTCAGATCGTGATTCTTTACCCACAACCTCTTACCCTAGGTGTGGTTCACCCAGGAGGCAGGGTTTGATCTCAGAGTAGACCAGTACTCTATAGTCAATCCCAGTTAACTACTGCAAACATTGAAGAATTAAAGGTTCCTGCTTATTTTGGATTGTTAAAGGTTCCTGCTTATTTTTGGACTCTATTGCAAAATAGAGTATTCAGCAATAGACAGTATCTTGCATCAATAGCGTTAGTAATAGAATGTTTCATAGAAAGCATGAGTAACTCTTACCTAACGCTTCAGCATCTCAAAGTAACTTGCAGTCACTGTTAATCAACCCTACCACTGAAGGACTATTTGAACCTCACTGTATAAGAAATTGATATCATGTAGTTGAGATCTGGGAATATGTAGACCTGGATCTGTTCCCATTTCTGTGGATTAAAACTTTGTGGATAATTACTCTGTGATCCAGACTTACTGGCTTAATTTTGCCATCTGTAAAATGAGCCAGGGGTGGAGGAAGATGATTCTAGAGGCGTCTCAAAGATCCTATCAACTCGAAAAATCTAACTAACAGAGCAGGGCAAGTCCTTTGATTTGGTTGTACTTAGCTAGGTAGTAATTCTCTTGTGAATTTTTTCAACATAGTTACTATTAAATTTTCCTTACTCTAGAATCCCAGACTTAGGATTTATTTCAGATGTTCTTTTGAATCTCCTATGGTTTAGCTGATCTTTGTACCTTTCAAGTCCTGATGTGTTTAAGGTTGACATTGAAGAAAAAGGTTAGAGATACATCCAGATACATTTTGTAGCTTGGAGAAATGGCCATCGCACACGCACACACACACACACACACAGAGTCCAGGATGCCCTCATTTTCACTGGGTTATAGGAAGGTGGAAGAAAGATCAGGCTCACAATGATGACTCCACCCAGGGATCCCACAACTGTCACTGTTACCGTGGAAATGGCAAAAACAGTATGTGGAGTTCTGCAGTGAACAGAGGAAGTAACTGTCTTGAGGGCAAAGACTCATCATATGTAGTTTTAACATTCTCAGTTGGTGATTTCAAATCAATACTGAAGTTGTCTGGCGAAAACAGTGATTTGCCATGTCTTGGAGCATATCTCAAGGACTCCTTTGAGAAGCTTATGGAAGTTATGGATACCCTCTGCCCAGAAAGCTACCCATATAGTCACAAGTTAGGATAGGATTTTAGGGAATTCTATATGCTCTGAAGCCCGTGAACCCCAATGCATTAACCCTTGGTCTAAAGTTGACTAAAGGAGCCTAACAGAGCTAGATCAAGACTTGTACATCCCTCGTTTGCTGCCCATTTAAAAAAAGTAGTAACAACGTTTTTTTCTTTCTCCCCTCTCTGACCATCCTCCTCTTTTCCTTTCTCTATTCCCACGTCTTTGTCATCACCTCTCGTTCTCTTTCAATGTCTCTCCATCTCTCATGCATCTTGTACCACAGATGTTCCAGCCTGGCTGAAAAGCCTCCGCCTGCACAAGTATGCTGCGCTTTTCTCCCAGATGACGTACGAGGAAATGATGGCCCTCACTGAGTGCCAGCTAGAGGCTCAGGTACGTGCTTGTGTAGGCCACTCCCTGAGAAGATGCACCAGGTAGAACCCAAAGGTCAAGTCCCACACAAAGCTTGTTTGGACTGTTTGACTGACACTCTCCCCTGGCTTGTCTTATTCTGGGAACGTCTAGGTTCTGGCAGGCATGACATGGTGAATAGTAAGGCTAGGTTCTTGCCTTCAGCATTCAGTGGGAGGGGGATGATGAGCAAACAACCACAGGGCAAGTGATGGTGAGTTAGGGCGTTAGGAAAAAGGTATAGCCTGGATACACTCTTTAAAGTCTAGGTTGCCAGGAGAATCAGTGAAGTCTAGAAAAAGTAACATCTAAAGGAGGACTCAGTCTGTTCCTGCTGTTACTTTCCTTACTGTTCCTCCCTGTGCCTTACCAGGGCTTGTTTGGGGAATAGCAGATTGGTTGTCATTTGTCTAGTCCAGTTACAAATACCTGCTGTTAGTGAACAGAAGCACCAGATCATGCCTCAGACCTTCACTAACACTTTTTGAAAAACCTGTTCAGACTGATCTTAATTGAGATTGGAGAAGGTTGTAGAAAATACTTTTTCTTCTAACCTCTTTAAGTAATATGTGACTGTCACTGAGAATAGTATTACTCCAGGTCTCAGATTTCACTCCCTTCTGCATGCCTTAAAAGATAAAATTCCTCCTTCCTTCTGAGGCATCTTTGTCCATGTAAGAATGCCAAAGACCAGACTATGAAACAGAACCCTGAAACTAAGCATGTTTCCTACCATGCTGTGCTCGAATAAATAAATTTGACCGATGTCTTTGTTTCTCTTGTTTAAAATGCCATTTGCATGTTTCAAATTGACCTCAGTTTCCTTTGAGCGGTGATTTGAAAGAATTAATGGTCTGAATGAACTAATAGTATTTCCCCTGCAGGAAGAGGAGATTGGGCCATTTGGGGCCTGGCTGGGCTGGAGGCACACCTCCAGCAGAGCCCTGGGTTCCCAGTGCATATTCAGTCCCCTGGGTAACCTCGCAGCCCTGGCTGAATACCAGTATTGAGATGCAAGACAAAGCCCAAAGTCAGTGCACATTCTCCCAGAATGAAAGGCACTAATTTCGACTTCCTGATGCTTCTCCCACCACTTTTTGGATCTTGATTGTTCCTTCAGATCCCAGGGATTGATGAGAACTGCTTCTAAGAGCATTTTTGTGTTTAGGTCAGAGTTGAGAAAAAAAAAACTAAGTCATCAGTTGTTCTATTTGAGAAAAAAAAAGAAAAGAAAAGAAATAGTTGACACAAAAGGGCAAGCTAGAGGCCGGCACAAACTTTTCTGAGTAATTTAATTCACTTGAACCTAAAGTCAAGAAAGAGCAGAAACATGCCCCCAGTGCTTCATCATGACGAGATCAACTTGTCACTTGAATCTTAATTTTTCTCAGTAAAATGGATGTCACTGGTGTTCCCATCTTTTTCTTCATTAAGAGGAATTGTATGGATAGTTGCAAGAAATCACCAGAAATTTGTATTAGAGGTCTGATTGCAAAAAGGATTTGGATATTAGCAGTATCTAAAATAGTTACCTACAGCCCTAGGTTAGTCAATTTACCTGTGTATTTTAATCATTTACCAGAAATGATGACTGAAGTATAGGTTTGAGTTATTTTCTATTCCGGTTTTCTTTATGAGGATCACATAGGGGCTAGGAACTGACAAAAATTGCCTGCGTAAGGTACCAGGTGAGAATGCTGGACTTCACATCTTCTCTAAATGAGCAATCACAGGACAGTTTGAGACACAATGAATCTCTGTATGAGGTCGCAACCTCTAGGACAATGAGGAAGGACTCAAATGATAAAGCTGGAGAAAAGAGTGTGTGACTTAAAAATGATCTTTTAAAGATATGGTTCATATACACAATGGAATATTACGCAGCAGTCAAAAAAGAAAGAAAGAAACACATGTCTTTTGCAGCAACATGGATGGACCTGGACAAGATATGCTTAGTGAAATAAGCCAGAAAGAAAAGGAAAAATACTGGATGGTTTCTCTCATAGCAGGAGTATAAAGGACTAGGCAAGAAAGTAATGATAATGATGAACAGCCATATACCAGAGACATTTTGTGGGCGTGGAGTGGGGAATGGGATCAAAAACAGTGGGGGGAGGGAAATGAACTGGACGATAGTGATGTCACAGGGGTGATTTGGTGATGGGAAACCCAAGGGGATTGCAACTGATGGAAAAATGCACAAAATGATGTAAAAATAAACTATTATAAATTTTTTTTAAATGATCTTTTAAGACAATGAAGAAATGTCAAGGTGGGTGGGGTAATTGGCTGCTCTTGTGTTCTCTCTCTCTCCTAAGGTTACAACCAAAGGCCCAGATAAATGGGTAGGGGACACTGGCTAGTAAGTAGAGGTTACACATGAGTGGATATTCACTAGTCTGCCAATATGCAGGAACAAAACAGACTGCGAAGGATTGCCTCTGGGAGTTTCTAAGTTGATTCTTAAACATGTTTTGAAATATGGCTTCTAATTACAGAATGTTACCAAAGGTGCAAGACACAAAATTGTCATCAGTATTCAGAAGCTCAAAGAAAGACAAAACCTCCTGAAGTCTTTGGAAAGGGTAAGTGATGGCCGGGTTAGGGGAGAGCTCCACCTTCACCACAGGAGCATGAACCACAGAAAACTCTTAGTTGAAAGTGACGTGGGCAGACCTCAGAAAGTGTGGTGTGCTGTTTCTCCATCAAAATCAGGAAAAAAGGGAAATGATTGTGCAGTGACACTTGCTGCTTATCCATGCTGGCACGTGACCGGACGGATGTCTTCCTGGGTGCAGGTCCCTGTAGCCGGACAGCCAGAGCTCCCAGGGAGCACAGTAAAGCGCACTTCATGTCCATTCCCTCCCCCTTTCATTCACTTGTAGAGATCTTACCCAGGTGACAGACAGGGTAGGGAATCTGTACAAGTGCTTCATCCCTGCTGTCCACTGAGGGGAGAAGCTGGCTGTGAGAAAAGCTGCCCCCGGGAGTGGCAAACACCAACTAGGGCGCTCCAGGTTTCAAGAGAGGTGGTCAGGATCACTCAGTAGAGGGACACGGTTGGCTCTTGTGGGAAAATTTCAGATTTTAATAGAAGAGTATGGTTTTCTATGACGCTGAAAGGCACCATCTTAAAAATACTTAGATGCTGGAAAAGTGCTTATTTCAGTGCTGCCTGAACTGTACTTTTCTACTCTTTGTGTCTGGCTATCACCCTAGTGAGGACATCGTTTTTCTGTTTGTTTGTTTGTTTTTAAGATTTATTTGTTTGTGCATACAGAACTGGGATACAGGCCAGAGGCTCAGGGGCAGTGAGAGGATTCACCAGAGTCAGAGTGGGGAGCAGAACAGGCCAACTGACGAAGTACACTGCTGAGGGGAGCAGCGGGCGGGTCAGGAGAGGTCTGCCGCGCCATGTGGGTCACCTCCGGGGCAGGCGGGGATTGAACTCATGCTGAAGTGGCTTTAGCTTCTTAGTGCTGTGTTTTAACCCACTGCACCACCAGGGACGGCCCAAGGACATCATTTTTAAGACTTGTTGACTTTATGATTTCATCCAAGATGCTTTCTACCATGCCTGAGTGACCCCTTGCTGCCTCTGCGCCAGTGGTGGGGTGCTGATGCCTGATTGTCCGAGGGCTTTGGGGTTGGGAAGTTCAGTAGGTGTTTGCCGCCTGCAAAGCTTTTGCAAAAAAAACCTTTTGTAGTAATCCCATGGCAACTTTGGAGGTAGTGAAAGTAAGTAAGCTAAAGCGAGCTTTGTGAGCACATAAAGATTTTAATGGAATGCGGGGTTATTTTTTTATCCTATTCACAAAAGTGCATGTGTGTATAGAAGTTTATACAATATATAAAGTTATATTTAATTCATAGCACATAAAATATAGATCACCTATATTTGCAGAATGTGTATCTAAGCAGGTATAAGGTTGCTTTCAGGCCCTCTAGACCAACTTCTCACCGGCATCCATGACAAGTGCTTCGTTAAGGTGAGCCACCAATGACAAGAGCCTGTCCAACACAACCCCAAATGGGTGCTGTTCTTAATTTTATACTAACTCCTCTGCCAGGCAGCTTGCCTCACAGAGTGATTATTGCCATGTTTAATGTAGGGGGTCGTTCTCTTTGGGGCACATTCACAAGGGCAGTTTTCTCCTCCTCTGTCAGGAAGCACAGAAAACAGTTGGCAAGAGGATGAGGCTGCCGAGTGCTAGCGTGAAAGAGTGACTCCCCCTTACTTGTGAAACAGTGACTCCCCCCTTACTGCTGGCTCATCCTGCAGGCGCTCATTCCTGTCCTCTGTGACAGAGGAAGTGCACCCGCTGAGACAGAGGTGAAATCGCCCTTGGCTCTAGTCCTAGTGGCCTGGGGCCAGTCAGTGGGGAGACACCAGGCACAGGTGGCCCTGGCACACCACTGACTCTCTGTCCAGCCTTTGCTGTGTCAGTGACATGCTCTGTGTCCCAGATTTCACACCCACAATAATGACTCCACAAAAATACTCCCCCTTGTTCATGGAATGGGAGTATTAAAAAGATAACAAATGTAATACAACATCTGAAAGTAGCTCATGACCAAGAACCAAGCAATGTTTATTCTGTTTGACTTCTCTGAGGAGGAAAGTTGCTTCAGCGGGGTCTCTCCCTCTGGAAGCTGGTGGCCTTGGGATGGGGCAACTATCCCCTCAAGATCCCCAGAGGATGCAGCCTCTGGCTCTGTTCTCTCTTCTCTGGGGCAGGCCTCTGCCTGCTCTTTGAGGGCAGGATTGTCCATGAGCTGTTACCATGTAGAACAGCAGCAAGAGACTCTCGACTCAGCCCTTTCTGGTTCCCAGACATCTCAGCTGATTATGCTGTTGGAAGCGCTGTCATCATGCCCTTGCCTGCCTACGGCATTCTTACCTCACACAGAACCTGGAGATTCCTAAGGAGATAGGGGCACCCCGCCCAGGCTAGTTCATAATCAACAGTGCTGCAGATAAGCTCTCCCCACACAGCTCTTCCACTCAGTTCCTGAACACTTAAAGCAGCTGCTTGGACCAGAGTGCTTCGTGTGCTGGAGGCTACCAGTGAGTGTGCACCTGCCCTCGGCTGGCTCACAGCGTACATGCAACGCATAGGCGTGAGGCCAGTGTTCTCACAACTCAGGGCCGCCCCTGGCACCCTCCGGGGAAGGTGGTGGTGGGGGGGGTCTTCCTAGGATGAAGCAGGTCACCCAGCACTGGGGAGGAGCCATGCTGACAGGAAGCTTCATTAGTAACCTACAGCCAGTCTTGGTGGGCCTTGGCCCCCTAAGCCAAGCAGGAGCCATGAAGGTGAAGGGTAAGAGGTCATTGAGCAAGGACACAGACAATAGCCGGGTTAGGACTGGGTGTTATGCCTTCTGGGAACCAAAAATATAGGAGTTCCTAGTATGGGAGATCTGGATTTGAGCTTGACCCATTGAGTCTGTGGTGCACCCAGGTGGAGGTGACAAGTCTTGGTCAGAAAAACGTCTAGAGTCCACAAGATTCATTGTGGGTCATCATTGTGTAAACGTTAGTTGATATCATCACCCCTCCCCCCCCCCCCAGTATTCTCTGAGAATTGAGAACAGACCCTGAGGGCCACGGGAAGATGTGGAGGGCTCCAAAAAGGCTGAAGCTGCCAGAGGGATGGAGAGAGAGTCAGAGGAAGGAATCCCACCTGGAGCCATGGCTGTTTCCCACACGGTGGGGACTCAATACTGTCCCGGAAATTGGCCACCAGGTCACTGCAGCCACGATGGAAGGGCTTCAGGGAAATGGAGAGGACTGAGGTGGCATCCCCTGAGAAAGTGGGGGTTTGGGGGCTGGGAAGGAAGATTAGAATGCTCCCTCTTTCATCATTTATCTTTAACAATTAAAATGTCTTCCACATGCTTTTTTCCACTGTCCTTTGAGCCTGGAATCTGGCATGGAGAAATGACACACACACACATACACACACTGCTCCCTCAGTTCCCTGACTACACACCCTCACTGTGTGAGTCCCAGGAACTATAAGCATCTTTGGATGAGGATTCTGTGGTCTTCGATTTTAGTTCCCCAGAGACTAGCACTACTGGGCTCATGGTAGGTTTACTGACACTTGAGGAATGGGAAGAAAGAGAGTGGATTTAAGTAGATGAAAAGGTACCATCTGTGTAAGAAGTCCAAGTTCTTCTTCGGCCACAGAGAGTTGAGTAGTGCTGGGGACCCTTGGTTGTTGAGGCTCTTTTCAGATAATTTACACCCATTACTGTTACACAATCTGCAAAGGCCTCTGAATGGTCTTGAGAAAACCAGGAAGGCAGGGATGTTCAGAAAGTAGCTTCCTTCCTCTTGAAGGAAGCTTCCCCTGAAACCATGTCCACTGAGCTGAAGGCCATGCCCCCAGGTGCACTAGGCACTGCTGCATGTTAGCTCACAGACAGCTTCGTTTGGCCTCTTTGTGTTTGTCATGTAGGGTTGTATTTATGGCATGAAGGATCAATAGATTTGGGTTAATTCCCTGTTTTTATCATCATGCAAAATTAGTTCCCCTAGCTAGTGGAGGCACTGGATTGAGTTCCATTCAAGATGTTTTCTAGCTCCCTTCTCAGTGTGGGATCTGGGGGTTGAAACCCGTCTTAAAGAGTCAGGAACATAACTTGATGACACAAGTGTCACCCTCAGAGTGTGCATGCACTGCAGTATCGCTGACTGGTTATCAGCCAAGTGTTATCTGAGAGACACTGGATTGAAGTCTAGGGCTTGGGGGGGATGAGTAGGTTGGGGGTGCAAAACCAGATCAAGCTCTGCATGACTCCTGGTAAGTTGTGTTACAGAAAATGTCCAACATTGTTCTTCTGTTCATGGTTTCTTTCTGGTGTGATTGTCCCCAGTGAAATAAGGTAAGATTTTCACATGGGGAAGTATATGTTTCCTGCCTGAAGGTGTTCAGCTCTAAGCATAATCAGAATCTCCTTTTACCACCACTGAGCAAGAGCACAGGCTTTCTGGGTGACAGGAGCAGGGAGCTTGGGTGGTGTCATGAGTGTGCTCATGCTGCCACGTGGGTGGCAAGGCAGGGGTGTCTCACCACCCTCACCAGAGCACAGCCCGCCGGCTCTGTTGCCCAGCCCCTCTGTGAGGACCCTCACTCCTTCTCTCCTTTCCCTTCCCCTCACCCATCATGCACTCAACAAGTTGCTCAGAGCTCCCCAACACTCCAGTCCTGTTTGGGCAGTCGGCAGCTCTGTGAGGCAGGATCTCCATTTGCACATTGTTGGGTTTGGAGAAGTGCAGGGGCTCTCCCACCCTGGGGCAGCTAGCTTTCTTCCTGACCCTCCAGCTCTGATTGGTCACCAGGTCCAAAATGGAGGGGCCAGTCATGTGATGGCATCAAATTCAGGAACTGGGCCATTCAGTCCAGCCCACAGGATACAGGGAATGCTCAGGATGCCCTCCCGACTCGTGTGCATCAGGCTGGCCAGCACAGGCTGCAGGCGTCTACCACAACCGTCTCCCCCAGGCTTGGAGGACGGTGGTAGAAGCTCTAAAGTCCTCCTCTGTGCAATGGACTCTCTCCCAGTCAGCCAGCCAGACACTGGCCCTGGCCAAGTTGGAGACTACTTCCCTTATAAACCCCCAGTGCCAACTAGCTAAGACACAGTTCAGGCTCTACTTCCAACCCCCTCAACAGGTTCCCACCAAGGAGAGTGGGACTGTGCGTGTTTTGCTGCCCACAATTATAACACCAAGTTCAAGGCTGCCATCTCAGGTTTCCTTTCCTAATCATTTACTGGAAAGTCAGGGTCAAAAATGATCACATTCCACATGCCTGTATTCCTTGACATTACCAAGCAATTTTTCTTAGTAGGAGAATATCCCAGGAATGGATTGGTGCTCATGCTTCAGGCTCTTAAAATTATGTCCTTGCTATTCTGGGCTCTCAGAAGATTAAATACTTCATTACTAATCAGAGCCCTGATTGTCAGTGTCCTTCCTGAGACCCAGGGCAAGGTTCACTGCATAAGCACGGTGGCAGGGCTGGCCTGTTCACATGCTCCTCCCCCACCCCGCCCGGCCTTGACCCCCCAGCCACAAGTGTCTGGGCCTGTTCTGTACATGTACACATGTAGGTAAATGTCCATGAGAATCCATTTTATTTCCTTTTTCTAATAATGCCCAATATAACATACTATTACAGAAAGATCCATTATCTACCATAAAGCTATGTATCTATTATATGTTAGCATAAGCATTATAGTATACACATATTGTACATATTTTTTCTCCAGAATGATCCTTCTAAGATATGTCACTCTCCTGATTCATTAAGAATAAACAACTGCATCCCACCCCAGCCTGCAAGTTTCTGCATCACAGCCCTGCAGCTTCTGAAACCTCATTTCCTACCCCTCCCCCCTCAGCCCCCTCCGCCTCAGGCCTCTGCCCTAGCCACGGCCTCTGCCCTAGCCACGCCCTCTGTGTGAGGCTCCCTTTCCCTGGACCCACACGCCCAGGCTCATTTGATGCCTTTTCCAGTATCAGCCCCTCAGAAAGCCTCCCCTCGCAGCAGTCCTGTCCTCGGATCTTAGTATGGTGAATATTCATGTCATGTAGGATATAAACTGCCTGAGGAAACCCTAAAGGCGAGCAACCACCTCCTATGCCCAGCACAGTGCCCACCACATTGGCACACTCTGTACCTACTTAGTTTACAAGGACAGGAGGCAGGTACTATTGTTACTCTCATTTAATATACCCAGGGGAGCTGATGCACAGAGAAGTTAAGTCACTTATCTGAGGTCACACAGAATGGTCAAAATTCAAACTGCAGCCATCTGCGCTAGAGTCTGTACTGTTAACCCCTAGCCTCTGTCCTGGGCTGCACGCAGGTAGGAATGAACAGGTGCTTTTGTCTCAAACAAATCACATTCAACCCAGGAAACCACCACAGCTTTATTACGCTGCCTCTCAAGCATGTCAGTGTAAACTCTATAAATGTATTTTATAAAAAGACACTGAGGAAGCCAGGAAAGAAAAGTACCAAAATCTCTTTAGTGATCACTAAATTTAGGATCTGGGTTTTTAGGTGATGTGTCGTTTCCTCATTATACATATCTGTTTGCTATCTGGGCTAATATTAGAATGATAAAATTAGAATGGTTACTTTCCCAGAGAACCTTCTGAGGGACAGGTGCCTGGTCCTGTCAGCAGCCGGGGTGGGGTCTGACAACATGGCGACAGACCACCGAACCTAATGGAGACCTTCTCCCTCTGACCTCCCAGGATATCATCGAGGGGGGCAACCTGCGAATCCCACTCCAGGAACTGCACCAGATGATCCTGACTCCCATCAAGGCCTACAGCTCCCCGAGCACCACCCCTGAGGCGCGCCGCAGGGAGCCCCAGGCCCCGCACCCACCCTCACTGATGGGCCCTGAGAGCCAGAACTCCGACTGCAAAGAGAGTGCTGTGGCCACCGGCGCCGCGGCAACCACCTCAGCGGGGGCCAGCGGTGGGATCCAGCCACACCAGCTGAGCAGCTGTGATGGGGAGCTGGCCGTAGCCCCTCTGCCAGAGGGGGACCTCCCCGGGCAGTTCACACGAGTCATGGGGAAAGGTAGACCTCAATTCTCCCACCTCCCCTTTTCTTGTGTTAATATTGCCCAGAGGCCCTCCCTGGTGGCGCCAAGGGTTGATGCAGCGCTGAAAGCTAGAGCAGTCACTCCACTGCGAGTTTGACAAGATTCACCAGAGACAGAGTGGGGAGCGGAACAGGCAGATCCATGAAGTACACTGCTGAGGGGAGCAGGGGCGGGTCAGGAGAGGTCTGCCAGCCATGTGGTCACCTCCGGGATGGGGATTGAACTCATGCTGCAGTGGCTGCGGACAGCCTTATAGTGCTGCGCTTTAACCTATTGTGCCACCAGGGAGGGTCCACTAGCGCATTTTACAATAAGGAAAGTATACCTCAGAGGTTCAGTTTTTTGGATCTGAACCCCAACCTCTCTGACTCCCCCCAACAAAAGTCTCTTCCTTAACACTTGCCCTGTCTGCTTCCTCTCTGAGGAGGGTGCCCTGGGCTTCGAGGAGAGTGCTAGAGCTAACAGCAGCCCTTACCAGGCACCACGCAGGCAGTGGGGGTGCGCACATGTGCGCATGCATGTATGTGTATGTGTGTATGTGTGTGTGCATGTGTGTATACATGTGTGTGTGCATGTCTGGAGGGTCGGCCAGAACCCACCCGGGCCCCCTCTGCCTGGATCGCCAGTGTGTCAGGACCCTATGTAATTATCCTTGGGATATATTGGTGTTTATGGGATGTTTCACAAGAAAGCTTGGTCATTTTAAAATTGTAGTGAATTCCAGTACTTTTCCTTTGGAAGGGGAAATGTTTTTTCTTTTTTTTATTGTGCAACATTTCAGAGCATTTTAAAGGACCAAGCTTTTACCCAAAGAAATGAGCACCTGAGCCTTCGAGGGGCAGTAAAACTGAGGATTACAACTGAGATGGAAAAAGGCTCAACATGATGTAAAAATAAACTGTTATTATTAAAAACAAAAAGTACCCCCATCCTCCATGACATAAAACATTTCAATCCATAGAAATCTAGCTCAGCAGCCATGACTTTTACCATCCTCAGAGGTGATCAGTGTCTTGATGGGTTCTTGGTCTTCTACTCACCTCCTCACTTTTCCCATCCTTTATGCCCAAGTGGGTTCTTTGTAGTGTTGGATTAAAGTAACACGTGGTGCTGATTAGCTGAGTAATCCCCATTCCCCTGTAAATGGTCTATGGTGTGCTTAGACCTCAGGAGACCTCCTCTGGCATGACTTCTTAAAGTTTGAACATTTTAAAGTATTACCGTAAACTCATGCTCAACATCAAAAAAAAAAAATGGTGAAAAGTGACAAATAGCCCCCTCCTACCCTGAGCCTGTCATCTCCCTCACTCTCCCTCCACACAGAGGTAATCATTATGAACAGGTTTGGAATGTCCCTTCAAAAGCCTTGTGATCATATACAAGCTCATGAGTATCCTTTTCTACACACAAAGAGAAGCTGTTTACATGTTTTTCTGTGTTTTTTTTTCTCACATTAGATACTTGTGCATATTTCTAGCAATACAGATATCACCTGTGTTCTTTTTTAGGGTTGTGTATTAATCCATGGTGCACAAAAATCATCCTTTATATAACAGAGTCCTGGTAAATAGATATTGAAGTGGTTTCCAAGTTCTTTTTATGAACAACGTCATACTGAAAATCCACATGCAAAGATGCAGTTTGTTTCCTTACATTGTTTGTTTTTGTACAATAGTTGATTTCTCTGTTCATGTGTAACCCTCCTATTTCCCATCACCACACCACCCATGAGCCATCAGCACAGTTTCTTGTGCTCTTCCTTTCCCTATTTTGACCCATCTCCCTCGCCTTCCCTGCTGTATGCCTCAGAACTATATTTTTACCTGCAAGTTTTGTGTGTCTTTTTTTCAACCTTTGTTCAGATTCCCTATATTCTTCCTAAAAGCAAAACCATCTGATAGTTTTTTCTCCTTCTGACTTATTTCACTGAGCAAAATCCTCTCTAGATCCATCCATGTTGCTGCAAATGGCATGAGTTTATCTTTTTTGATTGCTCAATAGTAGTCCATTGTGTATATATACCACATCTTCTTGATTCAGGCATCTATTTTTGGGCATTTGGATTGTTTCCATGTCTTAGCTATTGTTGATAGTGCTACAATAAACATAGGCATGCAAGTTTCAGAAAAGACACAATTTAAATGGGATTGTGTTACAGATCTGTTATTCAGGATTAGAAACAAGAACTATGCTGACCAAGGTTCAAATTTGACTACTTGAATGCAAGTCATGTTCATGTTCTCATTGACATCTTTTATCCATCTATTGCCACCATAACCTTCTAAACACCACTGTCCACCGCCACTATCAAAGCCGAGCCTTCTGGCCTCTCAGACAGGCATGGAATGGGCCATACTTAGGATACCATGGGAAATCCAGAGAGAGGGTCCTCTTCCCGTAGACTAACTCCACTCCATCTTCGTAGTACTCACTGGAGTACATAGGTGAACCTGTGCATGTACAAATGTGTGTAACACTTTCAGAAACAACCCTCCAAGTGATTGACTAGCAGGCTTCCCGCTCATGTGTGTCCACACACCTCAGGTCCCCAAAGAGGTGCCTCCTTCCTGGAAGTAAGGTGTGCCATTCATTCATAAATTTAGGGAGGCTGCTTTCTGATAAGATCTGACAGGACCTTGGATGCCTTTGAACTCCCTCTCAAAAGGAACCTCTTTCAAAGATAGAACTTGGGACACTGCTGTGTCTCCCTCTCACAGAGTGTCTGTCTCAGGCAGGATTGCAGAAGACTTAATATAGAATGGTATGACTGGAATTAACCGAAGGGGCTCCTTGAGGCACCGGCTCCTGTGGTGACCGAAACTTTGACTTCAGTGGAACGAGGAGCCTCCTTGCCTTTTTAGTGAACCTTGCATAAAGCCACAGGCATACATACCTCTCAAAATATTGGTCCTGAAAGGAAATCAGAGGCAGATCTTAGGCTGTGGAATCAGTGTGCATTTTTCTAATTCTTTTTTTTTTTTTTTTTTTTTTAAATTCACAGTGTGCACACAGCTCTTGGTCTCCAGACCTGATGAGGAAAATATAAGTTCCTATTTACAGCTCATAGACAAGTGTCTAATTCATGAGGTGAGTAGCGACAAGTTTCATAAAACTGTTTTTCTCATTGCTTAGAAATGGTTCTCAGAGTTTCTGTGATGTGATCATTTTGGTCTCTGACAACTTGTTTTTGAGGGGTGGATGGTCATTAATAATAACTCAGGCAGAACTGGGCTATGGTGACTTCAAACCTAAACACAACTTGTGTATTAATCTGGTGTCCAAAGATCCATCTAGACTGACCTCTGATGTGAGCCTGAATGCCTAGAGAAGCTTGAGACTCCAGAAGAATCCCTGAGTGACCAAGCATGGGGTGGTTAACACGCAACCTGGCCACCTAACCCTGGGTGTTTTCAGGTCTTTTAAAATTTTGTGTTAGAACATATTACCTTTCGAAGAGGGAGGAGAGAGTTGGCAAAAAGCAAAGGGAATAATATGTGTGTCTGTGTTGTATGTGCTTTGACGGCTGTTCTGCTGTGTTTTGATTTGTGATTTTTATAGGAATTGTATCTAGCCATATGTCCTTTTGAAGAAGGACGGAGGCAGCTGGAGCTGTGCCCGCCAGACTCTCAGAGTGGGCACACGCTTCGTGGGGAACCAGGCAGGTCGTGGGCACGGCTGTCCTGAGGAGCCCGCAGGCTCAGGAATTGTTCCTCAGATCCAGGATCCCATGACCACCAAACCCTCCCCTTTGCTACCCCTCCTCCCCAAGAGACAAGGTCTAGGCTTTAAGAAACTTAGGACTGAATAGCCTGAGAGCAATGAGGGCTTTTTGTGGGATTGTGTCATGAGAATAAGAAGGCGAAGCCTCCAAGTTCTTCACCTTGGCCGTGTTGGTAGCCAGGACCCTGAGAGTCCAAAGGCCACCAGTTAGGAACCCCAGCGCAGAGACTTGACTTCTTGCCCTCCCAGCCACCACACAGCTACTCCTGCTGTTGTGGACCCTCCGCCCTTCTGTAGTCTGACTCCAGGCACCCTCAAGCAAAGGTGTACCATCCCCCAAGGTTTCCTATAGCCATTCCTCCCTCTCAAGCCCTGTGGTTTCCACTCCCAGCAGCACAAATTCTTGTGTGCCCCTCCCTGCCCCATCCATACACCGTCTCCTAGTTCCAATTCTGATATTCTTGTCTGGACACCTCGAAGATTGCAGAGAGAGCAAGAACACAGTGGTTCCATGGATATTCATGAAGTACCTAGAACCTGTGCCTGGCTGCTTCCAGTGTGAGGGTGGTGGCTGAGACGATAGGAAACAGGTCATCCCATGATAAAGCCTCCAGGGAGGTCTTCTTGGCATCCCATGGAGCCCAGAGAAGCAGTGGTGGGCATCTAGCCCAGAACCCAAAACAGGGCATTTCTTCAAAGAAGGACTGGCTCCCAGCTGAGAATGGAAAGGTGAGCTCACAGTCTCAGCGGTAGAGGTTGAGAGGTAAGAAGGCAGAAGAGTGGTGCTCCAGGCAGAGCACAGTACCCAAGGGCTCTGACAAGGAGAAGGGTCACTTCAGGGACTGGCTGAGGTGCAGAAGGAAACCTGTTTCGCCTCCATGCCCACTATCACAGTGAGCCTTTCAGGTATAGGAAGACAGGTGAGCATCCACTGAGCCTGTGAGACAACGGGACCCCCCAGCTGCCTGCCTTGAACACAGAACAGCTGACCTGCTCCCAGTGGTCTCAGTCTCCAGCAGCCTGATGCTCCTTGATTTCCTGCTCCCAGGCATCCTGCTCTCTGGGCTTCCCAACTCTCCTTCCTATTTCTGTACCTTCTCCTCCCTGGCATGCCCAAGTGAGTCAGTACAAAGCAGAACTGGGGTGTAGGCCAGAGGTGCCGGGGGTGAGAGGATTCACCGGAGACAGAGTGGAGAGCAGAACAGGCCGACTGACAAAGGACACTGCTGAGGGGAGTAGCGGGCGAGACAGGAGAGGTCTGCCGCGCCATGTGGGTCACCCCGGGGCTGGGATTGAACTTGCACTAAAGCGACTGCGGCTTGTTTGCAATGCTGCATTCTAACCCATTGCACCACCAGGGAGGGTCTGTGTAGACTCCTCTTCTGCTGGCAAGATGCCCCAGTGGCTGGAAAAGGGACTTCTCACAATGGGAGTCAAAGCAGAAGGGAGCTTATGTTTGCTTACCAGAATTTGCACAGGATGGAAGGGTCTGCACTCTGGCTTTGGAAAAGAAAATGTTCAAAACTTGTTATTATTATTTTAGTTCGAAAAAGAGGAAACACATCTGAATTAATTTTCCACAGCCTCGGGCTATTCTCTGTGGGCAGAGCACACCCTCCCTGTGAGGCCCCATGGGGCACATAGTTTCCATCCTGGATGAAGTTCGCCTGGGCTCAGAGACAGGCCTCCCTTTCACAGCCCAAAGTGCTCGTGGACTGGGAAGGGAGGGTGTTGACAAAGCCAAAGCACCATCTTTCTCCTCCTCAGGAGTGTAGCTACCAAGTGCCTGGAGTAGTGAAAGGAAAAGCAGGACAGTTCTGAATTTTATTTCTGAGACGAACCACTCCCTCTCATAAACCATAATCCCAGGCTTCTCGCCTCTTTACCAACATCTTGAGGATGTTCTGGGAAGATGAACTCTCACCCCACTCTGAGCCTTTTCATGCACACACACATGCTATAGGAGACATCTTAGCCATCTTCTTCCAGACAGACTTATTAGTCTGGGCCTGACAGGAACAGACGACTCGGAAGTGACTGGCTGGCTGTGTCTGGGCAATCTGGAGTGTGGAATCTTCCTTCTTCCCCAGTCCCTGCAGAAGCATCTGCAACTCAACCCAGAGCTACGGGGGCGGGGGGGGGGGGGCGCTGAGGTGGGGACAGTGGAGCACTCCTTTGTAGGCACACAGGAGCCTGCTTTCAGAAACTCCCCAGGCCTACCATGCCCTGACTGCTTTCCACGCCTCCCGGCAGCAGCCTCCGAGGCTAAGAAAATGAGCCCCACTATCAGCACTGCCAACCGGCACCTGCTCCGATCCTCAGATCCTCAACTCAGAGATAAGTAAGCCTGGTGGGCAGGGTTTGGGTGAAGGAGCTGACTTCTCTGCAGGGATGTCAAGGTTTGTCTTGTTGGATGCCCTTCGCCCCATGGGAGATGTCATGTATGACCTGGAGTCCTTGGAAGCATGTTGAACATCTATAAACTGAGCCTTTACTCCTTTGTCACGTGGAAAACTGAGGCCAGTTGTCTTGCAGGCTAGCTCCAGAGGAGCTCCATTTGTAGACTTGGGCACCAAATGTCATTTGTTGGGGCTTAAGGTGACTGTGCATGACAAATTCAGCAAACATACATATCCCGCCACCGCAGTGCTGGTCTGTAACCCAAAAACCTGAGCAGCGTAGCTGTGAGCAGCACGTGTCGAATGGTACTAAGATCACGCATGTTTTAAGTGTTCTGAATACTTTTCACCTATTACTCCTTTAGTCCTTGTAACTTCCCTTGGAGGGAGGTGGGATTAGCTGCAGCTTCTAGAATAAACTGAGTGTCTGGTAATGAGCCCAGCCCATATCTACCCAGAGCTTTCTAACCTCCTCCCCACCACCACCAACCACCCCACCCCCAGGCCTGGGGCTGAACGTTCTTGCTCTAGGTCATCTTGGTCAGCAGAACTGTGTCTTGTGTCCTCAACATTTGACCGGTTGAGCACATCAAAAGCAGACTCTGTCCATCCCTTTAGTAGTCAAACAGAAAAGCTGCCTCGGCAGTTTCCTGAGGAAGCCATGGCAGGTAGCACTCCGCCATCACCACCACCAAGTGAGATGGTCAGAGGAAAAGCAGGTTCACCTTTGAGCCGTGGGCCTCTGCCGGCACACAATCCATCGAGGTCTGCACCTCTGTCTGTAGTCGGGCACTGGTTCCCTTTCTTGGTTACTGAATGCCCTTAAGGGCGTCTGGCTAAGGTCACCCAAAGACAGGGATTTGCAGAGCAATAACTTTCTCATGTTGTGATAAATATCTTTTTACTTTGGTTCACATTAACTCTCCTGTGTTTAAGTCCTTAAAGATTAAATGTCGTCAGGAGAAAATTAAACTGTCATTTTACTTTGTTTGAGAAATGTGGGAAATAGCCATAGAGTGTTACGCTAAGTGATTGCTTCTTGCTGCTTACAAGAGTCCATGGGCATGTTATCGCCATCACCGTTCCTGCTCCCCCGTCAAATCTGTTGGGTCTCCCACCACCGCGGGCCACAGGCCGTAGGCACTTGGAAAGGGTTCCTGGATTGCGTGTGGCCCGCACCGTTTAGATGACTCCAAGTCCATGCCCTGCCTGCAGCAGCACCATGGGACGTGTGCTACAAACCCATGCCCCTGGGGCCCCAGATCTATTAAACTGGGCTGTAGGTAATAAGAAGGAATCCAGGAATGTGCATTTTTAACAGCCTCTGTGGGTGCTTCTAACATATCATGTATTTCAGAGCCTCAGGAATTACAGCCCCTGCGAAGGTCCCTTTCCAGGCTTTGCTGAGTTACAAAGTCCATCCACACAATGACACATAATATAGATGAGAGTGTTTTATGGGGCAGTTAGCAAAACATCCCCAAACACCAATTTTACTAGAAAAGACTTGGGAAGGCATCAACTCTACCCATTTTCCTAAACAAACAAAACCATTTTGGTCGGGATTGGTGCACTGGGACTTCCGAATGGCATCTACCCGTAACTGGAGATTTCTCGGCAAAGCTCTGAGACAGAGACGGAACTCCATTGTCTGAAGCCTAGCAGATCCTGCACGATGACCACACTCATCAAGCAGATTGATTTTTGGAGTGGCTTAGCATTTCCTTTGATTATGAAAATGCAGGGGGCCTGCAAAAGCCAGAGTATTTAACAATCAATTTTGCAATTCATTCTTGGTTAATAAATAGAGCCCAGAGTGGAGTCAGGAGGAAGGAAGGAGGGTATGGCTGTGCCAGAACACAGCCCACATGAGGTCCGGCCAAACCTTCGTGTGTGTGCGTGTATGCGTACCTCACCAGGCACCTCCTGTGCCAAATCACCTGAATTTTCAGTACAGGAGGGTCCCAAATCAAACTGATTGCTGTTTGGACTAGGTTGGAAACAGGTGAAGAAAAGACTCCAGTGTTTCCCCCTATTAACTGTATGTTTCTCCCTCTAATGTCAGACCGCGTCACCCATTAAGAAGTCCCATTTGTTTTTGCAGGCATTTACAGAGACACAGAAAAAAAGATTGTTGTCATGGAAACAGCAGGTGCAGAAGCTCTTTCGGTCTTTCCCTCGGAAAACCCTCCTAGACATATCAGGATATCGACAGCAAAGAAAGTACGTTGGGATTTCATTTTTTGTAACACACAGTGGTTCCCTGGTGGCTTGCTGCCTGCCTGGGTTCCTGGGCCAGACAAGGGCAGGGCTTTGTTCTGTCCGTGGGGACGCCCTGTAGACAGTTCAGATAGCATTCCTTAAACAGGTGGGCTTGGGAGGAAACTAGAGAGAAAGCATTCCCAGAGGAAGAGCCGAATAGGATCAGTCAGAGCTCAGCTGACCCTGCCGAAACGATGCTGTTGTTCGAGATGGGCACCAAGTGCGCGTGGCAGTGAGGCCATGACAGCCAGCGCAACACCTGGTAGCTTATTGCAAAAGGAGGCCGAGGAAGGACAGAAACGGTTGTTGCTATCAGCACCTTGAGTGGTAGTGTAATTTTTTCTTCCTCCCCTCTAGCTGCAGACAAGCTAATTATAGTCGGTGGCAGGGTGAAGAACCCAGTGCTAGGTCTATTTTGGTCTGAGGTGCAATCTAAGAGTGGAGCAGCACCATTCTTGATTTCTCATAGTACTTCAGCTTCTTGGATGCAGTTAAAAATAAGCCTAGTTGTACTTTAGAACCCCATTACCGTAATCTGGTTTTAAATTGAGGATACAGTTGCATCTGAAAGGTGAATTACAGTGACAATCTGGAGGAGGAATTAAGGAGAGGGGTGGAGGAAAGCTGTGAACAATGGCAGGGAGTGTGAGAACATGCCAACTTCCTGAAAAATCAACATTCTATTTTATGTTTTTAAACACGAGCAGTTTAATAATTTTTTCACTTGCATCGAAAAAGTTCCGATTCCTTTCTCAGTGCATATAGAGGAGCTCCATGTCGTTGAAATGTTAGGCATTTATTTGCATAAGTAGGCCTTAAAACACCACTGTTTGATATTATTGAAGGGAGATAAGGCCAATTGGAATTTGTGAAGTCTTCGTTAAAGATTAATGTAAAAACTGAAGTGTTAAGATTCTCTAGCGTATATAACACTGTTAGTTAGTAAACACTTAGCACTTTCCATGTGCCAAAGAGTAGCCAAGCACTTTGAGAATATTAATACACTTAATCCCTGCAACAACCACATGTGGTAGGGATGCAGTGGTTAACGTGAGTTCCCAGGGGAGTCAGAGGCCACGCCACCCAGGATTGGGGCCATGCAGGCCATCGCCAGAGTCACTGTCAGAGCCTCTCTACCCCTGTGGGTGCCGCACAGCGCTTAAAACTCCTGTGCTTCTGACGGATGTGGGGAGAAGATCAGGCAGAGCAACATCCTTCATCGCCAACTCCGGCCACAAGTCCTCTGGCGCTGCCCTCCCAGGTGGCCCCTGCGCCCCGACGACACCTGAGGACCCAGATGTGAAGCCAGGCTTGCTCCTCAGTCTCCTCCCCTGAGGGCTGCCCTCTGCCTAGGGCGCTCTGTCAGGGCAACAGCACTTCTCCTAAGTTGTCTACCCCAAGACATCTCTTGTAATATCAGCTTCTTCAGGAGGACAAATTCCAAGAGAAAGAAGGAATTCAGAGTGAAGATGGAAATAAGACTTTTATCTTTGCTCCTCCCTCCAAAAGTGCTATCCCCTGCCTGTAAGACTAGTCCTTGAGTTAGCATGTCACCAAGGGGTACCCCTGAGACCTCCTAAGGTTGTGTGCCCTAACAGACTATCCAGGCACACAAAGACAAAGCATACTCTTAGTGTGGAAGAACTGTATAGGATTATTGTGCTCAGAGAAGTGAAGAAAGTATAAATGGTTCCCAATAAAACATCCAAAGTTATTTGTCCATCCCCTCATGGGTAAATGCCCAGTCGAACAGGGTTGGCCTGAAACAGGGCTGCTGAGGCCCAAAAGCTTGCTGCAAGTCTAAGATAGATACCTTCTGGTGGAGAACTGTAGGAAAGGGGCAGAGGGTTCAGGCAAGTCTAGGATGAAAGGAATAAAATCAAAGTGCAATCAAGGTGACATCTACCATTGTCAGCCTCCCCACCGGTCTCTTCCAAGTGTCTCTATATGTTACTCCTTCACATATCTCCTCCAAGCCCCCCAAGTCCCTGCAAATCGGAAACCAAGAAGCAAGCACCATTCTCCAGGTCTCTCTCCTGAGCCCACCTGGCCTCTCAGCTCTGCCATAAACGTGCCCCCCCACCGCCCGGCCCCAAAGCAACTGCCTTTAAATGGGGGTGGGGCTCTGCTTTTTATGGAGATGCCTCTGGTGTACTTGGTCTGCACCAATTCCCTTAGCAGGAGGAGTAGGGACAGTAACTTTGACCTCTCTAGAATGTTAACTATCACTTGCACTGGTTTACCCAAGGTGTTTCAGATTAAGAGGCCTGGTGGACCTTTGTATTGATTAGATAAAAATGATTCTAATCATTGATGGTGGGCATTCAATTAGAAGTTGCTAGAAAATAATTTGTTCTCATAAGTATTACCTCTCATGTCTTTTTATACTATATATTTGCTTGAAGAGCCATTTCAGCAATAATACAAAGGTAACTGCAGCTCATCCCCTACTTGAATTATCATAAATCCCAAATTAATCGGTTCTTACTAATGTTATTTTATCAGTCTTCTCACACATTCCAATGTAATGAAATCAGTTGGTTTGATTTAGGAAGTCAGGGAAAAAGACACAGATGGGGAGAGCAACAAAATGAGAAACAAAAACTTATTTTAGTCACTTTGTTCCCATTAATTATTGGATTAAATCTAGTGATCTTAAGTAAACTAAGCATTCACTCTGGTTTTCAGCAACAGCAGCCCTTCACATGCCTGGCTTTGTTACGGTAACCATTAACCCACAGAACAGCCACACCATCATTAGAAAACTCAATCAAATTCTCCCCCTAATCCACAGGATCCCCAAATGTTCCTGGCACTGCCAGCTGCTTGTAGCTCTGCCCAATGAGCCCTGACTGTAGGAGAACGTAGCATCCAATTCTCCAGTGACTGACTAAGTGTCTCATAGCAGAACTCTCTGCCCACATTACACTGCTTGAAAAATACAGTCTTGCCTTCTTGGAAGCACAAATCATTTTAGCATCACTCATTGACTGCAGTAGTTTGCATATGAAATAACTTTTAAAACATCCAACCAAAAAAAAAAAGATCAAAAAAGCTATCCACACTAAATAAGGAAAAGTCTTAGAAAAATACTGAATCATCTACCAGGTGGCCAAAATCTCAGTCCAAAAACCAAAGGACTAATTTCCATAGTTTAGGGAAAAAAAGAAAACACCCACCACATGCTCCTTGTCTCCACCTGTCACGTATCTTGTCCTCCCTTCAGAGGAGGACCCTGGGGGCCCCATGGAGTGAATTCTGGCCTGCCTGGCCTTCCAACCAAAAGTGTTTAACTTTAGTAAAAAGAAAGAAGAAGGGAGAGAAGAGGGAAAGAGGATGTGATATCAATCAAGAGATCTCATATCCTTTCTCATCTACCACATGTGGATGAGCTGCTGACTGGAACCTGGAACTCTTCCCTTGGCCACAAAAGCCTAAAATTGGAAAGGCACAAGCCCAGAAATTGGTTGCTTTCACTGTGGACTACTCTTCCTGCCACCCTCCCCCACTTAGGAAATATAGGAATTCTGGGGAGAAAAACCTTTCCTGAGGTCAGCTGTGGCGTTATCTTACATGCCCCTCTCCCATGATTCTTTTTTTTCTGGAAATGATTGTTTTGCATCGTGTACACACTCACACACACAAAACACACGCACGCACACACACACACACACACACACTCAGCTGGTTAAACTACGTCAGCCTGCCTCCCGGAGTCTCCTCACAGGCTTAGCACCAGCCTCCCCGCTGCAGCTGGGAAAGTAAGTCTGTTCCATCTTGTGGCTATTGGAGGTAAAGCAAGCTGACTACAACCAATGAATGACTAAAGCTGACTCTTCTTGGAAAGAATGTGCTGGTTCCTGAAACCCTGCTGGCTGCTGGGTGCCCTCCCAGAACCTGAGGCATGTTGGAGAGGACGAGT
The DNA here is from genome assembly GCF_000260355.1 of Condylura cristata. Taxonomy (NCBI): domain Eukaryota; kingdom Metazoa; phylum Chordata; class Mammalia; order Eulipotyphla; family Talpidae; genus Condylura; species Condylura cristata. The sequence continues at coordinate 35,238,620 of NW_004567114.1, read as the reverse complement.
TCTTCTGCACTGAGATCACCAGGCCAGAGGGAGCACCAGTGTCTGAGTGCAGGGCCAGGGCCCAGCAGCCCTCTGTGGGGACCCCCAGGAGACGTGGCCGCCTGGTCTTCAGCAGGGACGGCCTGTGGCAAGGGAGCAGCGTGCTGGGTCCAGAACGCCGCTCTCATATCCCCCTCGCAGGCCAAAGGGCAGAAGCCCAGATGTGGCTCAGTTCTTCTACCTGGAGAGGGATGGAGTCGCCTTTGTTTGTTCAGTCTGCACATCCTGTGCCACGAGCTGGATTCAGGCACAGGGTGTGCAGAATTGACAGTCACCGGCCTGTTCTCTTGTGGATCACAACCACGTGGTGCCGAGAGGCCACACTCCATCCAAGTCTGTCACACAGACAATAGACACAGACAATGCGGTGAGGAAGGAGAACAGATCCAGGGTCCGGGCCTTTCTTGCTGTTCGGGACAGGGAGGGCCAGTGCTCGGAGATGCAGCATGCACGAATGTCCTGGCTCACCTACCTTCTGCCCTCACCCCCAACGCTGCCCCTTGCTGGCTGGTGACTTAAGAGAAGTGATTAAGCTCTCTGTTGTACTGCTGTAGTGGTAAAAGGAGTCGATCACCTACTTCATAGAGATTTGTGAAGAGTGAATGACATAAACAGTGCAGCACCTGTAAGATCAGCCTTTAGGTGTTAGCTCTGCTCTTAATTACAGCTCTTTCCTGACACAGCACACACACATAGGCTTCATAACTGTGAAAATGTAAGTGGAGCCGAAGAAAGCATCCCCCTTACCAAGCCTGGGGTTGGGAAGAGTCCAGGGTGTGACCGAGGGACTCTCACTTTCTCTGTTGGCTCTCACAGTCGCGGCTTTGGGCAGTCCAACTCCCTCCCGACGGCCTCAGTGGGCGGCGGCATGGGCAGACGGAACCCACGCCAGTACCAGATCCCCTCTCGGAGTGTCCCTTCCGCCCGGCTGGGCCTCTTGGGCACCAGTGGATTCGTCAGCTCCACCCAACGCAACACCACAGCCAACCCCACCATCATGAAACAGGGAAGACAGGTTTGTTCTGCTCCAGGGATGAAGGTGGGCAGCCAAGCCCAGGGTCCCCAGGCTACTGACCCCCCAGATGACTCATAGGTAAAGGGAGAGGCCAGAGAGGGTCTAAACTGAGGGACAGTGGTCCACATGCTTCAGAGGTAACTGGCAGTCTTGCATTATTTCTCTGGCAGACAAAGCAAGGCCATGCCTGCACCTGGCCTCCTAGATGTAGGATGCCTCGTGAGTGGCTTTTTAACCCTGGGGGCCTTTAGAAGAAAGATAAGTCCTATTTCCTACTTGCCTTGATCCTTGACCTGCTCCGGAAGACCTCACCACCCCCATAACTGGCTTTCAGACAAACCTGAGCATCTAAGGAGCTTCCTTCATGGCACACAGCTCCTTTGTCAAGGTCCAGCTGTGGAGAACCCCCAGGAAGGAGCCTGCCAGAGTATGCAGGAGGGAGTGCTGGCACCTTCTCAGTGAAGGCCAAGCTGCACAGAGGCTGTCACTGGGCCATTTAGAACTGGCCTCCAGCTCATAGCTCCCAACCTCTCCACCAGCCCCCAGCCCAGGCAGTGCTTTGTATGGAACTCTCAGGCGGGAGCTGGGGTTGGAGGCACTCAAGTGGATCCCGGGTTCTGGCTGTCCTGAGACAACAAGGGATGACAGATGGGCCTAAAGCCGGGGAAAAGCTCCAGACTAGACGGGCGGGATTCTCGTCCCAAGGGAAGCAGCACGGTGTGTGAGAAAGCCCCCCTTCCCGACTGCGGTTGGCAGCTGGAAGTCACCGCGAAGACACCCGCCTGGTAATAAACACACAAGCTGAATGGTGTCAGCTCATTGCCAGCTGAGAGGCTTTTTTTCTCTCCTCGCTTTGTAGTAAATTGTCGGAATCTCAAAAAGAAAATCAAATGAGAACCCTGAAATAGTTTGTGCTCTTCGCAGCAAACGTTTATAGAACTTCCTCATTTCCTAGAAAAGTGATGGGAAAAGCAATAGCAACAAAAGGGATAAAAGAGTTGTGGAGTACGTGTGGGAGAAAGGTGCCCAGGTGAAGCCGAGGACTTGAGTGAGGCCCGGGGCGGAGGGGGATGGGAGGCGAATAAAATGATGGCATCTAAAGCCTTCTGAAATGCACAGGTAAGTCCCGGGCCTATGAACTCTTGCCTGAAGTTAGCCTTTACCTCCTGAATTCTGGCTGGCTGCGGCCTTTCTTCCCCACCCAAGGGCCTCTAGACTGACAACTTCCCATTCCTTGTTTCTCACTAGAACCTCTGGTTTGCCAACCCCGGGGGCAGCAACAGCATGCCAAGCCGCACCCACAGCTCCGTCCAGAGGACCCGCTCGCTGCCTGTACACACTTCTCCGCAGAACGTGCTGATGTTCCAGCAGCCAGGTAGGGTCGAGCCTAAGCGCTTGCTGCCTTCCCGCCTCGACACAGAGGGGAGCCAGGGTGCCAAAATAGATGCCCCCACGAGCCCCACCGGAAAGTGCTTAGCTGCAACTGTCACCACGGATTCCTTTCAGCTTATAGAAGCCTTCTGTGTCTAAGCTGTGCCTCGCCCGAGACCAGCCGTTGGCTTGGCCGGGAGCTGGAACGGGGGGCCCCGGAGTTGGTTGTAAACTGGCAGGGATATTTTTGATAATATTTCTGGATTGCTTAAACCAGAGATAGTCCCCAAAGGGCTGGAGGTGGGAGTGAGGGGAGGAGTTCCATGTGTGGCGTGTGTGCTTGGATGTATGTGGGGACATGTGTGATGACAAAGAGAAAACTTGATGGTGTAGAACTTGACCCAGCTGGTTTGGTTTGCTGTGCCCATGGGACGACTAGACAGTCATCATTCCTTGATTTGGTTAAAGAGCAACTTGGTCACTTCAAGCCAACTTCCATTTCGCCATGCCTCCTCCTTGCCCACAATTAAGCACAGCCAATATGATCCCTTTGTCTATATGGACAGTGACTTCTTAGATTCCAAGCTGAGCAGACAGTTACACCCCTAGCTAGACAACACTCCAGGCGGGCAAGCCAGCTGGGTGATGGCCCATAGGCAGGTCCCCACCAGGCAGCAGATAATGTGCAGTGCCGTCTTGTAGAGTTTCTGAAATGCCACTGTGTCCATGGGAGGGCAAGAAGTTTCTTGCAATTGATGCTGAGCTACAGGGAACAGAGGGTGGAAGAGGAGGGTGGGACTGCTGGCAGGACTAAAGGTGCAATGTACTGAGTGCCGGTGAGTACCAGCACTGTGGCAGGCAATGGGGTTGGGCTGCAGCTGTGAAAAGCAGACCACACGGTCGGTCAGCAGTGTCGTTTGAATCTAAGGCCAAGGATCCGGGAGTCTGGCTATTGTCATGGGGTATCTGTGGGAGATTTTGAGCAGGAGTCAGGCAGGAGTACGAAAGGAGGCATGAAAGGGAGCAGGCTGTAGGTGGGAGGAAGGGGAGAAGGAGGGGAAGGGACAGAGGACAGGGTCCGAGCTTCCGCCACTGAGCAAGGGCTGTTGGGAAAGGAAGGAGCCGCCACATGGTTCAGATGCTTATTTTTTGTTTGTTTATACCTTTACATCATTGTGTAGTCCCCATAAAATTCCCAGCACCAGTTCACCCGTGAACCATCACCACCATTCCTTTTACCCAGATGCTGATTTAAAGTTGCTTTGTAATTTCTAGAACTCTTTTTCATGCATCATTGTTTTAAAGCTCCTTTTCTCTGCTTTAATACTTGTAGGTATTTTTTCCTGGGAAGAAATACTCAATAAAACTGGGGGATGGTGAAGGTCTTTATTCCCTTCCTGTGTCAGCGGTCCTGGTGTGAGTCTGGGAGGCCAGCTCACAGGGAAAGGGTGGGCAGGGGTAGACTGGCAGCCTCTCGGGGCTGCCTTTGGGGAGCTCATCGTTCTCTTGATAAAACCACGTGCACAACCCTTGCACGAGACGGTCCAGAGGGAAGATGAACAAGACAGCTTCTTACACTATAACATCGCCCAATGTGACATCACTGTCCACTAGCAAACCTCCACTAAGCACCAGCTCGTGATCGGAATTCTTCCACCGTTAGCAGGATGCAGACCTAGGCATAGTGCTGTAGGCTGTTATCATTCATTGCCTCCTAAGAGTCAGCGAGTTGCAGATTCCTTCCAGAGAACTGCCTTAGAAAGAGTGGGGCAAGACCCTCCTGGTGGCACAGTGGGCTAAAGTGCAGCACCGCAAGCTAGCCGCAGCCGCCTTAGTGCGAGTTCGATCCCCAGCCAGGGAGCTGACCCACATGGCACAGCAGACCTCCCCTCCCCTGTCTCGTCTGCTGCTCCTCTCAGCAGTGTACATCATTCATCAATTGGCCTATTCTGCTCCCCACTCTGTCGCTGGTGAATCCTAGTCACTGTCCCTGCACCTCTGGCCTATACCCCAGCTCTGTCTGCAGAAATAAATTTTAAAAACAAAACAAAAAACAAAGAGTGGGTGAAAGGGCCAGACAGTGCCCTTGTGCTCTGGATCTCCTCGTGGAATGGAAGGGGCTGTTGAATGAGGCAGACACCAGAGCAGGGACCCACGCTGAGCACTCGGTAAGCCCTTGCTCCCTGCCTCCTAATGTGCTGAGTCAAGCAGCCCTGCTCAGCACGGGCAGATAAGGGGTAGGGGAGGTAAATGAATCAGTCCTATGCAGCCCATAACCAGCTGGGCCCATGAGCCCTGCCAGCCTCCAGGACTTAAATTCTCAGAGATCAACTTGGGGCAAGATGGTACAATATTGTCATGTACCATATACTATTTGTCACCTTTTATGAAAGTGTGGGTCACAGAGGATTCGCAGCACACACCTTCTGCAAGTCCAGGATGTTCAAGAAGCCACCAGAGAAAAGCTGCCTTCCCCATATGACTCCTGTTTCCCTGCCACCCACCTTGACGAGTTCGGCAGTGACCAGCCTGCCTGGACCCCATTTCCCTGCTCACACTGACTTTGTCCTGGTTCCCATCCTCATTCTGTCCCCCTTCCTTTCTTACTCCTCCTCTCATGGGGATCTAACTGCCACTGCTCTGTCCTCTGTCTCTTCCCAGTGATGCCTGTCTTTCTAGATTTCTCTCCAAGTAACTCACTTAACCAGACTGAAGCCCTTCTATATATTTAACAGAGCAGCCACAGCTGTCATTGGCAAAACAAGGTTCTAAAGGTTTTTCCTAGAATCATCAACCTATTTCTCATTCTAAAGTCCTACGGAAATTGACACCTTCTCACCACCAAGTTCAGTGCCTTGGGGACCTATACCTGAGTCATTACGGTGTGAGATTCAGCAAGGATGGCCAGCTTCTACCAGGAAAAGTCCCTGGGGCTCCCAGGTGCAACACCACCTCATCTTCTCCCTTCCAGAATGTTCTTGACCCTGCTACAGCACTGGGCTCTCTGCTTGTAGGGCTTCTGCAAGACACACTCAAAAAGTTTCAAGTCAGGCTCTCCCTGGTGGCAGTGGGTTAAAGCACCACATTATGAAGCTCTCCAAAGCCACTGCAGCATGAGTTCCATCCACCGCCAGGGAGCTGACCCACATGGTGTGACAGACCTCTCCTAACCTACCAGCTGCTCCCCTCAGCAGTGTATTTGAGTAGATCTGCCTGTTCTGCTCCCTACTCTGTCTCTGGTGAATTCTCTCACCCACCACACCTCTGGCCTATACTCCAATTCTGTAAGCATAAATAAATAAATCTTTAAAAAAAAGTTTCAAGTCAACCTGGACCCTGGACATCTTAGAATGGGAGTGGCCTAATGCTGAAATGGAGAGGGGAAGAATTGCTTGATCATCTAGGCTATAGGCACCTGCTTGATTGGGGCAACAGAGGAGAAGAAAGTTTCCTTTCTGCTTAAATCAGGACTCAAACTAAGACTGCCTGTTGTACTGCAGCCAGGGGAACAGGATAAATGTGACGAGCCTACAGCAGGAATTGGCCTGGTCGTCTAAGTGGACTTAGTGGGGGGAGGCGGGGGGGGGGGGGGGGGGGGGGGGGGGGCTCTGGGGGTGAGAGGGGTTTAGTGAGATCTCCGCCCAGCAAGCCCACGTGATCAGGGAGCCTTCTAGCCAGAGATTGAAGCTGTTATCCACCCAGCTGGTCTCCTGTCTTGTCTGTGTGGGGAGATGCCACAGATCTGTTTTTATCAAATATGCAATTAAAAAGTCACACTATTAGGAAACTCTGGAGTGTGAACATATGGGCTTCTCCCAAGACAGGATTTTTCTGAGCCACTCTGAGAGTGGTGGGGGTCCCAGTTCCCCAGGATGTCAGAGGGGGCAGAGCTGGAGGATAAAATGCAAGCATGCCAACTTTCAACCTAAAAGAGCAGCCACTGAGATGCGAAGATTCTGGAGTGGAGAGCCACATAGTTCTCAGCCCCTTGTTGGCACACGCAGTCCCAGGCTTGGAAATGGCATTTTGCTGTGTGTTGGCAAGAAATCCTGCAGCTGAAACACTTCTCTCCAAATGTCGAGCATCTTTATTTATCCAAATCTCTCCACAGTGTTTGTTTAAAGGGAAGTGCTAGAGAGTAAACTAAATTTTACAATGAGCATATGGATGGCTATAATTGCTGAGGGTTTTTTTTTTCATATTTGCTAACTTGCTATATATAAAATTGTGTTTCTATTTTATAGATTTCACACCCTGAAGGCTGCTAATTTTTGCATGCATATGATTTTCACATGAATGGATGGAAATACTGAAATATTCTTCCCTCTGGATTATCTCCATGGCCCTGACCCTACTCTGGTAGCCTCTAGTGGGTGGAGGTCAGGGGAAACCCTCCCACCCTCCATGGCCCCAGCTTCTCTGAAAGTTCTATCAGCTTCTGTCCACTCATGAATTGGCACAATTGCCTTCAGACCCTTCAGTGATGAAACGTATGTCAGAAAGAACCCTATCTGCTTCCTTCTCGGTGCTTCATACTGATTTCATACGATTTTGCCAACCTTCTCTTTGAGAATTTTAAATAACAGAAATGACATCTGCCTCTGACTTTGCTGGAAATGTAGAACACAGATATTGCTAAGGAGATCTAAATGTATAGCTCATCAAGGAAGACGAATACTTGGGTTTAGGTGTTATCTTCCACTTCCTAACCCACCAAACCACCAACCTCGAGTGCCCCCTGGTGCCCCCTGGTGGAGATTCGAAGGAGAAAGGAAACAGCCTGAAGTGGTGTGCTCGGGATCCCTCCTCTAGGTGGAAGAGTGAAGGGCCAGACACACCTTCCCAGAGTCACCCATGAAGGCAGTGGCTGCGCTGAGACTTCCCAGTCACCCGGAACATATCTCCCTGCTGCCATTCCCTTTGCTTCTCCAGGGAGGAGCTCACAGCTCTTAGCTGTCAGTGTGTCCTACTCCTGTTCCATCTTTTTCATTCCTCAGTAGACATGTATGAAGTGTGCACAGGTCGTGGCTGGGTGTTAGGGAGATTTCAGAGAAACATTAATGCCTCATTGCTGTCTGCAAGGTGCTTCCAGGCTAGGCAAGGATGCTCTGCAGGGCGCGGGCGGGGAGGTGCTGACTGGGAGAACAGCACAGTAGGTGACTTGCTCGTACTCAGAGGAGGAGCCTGAGAGCCAGGGAGGGAGGGTCCAGATGGTGGAATGGTCTGGGGGTAGATGCGCACAGCATTGTCCAGGACAGTGGTGCCAGTCCCCCACCCCCCGCCACCCCCCAAGACGCTCAGCCCTTGTCAGTGTTTGGGCACCGAGGCTTCCGCCAGGCTCATGGTCACCACAGCCTGAAGGACACCGCTGGCTCCGGAGCACATCCTTGTGGGTTCGTGCCCAGCTCTAGTGGCCAGTTAACCTTGACAAGCTACTTAGCGTCTCTGAGCCTCACTTGGGAGTTGGCAGCTGGCACAGGCTGGGGCTCACAAGAAGTGTGGTTTGCCTAACAAAACGGAAATGCACCAAGCCCTGTGCTAGGCACTGGGAGCAGAGCCATAGACCCAGCTCCAGTGAGGCAAACATTCAACCAGGGGCGTGGGGAGCAGCAAATAAATACAGAACATGTCAGATGCGGATCAATGACGAGTATGAAGGAAAATGAAGGGTGGGGGAGATTCTATTCACATATGGTCAACAGGGTTCTTTCTAAGGAGTTGTAGCACTAGAGCTATAAAGGCAAGGAGAAGAGTGAGCCCTGGAAATATCCAGGGACCAGCATCTTTGGCAAAGGAAACAGAGTGCAAAGACCAAGGGGTAGAAAAGGATCTAGAATCGAGCAAAGGAAAGGAAGAGCTACCTGAAGGCAGACAAGGGACCAGATGGTATAGGGCCTTGACTTGCTCTGATGGGAAGTCTCTGGAGGGTTCTGAGCAGAGGATGATAGTCTGTGACAATGACCAGCTTCTTTAGTCACCAGTTTCTCCCAGCACCTATTTCACAGCAAATTATTCTGAATGCCTCATGGGCCTCAGAAGTGGCGTGAACCCCTGGGTTCTCCCAGGAGGCAGGATATCTGACCCTCACCCTGGTAGAGTCAAGTGGCCCCCTGCTTTCTTGCTCCTCATTCTGAGAGGCCATGTCACGAACATAACCCTTTGTCCCTGCAGAATTCCAGCTTCCTGTGACTGAACCTGACATCAACAACAGGCTGGAGTCTTTGTGCCTCAGTATGACCGAGCACGCCCTGGGAGGTGAGTGCTTCCACCCTGCATGTCCCCTGGGGGAAGAAGCAGCCCTCTGCTTCTGGCAGTACTGGCAGCTACTGGCAGTAGCTATTGGCAGTAGCTGGGGGTGGGAGGGACCCGAGGAGGGGTAGACAAAGGACAAGAAAGTGTGTCCTTGAGATGGACTCAGGCCTTCCTCAAGCCATGACACCTGAGTGGCCCACGGTGTCCTGCCTCCGCCTCTCCAGGAGGTGAGTCTGACCGGCAGTCCCAGCTGGCCCTCTGCCCCCACGCCCAGTGCACCCTGGAGTCCCCCCCCACACACACACCAGCTGTCCCAGGCCAAAGCTGGGAGCTGGAGGAGTCGGGAGCACAAAACATGGCTTTTAGTGGAACATCCCTCCCCACCCCCCACAGCATTGGATTCTCTCCCTCTGGGCGCTAGATCCCCCAGTCTGGTCTAGGCATCTCCCAACTTGCTCTAAAAATAGAATTTTGAGCCAGAAATCCCTGCTTTTATGTCTCCCTGTTCCAAATGGCTTCCATGCCTCGCGGAGCCCCCAGCAGCCTGAGGTATGACAGGGAAGTCTGTTGCTATGCCTGTGGGGTGCAGCGCTGCACCCTGCAAGGGGCTCCCCAGAGAGCTGGATGCCCCCACCATCTGTTTGGTCTGATGCTATGCCTTCCTGGTACCAAAAACAAACACAAGTCTTGCTCTGGCCTGGACATGCCGCCAGCCTTGGGGATGCTTGGCAGGCAGGGGAGAGATGGCTGCCCCTTCCCACCAACCTCCAGGGATGCTCTGTCACGGTCCTCCCTCTCCAGTCAGAGCGCCCAGACACCCAGGAGATGGGTCACATGCCGAGAGCAGGAATCCGTGCCTCTGGGCGTGGCGGGGAGGAAGGCTGTTGTCAGCTATGACTCCAGCTATGACTTCAGTCCTTCCTGACCAGGGGTTTTTAGGTTTTTGGTCTGCAAACACAATTTTTTTTTTTAAAGATTTATTTGTGCATACAGAACTGGGGTACAGGCTAGAGGCTCAGGGGCGGTGAGAGGCTTCACCAGAGTCAGAGTGGGGAGCAGAACAGGCAGATCGACGAAGTACACTGCTGAGGGGAGCAGCGGGCGGGTCAGGAGAGGTCTGCCACGCCATGTGGTCACCTCTGGGGCAGGTGGGGATCGAAATCATGAGAAAGTGGTTTAAGCTTTTTAGTGCTGTGCTTTAACCCGCTGTGCCACCAGGGAGGGCCCACAATTTTTTTTTTTTAAAGAATGTTATGATTTATTTACACAGGCAATTTTTCTGTAGCTTCATTTTCCTCTGAAAAGTAACAAGAGAACTCCAAAGCTTAGAACTGGATTACTTGACCCTTTCTCTTCTTATCACCTCCCAGTTCAAAATGCTTGCATCTCTTAATGGCCAGCATCCTTTTGGATCTGCAGTTGGGGTCCACACATTCAAGTCTCAGCACTATCTTCTTGGTGGTTTTAGCCTTCTTCCGGAAAATCGGCTTTGTGGGCCCACCATAGCCACTCTGCTTCCGATCGTAGCGCCTCTTTCCCTGGGCATACAGGGACTCCTTGCCCTTCTTACCCTGGGTCACTTTGTGAGGCTGGTGCTTTCCACACTTCTTGCAGAACGTCCTCCGGGTTTTAGGCACATTGACCATCTTTGCAAAAGAGTTGTTAATACAATGAAAATTGGCAACCTGATGTCCACACTCCCCAACTTGCTCCACTCGCATCTAACAGGAAAAAGCTCTGCAAACACAATCTTATCCTAAAATGAATATGCGACAAGTGGTCTGCATAGAGCAGAATGGAGTGCAAGCACCTGACCTTGACCGTGTGAGGCTTTCTACAGCCCTGAGGAAGCCTCAGTACCAGGAAGGCGTGGAATGCAGGCCACCCAGGACTGCACCCGACACAGTGGGAGCACACAGCTCCTTCTGGAACCTCACTGGGGTTCCATGGAACCCCATTTGCAAACCCTGTTCTCTCCTTTGGCCATTCAGATCCTGGAAGCTTGGCAGCCCATCGATGCATGGAAATACATAATGTAGTAACAGCTGTAGCATGGACTGTCACTCAGCCTTAGTGGAAGGACATGCTGACACGTGCTGCAGCATGGAAGGCCCTTGCCACCACTATGCTAAGTGCTGGTCCCGAAAGTAGGCTTTCACCAACATGAAATGCTCCGAACAGAAAAATCTGCAGCCAGAAAATAGAGCAGTGGTTACTAAGCCATTAGAGAGAGGTGGGCACGGAGACTGACTACGAATAGACAACACATTTCTGTTGGGGGTATTAAAAAATATTCGGAAATTAGTGATGGTGGTTGTAAAACTCTTAATCAACTTAAAAAAAATCACTGAATTGTGAACTTTATAAGGATGACATTTGTGTTAGGTGTCACAGTGCTTTCATGGGGTCAGAGTCAGGATAGCGGCAGGCGATCAAGTCCCTAGATCTGGCCCTGCCAGGGCTCTGATGCCAGAGGGAAGCCCCCAGGGCCACTGTTGTCAGGCCAGGCTCAGCCCAGTGCCCTGCCCAGACGAACAATACCCACTGACTAGGTGGGGGAGGCTTGAAGAGTCAGCAAAGAAAACTGACCTCCTCCCCCAGGGCTTGCTACAGCTCAGGTAATTGGCATATTGGAAGCTCTTATCAAACTGCTAACTACAAACATTATCATCATTAGTGGCCAGAATGCTGAATGCTTTTTATTAAAGGAAGTTTTCATTTAAAAGATTTCATTTTTTTTTAGCTCAGTCTTCTACTTTTACAGAAATTCTCCACAAACTGGTGGTTTCTTCCTAATGTTTTCATCTTGTTAATCTCCTAAGCCTTTTTATGGCTCTGTTTTTTTCTCAATAATCCTCTGTGGTAGGAAGCCACGTGAGCAGTTTCCCGATCAGAGAATGCAAACAAAGTTCAGGGTGGGGTGGTCCAGTTGACAGGGGTGCAGGGACAGCACCTCTCTGCTGGTCAACCCCTTTCCGGTGCCAGAGAAGATGACCTTGCTGGGTGGGGACAGAGTGCCAAAGAATTAAGACATTTTACAGGAAGCCAGACAACTGGGAAGAGGAAAGCAGAGTGAAAGTGCTCTGCTGTGTCTCTGGAAAGGAGGCCATGGCCCGAGAACCTAGGAAGCCACGTCCCGGGACCACTGTTCTAGGACCCAGCATGTGGGACCCCTGGGGACCTGGTCTTGGGACCTCTTCCTTTTGGGCATGTCTCTTCTTGGCTGGCATAAGCGAAAGTCTCTTTGACCTTCCCTTTCCATCTCCTTTCCCCTCCCACTGCCCACTGACAGAACCTGTGATGGGGGTAGTTTGCCTCTGGCATCTTGGTCTGTGAGCCTCTATTTAAGATTTTCATCTGACTTTTTCCTGCCTGGTGCCCCTGGGTATTCAGGAAGACTTGGTGCCAAGCGTAGCCATTATCTTTCTGCTACAGAGGGTTATGGGAACAGAGATAAGGACAAAAGTGGGCTCCTCCCAGCAAAACGGACTCCACGGTGAGTCATATCAGAGGAGTGCCCCATTCCCTTATACTTGCCCCCCACCCGGTCCCCTGACAATTCCTCCTCACCTTCCCTTCATGCAGCCTGGGACTTACAGCACCTTTCTAGACCATAGGAAGACCGTGCACATTAGGAAAAGGCTCCACTTCCTTAAGGGGCTGTTCTGCCAGTTACATGAAATCTGGATAATGACTATGAAGTCTGTAGTGATTGCATGTGACTGTGGCCCCTGAAGTTGCTCGGTCCACAGCTCACACTGACAGCTCTGAACTCACCTAGGGGCCATTCCCCAGCCTGCTAACACTGCTGCCCTGGGAGGGCGGGGTGGGAGAATGCACTTCTGAGGGGCTGGGTTAGCTGAGACATTCATGTTTCCAGTCCTGAACTTCCACGGCTGTAAAGGGTTGGTATTAATGAAATGAATAGGTGGCTGAGTCCTGGCAAGAGGTTGCACTGCTCTTCTAAACACCCCCCATCATGCTCACACAAGTGTCCGCACACACATAGCTACTGTTCTCCCTCAACCAGCTGCTGCTGCAGAGACACACAGGAGGCTCAGGTGGAAACCTGCAGAAAGCAAGGAGAGGCTGTCGATTAAAGTTTGCATCTGTGGTTCACATCTGTGGGCCTCTTGGACTGATGATTTGATAACCAGTTTTAGGGAACAACTTGCTTCTCTTTAAAATCTCTCCAGAACCTGTCTAGAACTTTACACACACAATACAAGTATAACTGGAGAATTCTAAGTAAGATGAATAGATTGTACCAATGTCAGTAATTCGGCGGTAATATTATACTAGTTTTACAAAATGTTCCCATAAGGAAACTAGGCATAAACCAGAAACCCAGAACTATGCCTTTCAACTGTATGTGAACCTACAGTGACCTCGTAAAAATTTCCAGTAAAGAAACATTTCTTCATGTCCCTGCTGGCAAGATGCCAGCCTGCCCCCTACCCCATGGGAAGGCCAGAGACCCCTGCAGAGCACTCAGCAACACCCCCTCCCACTTAGGCCCTCTGGCTTTCCCTGCAAGACACTGCTACCCCTGTCATGCCTAAGTTCTGCCCACCGGGTCTAGATGCTCCATCCAGACCAGGTTTGTGGCACTGAAATTTACACTCACATATGGAAATCAAGGAAGCTGGGGGAGGTAGCCCAGTCCCACCCTGGCCTTCACTTAGCGGCATCTGAAAAAGGGTCATTCCTGCCTCTATGAGAGTTGAGCCACCTCTTGTCATCTCCAGCATAGACCATGTTAGGGTGCCACCTGCCCAAGAAACCAGCCTTCAGTCAGACCTGGTTACTGCTTCTAAGTGCCCAGTTGCCACCCTCCGCCCTCCTGCTTGTCTTGTGTATACAAAACCCTATGGTTTATACTAGGGAGGCTGCCATAGACCCAAGCATCAGCTCCCTCTGCTGTCTGTCTCATTCATGGCCTCTGACCTCTGAATTTCATGTCCCCAATTCTCTAGCTCAGTTTCACTAACTCTGTAACATCATCATGGCATTTCTCAAACGCCATGATTCTTGACACAAAGACTATGGATTATTCTGGGTCAGAGGCATCCCCCGGTCTGCTCAGCTATGGCCAGGGTCGCAGTCTCAGTCACAGTCACGTTGTTCCCAGTCTTTCAGTTAAGACAGTGAGATGGTGATGGTCCCAAAGGAAGGACTCTGCAAGACACGTCTGTTACAGTTTCTGTCTGACTCCTTCGCCACACCTCCTGCCACTCCTCCGTCCCCACATCATAAACCTCCGACCTGCCCTTGCCAAACATTTACAGTTTGTCCATACTTCAGTTGCACGCCTTTCCCTCCTTATTCTTTCCTCCCCATCCTTCTCCTACCAACAGGTTCTAAAAAACATCCATTTCTATCTCTCTGAAACTGTCCTTGACTTCCAAGGACGACTGAAACCTTCTGGCCTCCATGTTTCTGCTGTGTACAGATTCCACTAGGGTGACCATCACCAGTATATTTCTGTGGGTTTGCATGCCTGGGTGATAAGCACGATGTGAGTACCTCATGGGTGAGGTGTGGTGAGATACCACCTTGGTATCTAGGCTTAGTTTGATTTGCGGCAAAAAGAGCTATTCTTCAATTGTTGAGTTGGGTGAGTGTGTAATAAATGAGTGAATAAATGAATTTACCTCTTGTGTGTCATCAAGAGACTGAGAAGCCCATCATGGCTGAAGGTGACTTGGTGGGCATAAACAGGTTGTTTCTGCTCATGCACTTTGTACTTATGTCTCCTGTAGACGGGGTTGACCGGACCTCCACAATTTAGAAGCTGAAGATGAGAGTGACCGCGCTGGCCGTGAAATCGACTGCTGCGGGTCCAGTGTCAACCATCTTCAGGGTTGCACAGAATCCTCCAAGATACTTTGCAGCCTTTTTTCCCTGGTCCCTCTCCCATTTTGATTTTGTGAGAGCGTAGGTCGTCCTTGTAAACATATCAGTAGACCTGCGATTGGTTATTTTGTCATTTGTTTCTGTCATTGGGATGGCTTGGCGTGTGGGTTGGGAAATGGGGCTCTAGGGAAACTTGGGGCTAGGGGCTGGGGGGAGGCGAAGGAAATTTCGGTGGCTTTCTGGTGGAAAGGGGATGGAGATAAGGGAAGAGCGCCACCATGAAAAAGATAAAAAGAGACAAAGGAGGGAGGCAGAAGCCGCAGCCCTGGCAGCCCTCTCCAAAAGCCTGCCCTCACAGCCAGGCCCCAGGAAAGGCATGGATATGAGCGACCAAAGCAAGATGGCGCCTCGCCTTCCCGCCTCCCTGATTGGATTTCCTTGAGGCCCCTGGCTGAAATCCAGCCGAAGGGAGGGCCGTGAGTCATGGCAATGGGGGCAAGAAGGGAGAAATTCTCTCCAACAAAATTTCAGATAAACTTTGATTTGTGTATTGTTTACATAACAATTTTAAAGGGTACATAATGTGTAAAGGATTTGGATAGAACTTCTCTTCATGCTATGGTTTTTGTAAAGGATTTATTAATATGGATTCAGTTTTTCCTTCTATTTTTATAACAGCAGCAGAGTTGTCTTTTTAAATGACTGTCACGTTCTGCTTCTCAGAAGATGGTCGCGGTAAGGTAGGCCTGGGTGGCGGCCTGTCACCCAGAGGTGGGAGGGACGCGTAGGCTGAGGAAAGCTTGAGGTTGAGACTGGAAGGCAGCGAGCGAGCAACGGCACCCTGTGGTCGCTTATGGATTTGCTCACAGGTCCCGGAGAGATTGTAAACAAATCTTGTAGTCCCTTTCTGTGCTGGGTTTGCTTCTCATCCAAGTACCTCTCCTCCTCCCCACCTCACCATGGGTTTTCAACCCATTACTCTCACCCTCACTCCCCATTCAGGTGAGGTGGGTACAGGTTTCACTGGACAAGAGACCAGGACTGACATTTCCCCCTTACAAGAGGCCTTCACATCCAGACAATAAGCTTCAAATGCTGTTTACGGAGGGGTGGTTCAAAAAATATGAGACTGAACATGCATCTCCTTTGTGGGCTCGCTGCTGAGGAAGAGGCGAGCGGGGTTTGGCCATGCTGCATAAACAGCCAGCAAGTAGGGAGAGCCTCAAGGAGACCTGGCGAGGAGGCCTGACTCCACGGTCCATCTTTCTCACATAAAAGATGTGAGAGAAGTCACCCTACTGAGGAAAGCAAAGGTCTGTCCACAGGGTCTATGCCAGGGGCTTGCTATACTGTTGGCTGATTTATCCATCCACACAGAAGGGAGCTAAACCACTCATACATGGTGAGAGGTTAACAAGCTACTCTACCAAGTACTAGCGCTGTATCTTAAGGGCAAGAAAGACGTGTTTCAGAACTTGGTGCAATGGAGGATATTAGAGGAAATCAAAGAGGAGTTGTGCTCTGCACTGGGAAATTGGGGTGTGTACATGGTGGTATGACACTCAGCCAGAGACAAGATGGAGGAGATGGTATCAGGCCTGTTTATTAAATGGATGGTCTGGTGCCATTTCTTTTAACAGAGTCAAAGTCCAAATTGAAGAGATCAGGCTGCAAAAATTACTGCACTTGCTTACAGTTATTTTTTTTTTAAGATCTTAATAAAATCCTATCAACTCACTTACTTTAAAAATTAAAAATGTGCAGCTAACTCATCCTTGGACATTGTTAACTAGGCTTCTGAAGTCTAGATGGGAATTTCTTAACCATAGAGAAACTTTAACAAGCAAGGAAGGCTTGAACCATAGTGTCATTCGTTGCATAAAAAAGAGAGACCTCTCCTTGGATGACAGTGTTCTGAAGATGCAAATCTTTGTGCAGAAAGAGGAAGCATTTTTGTTTAAGTTTTTTAACCAAGTGCCATTAACATTCATCCTTCACACCCCTTTTCTAAACAAGCTCAGTGTTACTGGAGGAAGGTGTCAAGATCACATGTAAGGCAGGAAGACTAGGTCAAGTGTTAAAGGCAAAGTTAAGACCAGAGGGTTTGTGAAGGTGTTTGGGGGATGCTAAGGAAGTTCAAAGAAGAGAAAAAGCAATGGTTATTAAGCAGCTCGTGAAGAAAAGACAAAGCATTCAGATCTGCTGCAAAACAGATCCATAGAGACTCGGTTGTTCAGAAAACAGATTGTGAACACAATCACATTAGCATGAATCCTTTAAAAGGAAGACCTTAGAGTATTTGCAAATCTGAATTTCTATTTATTCCTTCACTGAATATAGAAACAGTGGTTATCTGATTATTAGAGATATTATTTTGGATATGTTACTTATTAATGCGCTATGGCTGGTAACCATGATAAAGTGTTATTAATAACAACATAATTCTTTTTTTAAAAAAAAAGGAAAAGCTTATTTTTCATTGACTGTGTATAGATATATCTACTTAGTTGTGTTTTGCTATCAGTGTTTTAATTTTTTCAGTTGTGTGTTCTGATAAATTCTAGGAGCCTATTCCCACCTTGTTTTGAGTCCTGTGTTGACTACAGGTATACAGCTCAATTTAAAAATCCTAAAGCAAAAGAATTTTATTTATAAAAGAATCAAACAGTTGCATGCGTAAGGCTGTGAAGTTGGATATTTAGTAACAAAGCGGCAGTGCCTTTTTTGTATTTTCCCATTGACCCCTAAATGCAACTGTTTTATATAAAGTAAATAGTAAACATTAAAAATCTCAGAGTAAAATCTATTTCACTACATGTTTTCTCCCCATATTCTGATTTGAGCAGTGTGTATTTGGCATCTCCACACTGTCCCAGGGACAGTGGTGTTCTACGATATTATCATGTATGATGTTTTATTGGTGCTTTTTACTCATAGTGGTTTCTTACAAGAAACTATAGGAAGACACACATGAACTGTGTACAAGAAATGAAACATTGCTGCTGATGTGTGTATGTGAGTTTTTTGTTGTTTTTTTTCCCACATGCTTTTGAGTTTCACTTTTTCAACAAGGGCCAGCAAGCAAAATAAAGAGGTTGCTGGGTCTTCCTGCAGGGGGCGCTGTTTGCACCGAGCTCCAAAATCCTGTGTATGGATGGTCCCTATCTGGTGCCCAGGATTGGAGCTACAGCTGGGGCCCCTCCCTCTCCCACTCATTTGAAGAGACACTGAGGAAAACGAAGTTTTCTTTTTCTTTTGAGGTGTCATCAGCTGCCTTTTATGGAATGGGAGCCTTCTCCGGGTCTTTAATTCTTCTGCACCTCTTGTAGCTGCTGCCAGTGCAAGGTTGGCAGATGTGCATTCCCTGGCTAAATCAGCATCTCTCCAAGAGCCTGGGCTAGGGGGCTGATGTGGGCTGAATGCATAGGTTGGCAACCAGAAGGGCAGCGAGGGGGCGAAAATCAGGCCCGAGCCTCTGGCCCTTGGGAGAAGTCTGCAAGCAGGCCTCTCCGACATGGGTGCAGAGAAGCAGCCTGACCAAGTGCTCCGTGTACCTGTTACAAACAGGGCCTGCGGGAGGATAATTTGCACATGGGGCTGTGATAACACTAACATTGATTTTTTTTTTTACAAGTCATCAGAGATGTTTGCAAAGTGAGTTTTATTTTTTTTGTAATTCCTTTATCTTTACTTAAAGGTGAATGTGTATTCCTCTGGGAGGAATAGGAAGAAAACAGGAGTGTTAATAATGTCAAACAGAAGACTTCCTCCCTTATTAATATATAAGCCTCATGTATTTATGCCTAATGTAAGCCGACTTTTAAAAAGCTTTCTTTTGTTGCATGCCCCGTGCAGGCACCCTATTGTACATGCATGCCTTTCGTCCTGTTTTCCTGTATAAAGTTTGTGAACAAAGAACTATTTTTGCCTAGTTCATGTTGCCAAGCAATGCATATTTTTAAAATTTGTCATATATGGAAATAGCATGTTTGTTACATGTAAAAGCTTTACTGATATACAGATATACTAATGTTTGAAGATGCTGTTCTTTGCCAGTGTACAGTTTTCAAATGTTGTTACCAGTGAAACACCCTTGTGGTTTAAACTTGCTACAATGTATTTATTACTCATTTCCTCCCATGTAACTAAGAATCATGGCTATATTTCATATCAACGTTATATTGAAAGTGAAGGGAAATGATTAATACAAGGTTTTGTAACACTGGTGTGTGTCTTTTTTCTTTTTGTCAATAGATCGATTGGAAAACAAGAACTGAATCTTACAAATAAGCCAGTGGGGAAGGATGGGCATGACATCCCTGTAAACTATTCCCACCTGACCCTACTATGCAAATTGTCTTCAACCATGAGCCACTTTTTCTTTATAGCAAAAAGATAGTGAGAAATGTGTGGAAACATATACAGTTTGTTCTGTGCCCAGAGTAGCTAATAAATGCACCCCCTGCTGCAGGGGCATGTTTCGGAATGCACCCCAACCTGTGGCTGGTAGGTTATAGCTTGCTTTCTGCTCTCAATGCCTTTGAAACCATCACCCCATAGTTACTGCATAAAGAAATAGAGGCGTCCTAGGAGATTTGGGTCTTAAAGTGCACATGGCTTGAAGCTGTCCCTTATACTATTGTCGTGCATGGTAACATAAATCCTAAATGTCCCTCAAACATATGACTGGAAAGACTAACCTGGATTTGAATTCTGGCACCAGCATTCTCTGTGTGATGTTGGGCAAGTTCCTTAACCTCTCTGAGTTTGTGTTTGATTTGTTATTTTGGACTATGATTGTCAAGGTTTGTGTAACCCTGAAACCTCTAACCCTCACCTCAAAAAAAGGTAAAGACAAAACATAAGATGTAATGATTTTGGTACCAAAAACCTAGCAAACCAAGCTCTCTGAAGCAACCACAACTTGACATTTTGACACTAACCACATGATGACTCCTTTCCCGTGAGGCTCCAGCTGTTCAGAAGACATGCAAAATACAAAATGGTCCCTGGAAACAAGAAGTACCTTGCAAAGCTGAGATTTAGGTGAAATTCCTTCTAAAGTTTAATGCTCACAATCGAATGTGCTCTATCTCAGAATAGGGCTCAGAATAGTCAAAAGGGAAGGGGAGGATACATGTTCAAGAGAAAAGTTGTCTTGCTTTTGAAATATGTGGGATGAAGGAAAATGTGATTTGTGAGATTAAAGGCGTGTGAGCATGAAGGCTCAGCACGGTGCCTGCAACAGGATCAGTTAGCAGTTTTTATCAGCAAAGTTGTGGCTCTTTGGCAGAAACCTGCATACAGAATATTCAATCCAGGGGAAAATGTTACTCCCAATCAAGCTTTTAGGACCCCCCACCAACAGCCCCTTCCCCCCAAAAGATAGTTCGATTCATCTTAAAGGGGGATGACTAACACCTGTACAGCGTGCTGGCTTGGAAGAGGCTGCCATGCACTTGAGCCAGTGCAGAAGGGGCACAGATGGGCACTGTCCACATACTCCATGCTAATAAGAAAGGTGTGGGGTGGGAGGGGGGTGGAGGGCAAAGCCAAAGCAGAACCAAGACTCACATGAAAACACCTTGGCTTGCTCCCTTGAACAGCCACTACATTTTCAACAGTCACATTTATCAGTGACCTTGGCTCCTGATCTGTCCAAGACTTACTGTCCCAACAAGTAGAGGAGAGGGCTTGGGCGCAGTGGAATTCTCATCCATAACCAGAACCTAACCCATCTCTAGAAAGATGTGGGGTGGTCAGGGTGCACCTGGCTCACCAGAAACAGTGTAGCAGCCCTTACTTTGTCCTGGCCAGTGGGCAGTGCTAAAACATGGCACTCCCATGCCAGTCTCACAGACCTCACGCCACAAGCACCTTCATTTTCTGTGTCCACACTCACATCATAATACCTGGCAGCCACCCTCCTGAGCGCTGGTCCTCAACAGTGGCTCTTGGCAACCCTTGTTCACTGACTTCTCAAAGCATCTGCAATTCCAGTGTTGTAGTAGCTGATTATTTGCAATCAAGGGTCCAATTCTTTTGTAAAAGATGGCTGACCCATGAACAACATGGAGGTTAGGGGGTCCAGCCCCCCATACAGTTGAAAATCCACATATAACTTCTAACTACTCCAAACTTAATGACAGTCATCTGAGGGGGTTGATTTTGAGGCCCCCAGGAGACCAAAATCTGCAGATATTCAGATCAGTTATAGTTGGGCTTACCATATCTGTGAGTTTCAAATCCATACATTTAGTCAACCAAACCCCCAAATGGTGAACTGGTGAATACTGAAGGCTAACTGTTGGGATGGGGTGTTAATCTGCAACTCAAATATCTGTTGTTCAAGGGTCAATTGTAAAATAAAGATAAAAGAAATAAAATGTCAACCCCCCACACACACAATACTGTATTCAATTCAAGAAGCAAAGCTCTTTCAAGTGGTTATGAAGGCCCCAGCTCCTGTTTCCTGTGCTCGCAGGCAGTCTGCAAAGTCAGAAGGGAGCGTGGACTCAAGGTAAGATCATGAAGCAACTGGCATCTCTTCTCACCCAAGCCAACAATGCCTGAAACACAGAAGAGCAGTGACCCAGAAGAGCAGTGACTCAGAAGAGCAGTGATGCCTACAAGTTGACCTGAGAATGGCTTGGGCTTTGTCCACTGAAATTTCGACCAGCTGAACACAAGCTAGTCAAGCAAGGGATGTGTTGGAAGAAAAGGAGGCGGGTCCAGAAGGTAATAGACCTAGGAGGTTAGCACCCAAACCTGAAAACTTTGGATAGGATGAGTCCTTCCATAGAGCCCCATTGCCATAGCAACTCCCAAACCATGGCCCTCATGCTCCCACTCTCAACTTTCAGCCCAAGTGGATTGAGAATGGGGGACGGGGAGGGGGAGGGGGGAACAGTTCTTCTGTGTGGGTTGGTCTGTCCCAAAAGTCCCTCACATTTGGGACTTAGGTGCATGAGGTAGGAACTGGGGTGAGTGGAAAATGGGAGACAAAATGTGAATATGTGTCTCAGTTCCTAAGGAAGAGCTTTCTAGAACAAGGGCAACTTCAGGGTCCTCCCAGCCGCTCCCCCAGCCAGCCTGGCCTCTGGGGCTCCAGAGCAGAGACACTGAGTTCTCTGTGATGTAAACCGGGGACTTCAGTGGTGGAGGACTTCCTCCATGGAATATTTTTCACTCTTAAGTGGTTTCTACTTCAATTTTAAAACCAATGGAGAAATATTTTGGCAACCTTATAAAGCTCATACTTTATGAAAAGACAGCTTTGTGTTTATGTTTGACTCAGAACACGTTTTAAAATAGTGTGTTCCACAGTTTTTTGAGGTTTTATATTCTTAAGTCCTGTCCAGGAGAAATAAAATCAGAGCTTTGGTGAGTGAAATGGCCCATCAGAACTGCTGGAACTCCAGATGGTCCAGGGGTTCCTGCGGGAATCACCACTGAGACTGGTGTCCCTGTCTGCACCAACATCCTTGGGAGACAGTTTCAGTTTTCCATGCCATAAAATCCTAACAGGCTCCAGAGTGAAGTCAGATGAACCTATAAAAACCTGTCCTATCGGGCCTCACCACTCTGTTCACTGGGAAAAGGTGAAACTTAGCTGTCCTGGCCCTGGATGTGCTGACTTCCTCTTGGCATTGACCTATGGCCTGTTACTCATCCAAGATGGAATACGTACAAAGACAGCAAAGTGAAGAGCAGAGAGAGAAAACACACACATGACAACTCATGAGCCACCCAGAACAAACACCCTCCCCGGGGCCTGCAGGGCTCCATCTCCTGGGCCACTGCTTTGCTCTCTGATGAGAGAGAATCCAAGTCCTTCTCCACCTGCCCTTCACTCTATCTATCCAGGTGTGTTTCTAAAATGTGCTTATACAACGCATTCACCCCAAAAAGATGTCAGGAGGTTTGGGCCATAGTTTTCTGTCCTCCCTATCCAACAGGGTTTCCTGAGGACTGACTGGGTGCAGGCCAGCTGCACATCTAGAGACAAGGGAGGGTTGCCTTGCAGGACACAAGCACCAAGAAGCTTCTGGAAATGGTAAATGAAGTCCAGAGTCAATGTCATCTCCTCCCTCTGCCCACCTGATTCGGAAAGCCGAGATGGACCTCAGGGGCAGGCGGTGAGTGGCAGTTCAGCCTCTGAGCTTGAATGATGTCAGCCCTGGGGCAGGGGATCTCTAAGAGGACAGAGACACAAGAGGACTTCTGCCCTCCTCCATGGCATGGCCCAGCCCAGAGAGAGCCCGGCCTGGAGGCAGCTCCTCCACTTTTTGGGTGCTAGGGAAGCCTTGCTCACAGCAAAGGGAAGGAGACACTGAGCGAGCAACCCAGACTCCTCGGGTGAAAGGGGACCCACCGAAAGGACAAAAGCTGGAACTCTTGGGGAGAGCCTCAGGGGCGTTCTGGATTTGGGGGCAAGACAGAGCATGTGAGTTTGAGGAAGAGAAATGTGGCAATATATGACTACGAGGTAGAATGCAGGGAATGGGGTCTGGGGGTGGGGGATCAGGGCTGGGGGTTAATGGAACAGCAGAGGGTCATTCGCAAAGAGCCTCAGAAACTCTAGTAAGAATGTGGACTAGGCACAAGGCTGTGTGTGTGTGTGTGTGTGTGTATGAGAGAGAGAGAGAGAGATAAAAACACTTCAGTGAAAAGTACTGGTCACCTAGTTCCCCTCCCTAGAGATATTCTGTTGTTGTTAGTTGTTTTAAAATGTGCCATTCTCACTGGTGTGAGATGCTATCTCATTGTGGTTTTAATTTGCATCTCCCTTATTGCAAGTGATACTGAACATTTTTTATATGCCTGTTAGCCAGCCTGCACAGAAATCCTGGTTTTCATACTTAAGACTCTTGGCACATTGATGAAGCCCACTTATGTCATCAGGGATAATCTTTACTTAATATCAACTGAATGGAGATATTCAGCACATCTACAAAAGCCTTCACAAAAGCACCTAGATTCGTGTTTGATCAAATAACTGAGGACTAACTCTTTGACAAGTCACATCCTAGTTTCTCCAGGTTGTCTTCTGTGGGTTTGTCCTTCCAGCAGCAATGGGGGATGGTATTTTTTGTCCTGTACTCATAACAATTCTTCTATTACCAAAATGTTTTATATTTTCCAATATAATAAAGGAAGATAGTGTATGCTTTTCATTTGCATCTCTTATTTGAGTGAGGTTGAACATATTTTTGTATGCTTCATAGTCACTTTCATCTTCCTTTGGACTGACTATGCAACCATTTGCCCATTTTGCTTTTGGGTTGCAGGTCTTTTTCTAATTAATCTGTCGGTGCTCTTTGTATTGTGGAAATCAACCATTGATCTGTGATACGAAGTATGAATATTTTTCCTAACCTATTTGTCTTTTGATTTTTACCCATGGCAATTTTTGTGAACGAGAGTGTCTTTTGATGCAGTGAATTTCTTGACCTTTCTTTTATGGCTTCTGGATTTTTAATCCTATTTTAAAAGGCCCTCTCCACTTTGAGGTATACCACGTTTTCCTCTAGTATTTTTTACCTTCACTTTTCTACATTTATACCTTTGGACCATTCCTCATGTAAAGTATGAGGTATGGATTCAACTTTAGTTGTATGTAAAGACTGTGCTTATATTACTTATTGACGAACCTATCTTTCCTCCACCAATTTGAAATGCCACATTTTTTGGTAATATACCAACTTCCTCTATGTACTTTGGGCTATTTCTGGACTTCCTATTTTTCTTTCCATTGGTACATTTCTCTATTCGTACACTTGTACACCCACTGTTTTAACTATTATAAGTTTAAACTTTGCCTTAATATCTTGTTAGATTTCTATTTTAGAAAGATCAGTCTGACTGTAGTTGGGGAAAAGGGTTAAAAGAGGACAAAAGTGGGGCCCTCCCTGGTGGCGCAGCGGGTTAAGGCACAGCACTAAGAAGCCAAAGCCACTTCTGAATGAGTTCAATCCCAGCCTGCCCCGGAGGTGACCACGTGGTGTGGCAGACCTCTCCTGACCCGCCCGCTGCTCCCTCAGCAGTGTACTTCCACGACCTGCCTGTTCTGCACCCCACTCTGTCTCTGGTGAAGACTCTCACCGCCCCTGAGCCTCTGGCCTGTACCCCAGTTCTGTA